>NC_090266.1:856927443-857527443 GCF_040414725.1 Anabrus simplex
GAGGATGTTAAAGGCAGAGTAAGCCTGTATTTTGTGAGTGATGTAGAATAAGCAGGATACCGATGATAAGAGACCCTGTATTTCGACGGAGAGGAATTTTTGTGACATGGTGTATAGGTTGAGGTGTAGTATTTCTGAGCCAGGCTGTATGAGAGGAGCGATGTCCTGTAGCAATCCAGAACGACTGATGAATGTAAAGGGCTGTCAAATCCAAGTGAGCGCGTTGTAACGCCTCTTTTAAGTACAAGTTGATGTTCTCCCATGATTATTATTTTATGTAAGACCGTAGGTAACGGCAGTTAAGTTTAGGTGACGGTTCTATTTGATACCAGCGAAGTGCATTTTTGTGATAGCCGACCTCACGAACAAAATACGTTCTGATACACGGTCAGGACAATACCTAATTATTGTAAATTGAATTCTGTTCTGTATCTTTACGAGATGGAAATATCGTGGACTGGAAACATTGTGGGTCTGAAAAATGAATTTTATTATTGCGTAGATCGATGGGAAGTTACTTCACTGGACAGTTCACGATAATACCTGTTTGGAGTGTTAACATGGAAGGTCAGTTGGAGCTTCACACTCGAGTTGTAGCGTGAATATCGTGATGGTAGTGATTATTGTTTTCAGTGATATTGCGTAATATCACACGAAAGTTAAGTTTATTTTTATTTAGCGGACTTCACTGCATGTGTTGGGAGTTGAGATTGTATTGAGGAATATATTAAACTATTTGGACACGTTGTTTAATTTCGATTTCACGCTTTATTGTAGGAAATAGGCACAGTAATATTTCCAGGTTCGAGTTCATTTTTGTAGCGAATTTCACTTCATGTGTTAGAGTTTCAACGAGGATCAGATTTAAATATCCGGACATTGTATTCAAGTTTCGATTTCGCCTGGCAGTATAAATGATGTGTAGATCCCATGACGTTGGCTCAACGATAGATTTAATATGCCGTGTGTATTATATAACTTAAGGATGAGTAGACACTGTAATGTTGGCTCAACGACAGGATTAGGGCGTCGTCTGTACATAGTCAAGTCGTAGGTTAGGCATTTTTGCGAATCGACTTGAACGATGTTGGTGTTTGCAGTAGTGGATACGAATGTGAGAGATATTAGCAGGTACTATTCAGGCCATGTTTCGGCATAATTCTTAGTAGACAGAAGATGCTCCCATAATAGCGTTGCATCCGTAGCGGCATGAATATAAGGGTTGTCCCGCGTGGAAACATGGCTAATGGAGACCAATCATTATTGCTACTGTACTACTACTACTAAAATGTTTTCATTCCTTTACTGACGGGGGAGGCGGGCCTCTTAGGTGGTGACGCCGTCTCTCAGTCCGGGAGATTTGTTCGGTGAAGCAGATTTTCGGAGAAGGTGAGGGGGTTCGCGCCCGTGGCTTATATTCGGAACTGTCCCGTCATTTGCTTTAGTGCAGGAGAATGGAAAACCACGGAAAACCATTCACAGGACAGCCGACGGTTGGAGCCAGCCGTAAGGTCCAGCCCGGTCCCGTCTCCCGAATGCAGAGGCGTAGAGCCACGGTAAAGCCGTGGCCACCCCTCGTCTGCTTGGTTGGCCGGTCAGAGTGCAGACCTGTTGGACCACGGACCAGCCGTGGCTCTGCACTAAATGTGTGGTACTGTTCGCAATTTTCTAACAATTATTCTTTGATTTCATTTCCAAATTCAATACGGTATACTACAGACACATTATACTCAGAATTTGAATGATTTGATCTGGTACCTAGACAATTTCAACTGGCCTTCTGATGAAAAGAATGCATCTGAAACATTTTTGAAAAGCGCAAAATTGTGTAAATGTAACTATCACAAATTTTTAATTAATTTCGTGTGGCTATTTCTAGCCGAGTGCAGCCATTGTAAGGCAGACCCTCCGATGAGGGTGGTCGGCATCTGCCCTATGTAGGTAACTGCGTGTTATTGTGGTGGAGGATAGTGTTAAGTGTGAGTTGCAGGGATGTTGGGGACAGCACAAACACCCAGCCCCCGGGCCATTGGAATTAACCAATGAATGTTAAAATCCCCGACCCGGCCGGGAATCGAACCCGGGACCCTCTGAACCGAAGGCCAGTACGCTGACCATTCAGCCAACGAGTCGGACGCTATCACCAATGATATCAGTTGAATATGTCCCAACTAAAGTGTGTGTCTTTGACAGTAATTATAACATGCTTAGAAATCTTAAAATCCAGTCTGAATGAGTTGACTTCCTGAAACCGTCCATTTATTAAGGAAATGTTTTATCTGAGGGTTATAGTACTCAACATACCATTCGTGACAGGAAGTCCTGAAGCAACCATGTAAGAATCTCCAATTGTCTCCACTTTGTATACGTCGTAGCATTCAATTCGAGCATCGAACAGCTTGTAGATGGAGTTCAGGAACGTTACAACCTGGAAAACGAAGTATCAGATGAGTGAGGTAGCTCCAATTTGATACTCATTGCTAAGAATTTAACTAATTATTTCCTATATTAATCAAAACAAAGACAGAATTTTTGCATATCTACATACTGCACAATGTTCAATATGCTACATCTTCTCAGTAGTGAAGATGTCTGCTACTAATCAGCGCTCTACGGTTCTTCTGTTAGTGACGTTCTTAATAGAATGTGTAATTCAAATATTATTCTGAACAATGCAGTATTGTAATTCACGAAGATAATAGCTCAATAAATTGATTACTGATACATAACCATGGATAATTTAAGTACGCATTCACCGAAAGTTGGACAAGACGATCAAGAAATACCAAGATATTTTGAGCTTACATCATCCTCCTCGTTTTAATTCTTGGAGTAATTTAGAATAGCACTTATTGTATGTTAAAATAGTGGATAGTTTGTTATAAAAAGTTAAATCAAGAAACCTAAGGCTTGTTAAAGTGAGTACAGTGTAACAGATTAGACGTTAGTCGATGAGCCAGAGCTAGCAAAATTTTCGATGGCCTAAGCAAAAATCGGAGTTGAGCATAATACGTTATTATTATTATTATTATTATTATTATTATTATTATTATTATCCACTCCCGGAGCTAACTGGTTAACATGCTGGTCTTTAGTCGAAGGGGTCCAGTGATCTATTCCTGGCCCTGACGAGGACTTTAACCTTCATTGGTTATTTCATCTGTTTCAGAGACAGGGTCTTTGTGCCGTCTTTGACTGTAGATTCAATCCTAGATAGGGCCCATCCTCTCATAGGCTCAGGTTTCCGATGGGCGTCAACTAGAAACTCCTGCAACAGAGCTGCTGCAGAGGTCACATGTTATGAAAACATTCTTTTTTTTGCTAGTGTTCGAACATCGCACAATCACATCGTGCTCTGTTGTAACCCAACGTGCTGTACAGAGTGTCAGCATGTTACCTTGGCCTGCACGATCCCCCGATCTGTCCCCAATCGAGCACGTATAGGACATCATTGGGCGACAACTCCAGCGCCATCCACAACCGGCATTAACCGTCCCTGTATTGACCGACCAAGTGCAACAGGCATGGAACTCCATCCCACAAGCTGACATCCGGCACCGTACGACACAGTGCATGCAGGTTTGCATGCCTACATTCAACAGTCAGGCGATTACACCGGTTATTAATGGACCAGCAAGGCACATTTGCGATGGCTTTTCTCGCGCGGATATTAACCTGTAGTCTTGTACCTTTAACCAATTAAATATGTTACCTCGACAAATATATTGCATAACTATTTATTATCAACCAGTACCACTTTCCAATACTGACCTTCCCTTTACAAATCGCACCTTTTTCTAAAATTCCACTTGTGGTAACTAATTGTATAGATCTCGTGATTAAAAGCAGTGTCAGAAACATAACTGGGCTTCCAGTTTAGTACATCTACTCAAATGTTCACCTCGACGGCTAAGAGGTTTAACAATTTTAAATTGTACGTGGGAAAATATCTTCAACATTTCTCAATAATGCAGAGGTTAAAGGCTTTATCTAACCCTTTAGGAGACAAAATAGTAGGCTTTAGTGGTGAAATGCAATTTTTTCAAGAATCACTTGGTACCTATTTAAAAACATATAAAATTTTGCGTCAGGATCTTTACAAGGAAACATCGGCAATGGGTTAGTCGCCGATCGCGATGAAACTTGGAAAACACATTGAGGTACACGTAAAAATTATGTCGGCATCAATTTTGGGTGCCAACATTCATTAGAGCGTTAACTACGGGACCTAAAAGTTGCGACATTTCAAATTCCGCGCGATCAGCAATGAATACCTGCTGGCCAATGCTAAGCTGGCACACTGCGTACTTGGAGACACGCCTCTGCACCTCCTCCTATTGGCTCGCCACCGCAGCCGGCAATCGCGGGGAGAAGGGAAACGTGCGGTGGCGAACCAATTGGAGCGTGGAGGGGAGGAGGTGCAGAGGCGTGTCTCCAAGTACGCAGTGTGCCAGCTTAGCATTGGCCAGCAGGTATTCATCACTGATCGCGCGGAATTTGAAATGTCATAACTTTTAGGCCCCGTAGTTAACGCTCTAATGAATGTTGGCACCCAAAATTGATGCCGACATCGTTTTTGCGCGTACCTCCATGTGTTTTCCAAGTTTCATCGCGATCGACGACTTACCCATTACCGATGTTCCCTTCTTAGAATTAAATCATTACAAGAATGGAGTAAGCAGAACTGGCAGGGAATAAGTGTTACAGAGTTTCAAATTTTCCCATAGACCAACTGAAGAGTTCACTGAAAGGTGGAATTTCAAACTCTGATTGGACTATCTTAATACCATCTATGCCAATCTTTATGGAGTACCTCGTGTGAGCAGGGAGTCGCAGATGCAGCAGAGAGACAGAAACCTCTTCCCATGTAATCTATAGCTGTGCTCATAATGGGTTACTTATTAACTCTCGTCACCACAGAGTCAAATATAAACTCAAGGAACTACTGGCTAATACATGATTTGACTGCTATGAAGAAGTCTTCACAATGGATTGTGATGGATATCAACGGTTCAGTAATTTAGTAGCTTCTTTTTTATTTTTTTATTTACAGAAATGGCTCCGAAGCTCTCATTGTGGACCCGACTATCTGTTTCGAAAACAATGATCCTGAACACTCTATTTCAGTTGAAAGAGAGAAACGAGCAGTGTACGGGAAATGTGAAGACTATTACAACAAATATTCTATCACTTGTATGGAAATCGAAAGTTTAAAGTTATGGTTTTCTCTTTCGAAGCAATATGCCGTTCTCAATTTCTATAAAAAATTAATTTGATGAACACGAATCGGTAGGCATGTGTTAAACCGCCGTAACAGATTCTATAAAAAATATCAAGCACCATATGTATGGGACTTCCGACCAAATATAAACCGATCTGTAGTTACAAATTGTAACAAATACTTATTTTATTTTATTTTTCACTTTATTGTTTGAGTTTTAATTGATCAGTGAGCTGTGCATCATTGCACGGAACAGACTCACTTTATTTCCGAATAAAGTTGTTTCTCTCTCTCTTCTTTCTCATTATTTTGTTCCTTTTTCTGTTCGTAGCACCTCTCCCTATGTATAGCTGTGAGAATCTCACAATTGATATACAGAATGGTACTCAATGCCTACCTCCAAGGGAGTGCTGACGGCAGCAATTTCCGTAAAGCCAACGATGTCACTGAAATACACAGTCACAGCAGCGTAGAACTCGGCAGGGACCTTCAACATAAAACAAGAAAAAAATTGAAGTCAGTTATTTAGTGAAGCATATAAACATGATATTACAATGTAAAGATGTAAACGTAAACATTCTCTGACCTTTTTCCGTAACAGGATATATGCAAAATATCAGGTGTACTTTTGTGTGAATTGAAAAGTGGAACATATTAACTGTACCATATTCTCTTATAGGATACTAAGGACGTATATTTCGGAACCGAGCAATTGGTTACTTGGTATGTGTCACGTAGCTATTACCTTGAATTCGGGAAGTAGTGGGCTCGAGCCCCACTGTCGGCAGCCCTGGAGATGGTTTTCCGTGGTTTCCCATTTTCACACCAGGCAGATGCTGAGGCTGTACCTTAGTAAAGGTCACGGCCTCTTTCTTCCCATTCCTAGCCCTTTCCTATACCCTCGTCGCCGTAAGACCCATCTGTCTCGGTCCGACGTAAGGCAGATTGTAAAATGTAGTTCGGCACACATTTCACATCACTACTGCATGTGATTATGGCTACAACTTGCTATGTTTCGGTTTGGAAGACGGGTTACGATAAAGAATCGAATGAAAAACGACATTCCTTTTTACCACAGAAAGATCCAACTCTGTACTCCAAGTGGTCGAATTCTATTTCACCACAAGACCTGCCTTTAAGTGGTGAACATGCTCAGGACTTGGTTCCAAAAGTAGTTTTCGACTATATACGATGCCGGTTATATTTCCTAATAAACGAAGTAAGGAAAGAAATGCACGGTTGTACCATCGCAAAAACATACCTAAAGATGTCAAATGACTGATGGGGAGATGTACAGGTAAGATTTATGATTAAGTTGAGCATGTTAACATGTGAATACAGTATGTATTTATGTAGCCTAGGAATTACACAAGTATGACGTAAGCCCATTTATAACAGTTATGTGGTAATTTGTAGAAGTTTAATACGTTTATTAGGGAATATTGTGTAGCAAGTACACTAAGCAGCTAGGCTTCGATAAGCAGTTTGATTAGCAGCTAGTTTCGTAGTGAATTACTGAAATATCACTTACTGTAGTTCAACAAGGCATACAAACGTTTCAAATATTGATAAAGTTACTGACAAACCGATTTCTGAAGTAATATCGTTAAGTCATTACCAAAAACCCTACGCGTTCTTCACAGATTCCCTATGAAACAACGAACAGTGGATCTTACTTTGCATCCAATACATATAGTAAAGAAACACAGTCACGAGTCAGTAAATAGAGTGCACGATCGTGAAACACCACAATAATGAATATGAAAATCCACAGCCTTTTTCCAGTCAATGACCGGATCAGGAAGGGAATGAATGAAGCCCCCATCTAGCGGCGAGGATAGGAATTGTGCCGGGTGCCGAAACCTGTCGCACTCCTCTGGGGCAATGATTAATGAATGGCAGATGAAATGAAATGATAGTGGAGAGTGTTGCTGGAATGAATTATGACAGGGAAAACCGGAGTACCCGGAGAAAAACCTGTCCCGCTTCCGCTTTGTCCAGCACAAATCTCACATGGAGTGACTGGGATTTGAACCACGGAACCAGCGGTGAGAGGCCGGCGTGCTGCCGCCTGAGCCACGGAGGCTTTTACAATAATGAATATGCTATTTTAAATAATTTACTTAAATGTGAAATTGGGAATTGAATCACTTCACACCCCATTTAGAAACACTGGACCGGGAGAGTTGGCCGTGCGGTTAGGGACGTGCAGCTGTGAGCTTGCATCCGGGAGGTAGTGGGTTCGAACTCCACTGTCAGCAGCCCTGAAGATGGTTTTCCCTGGTTTCTCATTTTCACACCGGAAAAACGTTGGGGCTGTACCTTAACTAAGGCCACGTCCACTTCCCACTCCTAGCCCTTTCCTATCTCAGCGTCGCCATAAGACCTCTCTGTTTCGGTGCGACGTAAAGCAATTGTAAAAAAAAAATACACTTTCATGTACGGAGCTTGCCTGACCAAGGCGGTAAAGGCTTGCTCGGTTCGCTCGGAAGGACGTGGGTTCGAATCCCCGTCAGGAAGTAGTAAAATTTGAGAAATTTAAGAGGTGCATATGCCCATGAGGTTCACTCAGCCTACACAAAAAATGAAAATGAAAAACCTTCAACCTGTTTTCCAGTCATTGACCGGGTCAGGGATGGAATGAATGAAGCAGATGTAGGCTATTACAGTAGTACGATGGGGTCGCCACTCCGAAAGTGATTAATTAATGACTGATAGATGCTATGAAATGAGAATGGAGTGTGTTGCTGGAATGAAAGATGACAGGGAAAACCGGAGTACCCGGAGAAAAACCTGTCCCACCTCCGCTTTGTCCAGCACAAATCTCACATGGAGTGACCGGGATTTGAACCACGGTGTTCAGCGGTGAGAGGTCGACGCGCTGCCGTCTGAGCCACGGAGGCTCACAAAAAATGAGTACCACGTTAATTCCTGGGGCAAAGCTAACCACTCTACCCCATCAAGTGCCGAGGTTGCGGATAGTGGAAGCCTTTACCTTCCAACCCCCAAGGGCCTTCATGGCCTGTATGTGATGACTTTGCTTTGCTCTTTTTTTCTGTGTGGTTATCTATCTGTTTGTATATTCCTAAAAGGGAAAACTGCTGGACTTATTTCAACTAAACTACGTATATGGATTCTACTCACACAGAATTGTGTTATCAGTGCATGTGATGTCATGGTAATCACATGGATTTGGTATTTATAGGAAGACTAGCAAGATACCCGTGCTTCGCTACGGTATTGTACTGAAATTTATAATTGAATGCTTATTGTTTTATATATAATCCGCCGAAATTCGCGATTTGACTGGTTATCTGAGAGAATCCACCAAAATTCACGATCTGACACGTTTTCTAATAGATTACGGCAAGTTTCCTTCCATTTTTCAATCTTTCTTTCCAGCAATCGATTTCATACTTCCCGGGCTAGGTCCAGGTATTCCACCCGGTCAGTTGGGTCAATTGGACGGTTAATCTCATTCCTATCGCTTATTTCAAAGGTGTTTAAATTTTTATTTATATGCCAGGAGAGTCTACTGTAATCTAAGAACGTTCTCCGAAGGAAAAGATGGCTCTTGAAAACGAACCCAGGAAAGATAAAAAATGATCGGTTTATGATCAGAATAAGTACATCAGAAATCTACAGCCTGTTTCCAGTCATTCGACAGGGTCAGGAATGGAATGAATAAAGCCCCATCTGGCGGCGGCAATAGGAATTGTGCCGGCTGCCGAAGCCTGTCGCACTCCTCTGGGGCAATGGATAATGAATGACAAATGAAATGAAATGATATTGGACAGTGTTGCTGGAATGAATGTTGACAGGGAAAACCGGAGTATCCGGAGAAAATCCTGTCCCGCCTCCGTTTTGTCCAGCACGAATGTCTCATGGAGTGATCGGGATTTGAACCACATAATCCAGCTGTGAGAGGCAGGCGCGCTGCCACCTGAGCAACGGAGGCTCCTTATAAGTACATTATGAACAGTAAAATCAACTATTCTCACCTCCTTTTACACCCCACCGCCGTTAAGTTTATTTACCCCCCCCCCACACAAAAATAACAGAAAGGCATGTTTCTTTATGTTTAAAGGAGATTCCAAACACTAATGTTCACGTCTATTACCTTCAGTTTTGAGATATAAGTATCCCCATAAAAATAATTCACTTTTTTCACTTCCTTTCACACTCCTCCCCCCCCCCCCGAATTGAATTTTCCGGCAAAAACTTTGTTTCTTTAATAGTGAAGGATCTTCTAAATACCTATTATCACGACTCTAACTTCCTCAGTTTTTGATTTGTGTGACCTCATGAAAGGAATTCAACTCCTTTTCAAACCCGCCCACCAAGATGATTCCCCCCCCCCCAAAAAAACGCGTTTTCTTTGTTTCTCAAAGAGATCCAAATACCAATTTTCACGTCTGTAACAACTTTAGTTTTTATTAGACGTAAATATTCTCATACAATTAAATCAATTAATTTTTCAATTCTATCACCCCCCCCCCTTCATTGGATTTTTCGAGAATACGTGTTTCTTTACTTTAAAGCAGAATCCAAATATCAAATTTCACGTCTGTAACATCTTCATTTTTGAGATATCAGAAGCTTAATTAAAATAATGGCATTCAACCCATTATTCACCCTTTTACACCCCTCCTATTGGGATTTTCCGAAAACAAAAAATACATGTTTCTTTATTTTTGAAGGAGGTTTTAAATACCAATTTTTACATCTGTAAACTTTTCAAGTTTTAAGATGTAGATACACTCATTTTAAAAATTCACCCCTCTTTTCACCCCCCATATTTCGATTTTCCAAAAACGAAAAAATACCTGTTTCTTTATTTTTAAAGTAGATCCCAAATACCAATTTTCAGGTCTGTAATATCTTCAGGTTCTGAAATAAAAGTAGCCTCATTAAAGACATTCAACCCATTTTTCACCCTTTTCCACCCTTCCTGTTGGGATTTTCCGAAAACAAAAATATACGTGTTTCTTTATTTTTAAAGGAGATTCTAAAAACTAATTTTTTACATCTATAAACTTTAAAAGTTTTGTGATATAGATACAATCATTTTAAATATTCACCCCCTCTCACCCCCCATTAATTGGATTTTCCAAAAACAAAAAAATACGGGTTTCTTTATTTTTAAAGGAGATCCAAAACACCAATTTTCAGGTCTGTAATATATTCAGTTTCTGAAATATAAGTATCCCCATTAAATGCATTCAACCCATTTTTCACCCCTTTCCACCTTTCCTACAGGGGATTTTCTGAAAACAAAAAAAATACGTGTTTCTTTATTTTTAATGAAGTTTCTAAATATCAATTTTTACAACTGTAAACTTTCAAAGTTTTGAGATATAGATACACTGATTTTAAAAATTCAACCCCCTTTTCACACCCCATTAATTGGACTTTCCAAAAACAAAAAAATACGGGTTTGTTTATTTTTAAAAGAGATAAAAAGTACCAATTTTCAGGTCTGTAATACAATCATTTTTTTAGATATAAGTACTGGTATCCTGATTAAAGGCATTCAACCACTTTTTCACCCTTTTTCACCCCTCCTATTGGGATTTTCTGAAAACAATTAAATACGTATTTCCTTATTTTTCAAGAAGATTCTGAATATCAATTTTTACATTTGTAAACTTTTAAAGTTTTGAGATATAGATTCACTCATTTTAAAATTTCACCCCCCTTTTCACCCCCTTAGCGACGGAATATCCAAAAATCCTCTCTTAGCGAGCACCTACATCTTAATATGAATATATCCCCAAAATTTCATTTCATTATGTCCAGTAGTTTTGGCTCGGCGATGATGAATCTGTCAGTCAGTCAGTCAGTCAGTCAGTCAGTCAGTCAGGACAAGCTATTTTATATATATAGATTATTCTCAAATATTTTCGTTAACATTAGATCCATCAAAAGACCGTGTGCAAGAAACGTTTAAGATTATGTCATTTCCGTTCCTTTATGACATCTACGTATTTATAGTACGACGGATAATAACGCAGATGATTATGAAAAATCGAATTTTTAGCCCAAGTCCCATGGGACAAATCGTGCATGTCACTTCAAGGTGGGCAACGGGAAAAACTAAAGAACCATTTGTCTCTTTTCGACAGGACAGATATTAAGGGAGGTATCACCAATGTCAGAGATCCACGACAGTAGTCAGGGATACAATATGCAACCTGAGAACCACAGAGAATTTCGCACAACTTCGGACCAGGAACTGTATCGTACAATAAATTCGTAAATCGTTGTCTTTCTCTCTAGACTTTTTTCAGCTTCATTCTATTTCACGTTACTGCCGCGCGCTTCCATACGAGAATATCATTTAAACATGTCGCATTAAACGAGTGAACAGAGCCATGTTACTTCGTATACATTTCTGAAGGTAACATGTAATCCACTGCAAATTCTCGCGCGAAGAACGGGTACAAATGCTACAGTGGCGTATACTGAGGGCTACCAAGGCTATCGGTGAAGCCCAAACCTCAGATGCGAACGATGGAAATCTAAAGCACATCATAATGTAAACATCTGACCCATTGTTCCATTTACAAAACTTGCACGTCGCACGCATTTTTGAGAGCAAGGCGTCGGAGACTGATATTGCAGCCCAGACTCGCCCTCACCTCTCGACTCAGCTCGCGCGGCTTGCTGATGTATGTCCGGTAGATGCGAGGACCGGCGAGGATAGGTGTGCTAGGCTTCGGTCCGTCAGATCGCCACTGCTATCAACCATGCGTTACTCATCGTATATACTTCCTCACCTCATACTTTTGACTTAATTAAATGATAAGAGTGCTGGTATTTCACTCCCGTTTACTTCTACATCCTTCTAGGGAGACACTGCAGGGCTGCTGTTATAGTTTTCTTTGTATAGGTAGATCTGCTGAAAATGAAATGCAATATTTCAGATTCAGTGTTCTCTTTTGTTGGTTGGAATCGAACCCGTGATCATGGGTCGGACACCACCACTGATCTCCCAAGAAAGTTAATTAACCAGTGAATGATGGGTACAACTGTAAAAATCAAAATTTTATTTAATAATAATAATAATAATAATAATAATAATAATAATAGTGCATGGCATCTGTATAGGCTTGGTGGTGACCTAATGACGATAAAATGAATGGCGAAGACGTCATAAATCACAGTCCCCAAGCCAGGGGAATGGACAGTATGAGGGGGTTGATTATGAAAATTTAACCGGGGCCATCGGAACAGAGGCAAGGATTCTACCCATTTAGCCACAAAGCCGGACTTTAATTTGCTAAACATTAGGCTACCACTCCACTGATCAGGTGCTGAGTGTTGGTAGTGGCAGAGACCAGGGCAGTAGTACCTTGGGCAGTAGCTTGTGAAGCAGCCTTGACAACACAGCAGGCTTCTCCGTTGGCTACTGGCTGCAGCTCAAAACGCTGAAGGCTTGACGTCCACTAAACCAACCATCGGAAAGAGGTAACGTAAACATAGTGGTAGCCCAAGACTTGATCCCAGCATACGCCACTGAAATGCTAGTTTTGAATAAGAACACATATCCGGAAACGTACGGTTCCCCGCTACAAGCAAAGGACCACCATGTGTTTAAATGTCGCGTGGCTGCTGTGTCAGTGAGTGGAGCGGAGTACGTACGTTGTTGTTGCCATGTTTCTGCGTCCACTTACAAGAACGGTTCACCACGCTGACCACCAATTTCGATATAAACATTGTACCTACGCAGACAGAACAGATCATCCTCTCACTCCACAGCTGTCTCGTAAATCCGACTCTTTATGTGGCCTCACATGAAATAATCCAGAGGCGTTAAATCCTGCAAACGTGTAGGCCAATCAATTCGGCAATTACGGTCTATCCACCTTGCCTGCTTTGCTTGTAATTGGGAAATGGTACGTTGCCGGACAATCCACACTACACGCCCTCGTAGTCTTCTTCTTATTATTATTTTCTACCACTTTTCTCAAACCTGTGGGGTCGCGAGTGCGAACTGTGTCGCACATGTGGATTTGGCCCTGTTTTAAAACCGGATGCCCTTCCTGACGCCAACCCTTTATGGAGGGATGTAATCACTATTTGCATGTTTCTGTGGTGGTTGCTAGAGTAATGTGTTGTGTGAATATGAAGAGGAAAGTGTTGGGACAAACACAAACACCCACTCCCCGGACCAGAAGAATTATTCAGAGGCGATTAAAATCCCCGACCCGGCTGGGAATCGAACCCGGGACCCTCTGAACCGAAGGCCTCAACGCTGACCATTCAGCCAATGAGTCGGACTACAAGCCCTCATAGTGTGGAATAGAAATTTAGATACACCCTATACCTTATGAACTACACTCAGATACTCTACCTGTTGAGTGTGTTTGAGCTGCTGAGCTACGCTGGGTGGTAACATCTGGAAGAGGAGAGTATCACTTTTGCGTTTTTCCTTTTTCAGCTCCTTTGCTTTCTGTGCCAGGTTGGCGGAATACATCTGGAACAATACCGGTATGATAAATCGAAGTTCGAAATAGGCAAGGAATGATAGTCATTCTTGTCATTCCCTGGGTACCTGAATAGTGGCAACAGCGTTTCTGACGAGGATAATGATGATCGGAGACACTACAAGCACCAGCACTAATATAGCGATCCCATAAGCTTCCTTATGACTGGCATCCAATAGACTAGAGTTTACGTAGTCCCTGTAAACAAGAAACAACTGGCAACATCACACATTTCGTGACACATAGTAATAAACTAGGGCAGAAGTATACATGGTTAACCAAACAGAAGGTATCCTCAAAGAAAAGGAAATAACTATTTATTCTTATTTAGACTATCACATGTAATGCTTTTATTTCAACCAAGAACATTTAACAGTATTAACTATTTCTAGATCCGCCTCTGTGGTGTAGTGGCTAGTGTGATTAGCTGCCATCCCCGGAGCCCCGGGTTCGATTCCCGGCTCTGCCATGAAATTTTTGAAAAGTTATACGAGGGCTGGAACGGGGTCCACTCAGCCTCGGGAGGTCAAATGAGTGGAGGTGGGTTCGATTCCCACCTCAGCCATCCTCGAAGTGGTTTTCCGTGGTTTCCCACTTCTCCTCCAGGCAAATGCCGGGATGGTACCCAACTAAAGGCCACGGCTGCTTCCTTCCCTTTTCCTTGTCTATCCCTCCCAATCTTCCCATCTCCCCCGCAAGGCCCCTGTTCAGCAAAGCAGGTGAGGCCGCCTGGGCGGGGGTACTGGTCATCCTCTCCAGTAGTATCCCCCGACCCAGAGTCTGAAACTCCAGGACACTGCCCTTGCGGCGGTAGAGGTAGGATCCCTCGCTGAGTCCGGGGGAAAAACCAACCCTGGAGAGTAAGCAGATTAAGAAGAAGAAGAACTATTTCTAGGACGTATGATTCTTCTTCGATTAGTCTATTCGACACTTAATTTAAAATAAACATTTTGATGATTTCTTTAGTAATGTTTTCTAAACCAGATATTTTACCTCAGTCAGTAGATGCACGCTCATACAAGGAACACATTGAAAGATAACGGATCAGTGCTACGGTGAGTAAAGTAAGAGTGAAGCCAACTCATCGACACGATTCATGGCAGTGGGAAAAGTTCAGTGATAGCAACTCGCTGACATGGTTAATGGCAATGGGAAGAGCTCAGTGATAGCAACTCACTGACACGGTTCATAGCAACGAGAATAGCTCATTGACAGCAAATCATTGACACTTTCATAGCAGTGAGAATAGCTCATTGACAGCAAGTCACTGACACGTTCATAGCAGTGAGAATAGCTCATTGACAGCAAGTCACTGACACGTTCATAGCAGTGAGAATAGCTCATTGACAGCAAGTCACTGACACGTTCATAGCAGTGAGAATAGCTCATTGACAGCAAGTCACTGACACGTTCATAGCAGTGAGAAGAGCTCAGTGATAGCAACTCACTGACACGTTCATAGCAGCGAGAATAGCTCATTGACAGCAAGTCACTGACACGTTCATAGCAGTGAGAATAGCTCATTGACAGCAACTCACTGACACGTTCATAGCAGTGAGGATAGCTCATTGACAGCAACTCACTGACACGTTCATAGCAGTGAGAATAGCTCATTGACAGCAACTCACTGACACGTTCATAGCAGTGAGAAGAGCTCATTGACAGCAACTCACTGACACGTTCATAGCAGTGAGAATAGCTCATTGACAGCAAGTCACTGACACGTTCATAGCAGTGAGAATAGCTCATTGACAGCAAGTCACTGACACGTTCATAGCAGTGAGAAGAGCTCAGTGATAGCAACTCACTGACACGTTCATAGCAGCGAGAATAGCTCATTGACAGCAAGTCACTGACACGTTCATAGCAGTGAGAATAGCTCATTGACAGCAACTCACTGACACGTTCATAGCAGTGAGGATAGCTCATTGACAGCAACTCACTGACACGTTCATAGCAGTGAGAATAGCTCATTGACAGCAAGTCACTGACACGTTCATAGCAGTGAGAATAGCTCATTGACAGCAAGTCACTGACACGTTCATAGCAGTGAGAAGAGCTCAGTGATAGCAACTCACTGACACGTTCATAGCAGCGAGAATAGCTCATTGACAGCAAGTCACTGACACGTTCATAGCAGTGAGAATAGCTCATTGACAGCAACTCACTGACACGTTCATAGCAGTGAGGATAGCTCATTGACAGCAACTCACTGACACGTTCATAGCAGTGAGAAGAGCTCAGTGATAGCAACTCACTGACACGTTCATAGCAGTGAGGATAGCTCATTGACAGCAACTCACTGACACGTTCATAGCAGTGAGAAGAGCTCATTGACAGCAACTCACTGACACGTTCATAGCAGTGAGAAGAGCTCATTGACAGCAACTCACTGACACGTTCATAGCAGTGAGAAGAGCTCAGTGATAGCAACTCAATGACACGTTCATAGCAGTGAGAAGAGCTCAGTGATAGCAACTCACTGACACGTTCATAGCAGTGAGAATGGCTCAGTGACAGGAACTCACTGACACGGTTCACAGCAGTAACAGAAACTCACTGACACGGTTTACAGCATCTTACCTTCTTAAGTGTATTCATAATTTCCTTTTCCGACCTTAAAAAAGGCTACAGGAAAGTACAGCCAAATTCGGCATTTAAGTATTGTTTCCAAAATTCAGGATTTTGGGTCACCATGGTCAACATCCCCGTGTGAATAGTGCGCTTAGGGGTCTTGTCTAATGCCTGTTCACGTGTTTCTATTTTAACTAATTGGGACTGAAATTTTTAAATTTATTTTTTGCTATTTGCTTTACGTCACACCGACACGGATAGGTCTTTTGGCGAATATGGGACAGGAAAGGCCTAGGAATGGGGAGGAAGCGGCCGTGGCCTTAATTAAGGTACAGCCCCATCATTTGCCTGGTGTGAAAATAGGAAACCACGGAAAACCATCTTGAGGGCTGCCGACAGTGGGGTTCGAACCCACTATCTCCCAAATACAAGCTTACAGCTGGGTGACACTAACCACACGGCCACTTGTTCGATCATGTCATTTCAGATATGTGCATGATTTGAAGTGATTTGATAGAATCTGAGGATATTCTTGTAGAACGAAACTGTCATTCTTTATGCAATTTTTCCAGGCATGTTATAGCGTTATATATTATGTTTTAGTTAGTGTGTTCGGCAGACTGATAAGATTTTAGGTTATGTTACGATTCAAAGTATTCAAAGTAACTCACGCAGGTATAATTTTGGAAGAGGGACATTATTATTGATATTGAAGCGAATTTTCGGCTCCGAAATTACGATTGCTTGTAATTTTGCGTCGTTTAGTCTAAGACCATGCAAGTCTACAGTTACAGATTTCTTTTAAATCTTTGTTGAAAGTCTCTATTTCTTCAGGCAGTCCTTTCGGTTCACAATGTAAGTATAAGAGTAAATCGTTCGCGTGTAATTGGTATCTGCAGCTGTGAGCCGATGAAATGATATCGTTTATATAAAAAGAAATGAGGTCCGAAAACAGACCCCTGTGGGACTCCAGCCTCTACGTTTCGCCAGGATGAATATCCATTAGAATTACATTTTTACACGCTGCAGACGTTCGCGAAGATATGAGTTCATCCACAGGAGACTGTTCGTTGAGAGATAGAGCTTGTATAATTTGGGACATAGTATGCCTGTGTCAACAGAGTCAAAAGCTTTAATAAAGTCAAGAACAGCTAAAACTGTCTCTTGCCTTCTGTCTATACCCTTCCATCCGTCATCTGTTACCTCAAAAAGTGCCTGGCGAAAGCTAGCCTGGTATTCGTCAAGGATATTGTGCTTTTGGACAGAACTGCAATGTTGCTGTTGTACGGTGTATTTTAGTGCCTTTGAACAAGCTGATAGTATGTTTACTGGGCGCTGAGGCAATTTTGGGAATGGGACAACAATGGCATCTTTCCATAGCTACAGAATAGCTCTTCATATACCTAAGAAAGTAAGGCCGTTTATTGAAGGGGATTTTGCGAAAGAAATGATGGTTACAGACGCTGAAGATATATGCCCACATTTGGTAGAAGACATTGAAAGAGTAAGTTTGTCTCCTAAAAACATTATGCGACGTATTCAGGAAATGAGTGCAGAGATGTCCGCGAAGAACTCTGTTACATATCACGCAAGTTTGTAGTTAGCTATCGATGAGAGTGGTGACATATAAGATACTGCGAAATTATCTATTTTCATTCGGGACGTCGATGACAAGTTGAACATCACAGAGGAATTATTAGATGTAGTTCTCCTTAAGGGCACCACCACAGGGTTGGACATTTTCAAAGGTGTTGAAAGAGCTGTTGAAAACCCTGGCCTGAGTTGGAATAAGCTTGTTTGTGTCGCAACGGATGGCGTTCCGTATGGTAGGAGTAAATGCTGGATTAATAACACGGATGAAAGAACATATGAAACGTGTTCCTGGGGCAGCACATGATCTCAACCCATTCCATTCTTCATCAAGAGAAATGTGCCAAGTATATTAATGTTAAAAAAGTATTGTGGATACCGAGGTACAAGTTACAAACTACATCCGATCAAGAGGAATTAAACATTGACAGTTAAAAAAACTTTTCTTGTATTGCAAACGCGTGCTCCTGTTATTAGTCCCTTTGAAGAAAATGTGCAAATTCTACAAAATATTCGTCATCAGTTTGAGTCCAGGTTTCAAGATGTAGAAACATTTCCCACCACCTTTCAAATCTTTGCAACCCCGTATTCAGTGGATATCAATAATGTTCCAAGCAGGTACCAAAAGAGCTGTTCAATTTACAATGTGACAATTTTGTTGAAGGTCAAATATAAACTCAAGGAGGACTTGGCTGATTTTTACACGACTGTCCCCCAAACCAGATTTTCGAGGTTGTATGCACTTGTTGCACGGATGATATGTAAGTTCGGTACGACATACATGTGCGAACAACAATTTTTTCTGTTATGAAACTTGCTAAGTCGGAATCTGGAAGTGCCTTGTCAGATTACAACCTAACTTGCGGTCTTCGATTACAAATTGCCTAAACATGACGTCCTAACATTAATAAACTAGTTAAAGGAAAACGAACAGAAAATGTCCACGTAATAGTTTTGTATAGCTCTCTTCTAAACTGTATTATGTTCTGTACTTTCTACATAATAACATGGCTGTCCTTCACATAAACTAGAATTGTTATATATTTTCTCATATCACAGATCCGAAATGTATTTGTTTGTAATCTGTGACCAATATTGTGTAATTCAAACAGTCAGCATGAGCATTGCGATATCTACGACGTCAGTGGTGTTATAATATCTGATCTGCTTCCTGTCTCTCCTACCCGTTTCATCCCGAACGCCTCAAACCATTTCCCCTTCCCATCCGGCGCATTGACGTCACACAGCTGAACTCTACTTCACTGAGAGCCTGTGAACTCAGGTCACACTGGCGCTTCTTGGTGCTTAGTGCCTGGTCCGAGCAAACTTTAAAATATTGTGCACCTTTGTTTTAACCTGGTCAAATGTTCTGTGTAGTCAGTGAGGTACTTAATGAGTCATAACTTGTGTTTCTGTGCGTTTGCATTAATAAATATATACAGTGGCTCACAGAATTGAGCGTACACCTGGAAGTAAACAGTACTATCAGAGACAACGACCAAGCTTGACAAGTGGCGTATTACTGACGTAACCAGGAAATCGAGTAGTAAGTTCTGCCGTACTATCTGTTTCAACAGAAATCCCATTCCTATGTTCATTAGTGTTGGCTACTGAGTGTATAATTCGAAGCAGTGTATCGATTCATTCAAGTGTCCGAGTGAATCGATTCACACGAACGACGAGCTCACGGCACACGATTCAGCTGACTCTCAGCAGACAGTGCGCACTCATGGATCAGTGGGACACAATACACACACGACTCACTAGCGGGACACTGGACATTGGCGGGGAGCCGAACTTCCGCTGCAGCGAGACATACAGAGCCATGACACACTGAAAGAATCGTACGCAGTCACGGTTTAGTGAAACACAACATATACACGGTCCATTTTCCGTACACTGGACATTGGCGGGAAGCCGAACTTCCGCTGCAGAGGTACATACAGAGCCATGGCACACTGAAGAATCGTTCGCCATAACGGACTTTCGCGTTCAGCTCATTTCAAAATAATGTGTTGGGTATTCAGCCCGAAGCCTGGTTTGATCCTCCACAGTTCCACCAACAGCTGTCGTAGATAGCCTTGGCGTCACTGAAGAGGCATACTAGGGAAATGAGGAGTGAGGTAGTTTCGCGTTGCTTTCCTCACCGAGCCAGAAGTTGCTATTACATATCAGTCTGTCAAGCCCACTGAAATTCATACACCAACCGACCCTATGAGTGACATTCTCATACCATTCATAAAAGGGACTGGCTACATAAGGAATGGTATTACTAGCAATTACACATACCTCGGTCACTTTCATATTTTCAAAGCAAAGGATGAGACGAGACAGGTCAATGAAGGTAACAAATTTATTCTAGCCCATACCAGAAGACATAGTGCACTGTAAACACTACATCTTGCCAGGAAAGGCATTTGAAAATAATACCCACTAAATAATAGACGGATTTATTTGCAGTGTTAAAAAGGTGGTCAAAACATAATTCTAAAGTACCTAGCTTGTAAGTAGGTAGGCTATTAGGTTATTCTATTTACCGTAATAGTTTAACCAATCAGTATTTTTATAACTAGTTAACATTCGACAATTAATTAGTCTCAGCTCCCGAGCCTACCCGACTGGCTGAGTGGCTCAGACGGTTGAGGCCTGGCCTTCTGAGCCACTTAACAGGTTCGATCCTGGCTCAGTCCGGAGGTATAGGTGCTCAAATACGTCAGCCTCGTGTCGGTAGATTTACTGACACGTAAACGTACTCCTGCGAGATGGAATTCCGGTACCTCGGCGTCTTCGAAAACCGTAAAAGTAGTTAGTGGGACGTAAAGCCAATAACATTATTATCTAGCTTACCCCATGACTATGAGTCATGCTCATGAGTTCGATCGCTGCAGTCGCTTAAGTGCGGCCAGTATCCAGTTTTCGGGAGATAGTGGGTTCGAACACCACTGTCGGCACCCTGAAGATGGTTTTCCATGGTTTCCCATTTTCACACCAGGCAAATGCTGGGGCTGTACCTTAATTAAGGCCACGGCCGCTTCCTTCCCACTCCTAGCCCTTTCCTATCCCATCGTCGCCATAAGACCTATCTGTGTCGGTGCGACGTAAAGCAGCTTGCAAAAAAATGTCATCACCACATAAGTGGAGAGTTTTACTTACCTTAATTTGTACATATTATGTTCACCATTATTCCTCATTTTTTCCGTTTGCTTATGAGTTAGTTTATATGATTATAATTAGACTGTGGATAGGTATTTTTGGGAAAAAAGGTAGCTTGAAGGAAACAGAGGGGTCTTCGAATACCGTACACATAATATTTCGTGATTTAATGTGTGCGTGTCTTGGTGGTAACCTCCTTAAGGTATGCATGATTTTCGAAATAACTTGGGATAATATGAGGTAAATAATGAGGTAAACAAGGATCTTCAATATAGTGTTTAATATTGAGATGTAATGTGGTTTATGAGTTATGAGTGTGTTCGGGAATAATTTAATGTTGAATAAAGAAAGGGGTAGAGTCGTCGAGTTTTTATAACAAATAGGAGAATATATTACATGTTCTAGGAGGGCCTAGATTTTCGGATCTTTGAAAGTATGTTGAAGTGAATTTTGAATATTATTTATCCTTGAGTGACTTCGTGTGTATACATTTATGTTGCGTCTTTATTATTTTCACGCGAGTGGAAGATCTTCAGCACCAGGAACATATTTCATTGATACTAGCTATGCCTTCATGAAGAATTTTCTTTTGTTATCATAGAAGGTGGAAGTCATCTAGATGAAAAATCAGGTTAAGTGT
Organism: Anabrus simplex; assembly: GCF_040414725.1. Lineage (NCBI taxonomy): Eukaryota > Metazoa > Arthropoda > Insecta > Orthoptera > Tettigoniidae > Anabrus > Anabrus simplex. Next base: position 856,949,111 of record NC_090266.1, read on the forward strand.
GCTTGGAACTACATATATGAAGACGTATCAAACAAAATTTATTACGCAATATTGAGGCGAGTTTTATATTCATTTGATTTGCAACTGCCCAAGCGTATCGGAGGAATCATTATTGGAGAGAGCAGAGACATCGAGGACCAGATATTGCATGTCTTGAATTCAATTGTGAAGTAGAGTTATTCGTTTATAAACCCTGTAGTGTTCTTATTTTCAGATAGACATGCGTTGAATGTTATGTTCGAGGAAAAAAAAACCGACCCTGGAGGGTAAACAGGAAAATAATAAGAAGAAGGAATTCAAGAGGACAAAGTGGGGTAAATATTAGAGCACCTCAATGCATGCTTTTTACTCGCTCGTATCGTTCGAAGGTTCTGGACTCGAGCGGGTTTCCCCCCAACTATGTTGACGAGTGATCTATGCTCGCGAGAAGGATAATCGCAGGAAACAACAGGCAATCATATTCATTTTTATTAGAAAGCGATACAATAATGCCATAACATTTACGTGTTTCGTGATTTGCCTTTTTATTACTTATAATTTATACTTGGTACTGAATAAGTAAAAATTAAATAGGTAATTTTTATTTCGTAAACAACGTTAAATATAATTATCATTTTTAATAATACATTATGATAAAATATAAATAATATATGAATTAGAACTCCGAAGATCCGCCTCTGTGGTGTAGTGGTTAGTATGATTAGCTGCCACCCCGGAGACCCGGATTCGATTCCCGGTTCTGTCACGAAATTTGAAAAGTGGTACGAGGGCTGGAACGGGGCCCACTCAGCCTTGGGAGGTCAACTGAGTAAAGGTGGGTTCGATTCTCACCTCAGCCACCCTATAAGTGGTTTTCCGTGGTTTCTCACTTCTCCTTCGGGCAAATGCCGGGATGGTACCTAACTTGAGGCCACGGCCGCTTCCTTCCCTTTTCCCTTTTCCCTCTTCCCTCTTCCCTCTTCCCTCTTCCCTCTTCCAATCATCCCATCCCACCGCAAGGCCCCTGTTCAGCATAGCAGGTGAGGCCGCCTGGACGAGGTACTGGTCATCCTCCTCAGTTGTATCCCCGACCCAGGGACTGAAGCTCCAGGACACTGCCCTTGAGGCGGTAGAGGTGGGATCCCTCGCTGAGTCCGAGGGAGAAACTGACCCTGGAGGGTAAATAGATAAAGAAGAAAGAGAAGAAGAAGAACTACGAAGAACAAAATAAATTAATAAAATGTGTTTCTTCTGGTTATTTAATTCAATTTATTATAATTTGTTTGCCATTGCATCTTTTAAATATATATAATATGTGGGCCCTTTCTTTATTCTTGTACATTAGACCGAACGTAAATTAAATTATGTCTTGGGGTAAAAAGTAATAAGGATGTAGAATATACATTTTTAAAAATAATTTGCTTTACGTCGTACTGACACAGATAGGTTTTATGGCGACGGTGGGATAGGAAAGGGCTAGAAGTGGGAAGGAAGCGGTCGTGGTCTTACTTAACGTACACCCCCCCCCCCCAGCATTTACCTTGTATGAAAATGGGAAACCACTGAAAACCATTTTCAGTGTCAGGTTCCAAACCACTATCTCCCGAATGCAAGCTGACAGCTACGTGACTCGAACCGCATATCCACTCACTCGGTAAATGCAAAATTAAACTCTGTCTTTGGTTCGAAAATAAAAGTAATACAAGAATAACGAGTGAGAGCAAGAAAATTAAATCACGATTTATGTTCGTTGTGTTACGCATTCTCTTGTTTTATTTAGTGGTTTAGATATTTAAAGTTCAATTGTTGTATCAATGAAAATTAAATATGGACTTTTCCTACTTTTTCAAACCTAAACTTAATTCTCTCATTACATAGCCAACGGCCGTAGCCGTGTTGAAACACCGGATCCCGTGAGATCTCCGAAGTTAAGCAACATTGGGCGTGGTCAAGATGTCGCGCGCTGTTGGTGGGGGTAAGGGAATGGAGGAGCGGAAAGGAACTGGCCACCCTACCGTACGTAAACTCCGTCTCAGGCACACCTCTACGGAGGTTCGGACCTGTCTTCGGGCAGAATACATTCTTACCTTACCTTCTCATTAAAAACAAATATTATTTCCGTCTGCTAATGAAATCAATTACACGTGGCTATTGTGTATCAAGAGAATAACATGGGCCGTGTGGGTCAAGAGAGTTTCGTCTATCTCACAACAGATCTCCAGCAGCGCTACAAATTATCTCACTTGCTGGACTACATGCAGGAATATAAAATAATTATGGCGCAATTGTACGTACAGGTTTCCTCCACCATTTAAGTGGATCGTCGGCATCGATTGCAAGATATAGGTTAACTTCCTGCTTGCCTCATCAGTTTCAGTATCATGCCAATCTGCAAATAATAATGATTTCATTCTTTGCTTAGTAACCGGAGAGTTATTACGACGGATGGGCCTAAAAATGTGATTTATTATACTCTAACAAAAGAAAACGTGTAGGCCTACTGTACATACACATACGACTTGTAGCCACACCATCGCTGGGAGTCAAGGGCGCCCATACCCGGGGGCAAGGTGGGGCCGCGGCCCCCCTCTAGCTCTCAGGGAAAGGCAAAAATCTAGCGTAGTCACGTGTTTTTCTTTCAAGAAAATGATTTAAAAGTTAGTACGATATTACGTAAAAGCGGTAGTACCGTCCCCCACCAACAGGCAGGGGATACCGTGGGTTATTCTAACGCAAAATACAAATCGCCATTTATCTTCCAAAATATTAACATTACAACGTACCCCCAGGTCTGGGCCCCCCTCTAGAAACTGTGGGAGTGGGGATATCACAGTACGTATGCTTTACGGCACTGAACAAACATTGTCTCTCTTCTTGGGGCAGACATTTTAGTTTACGAGAAGATAGCCGCAGGAAAGTATTTTGTGCACTTCTTCAGACGAAACTTTATCTTGCATGTACTGGAGTGCACGTCGTTTAAGTTTTCGAGTCTTCTATGAAAATAGTAACACATGTAATAAATGTTGGTCTTAGTAGAGAAAAATACTCTATACCGGTATATGTTTTCATAGGTGCCAAGTAAAGTTTAAACGTACCTTAGTGTCCTCAGTGACTCCTAGGCTATTTATGACAGCTGTTGGCGGAGCTGCAGAGGATCAAACCCACAGAAGTGCCAATTGAATTGTCGGCTAAGTATCCACTTCGAGAACATCAGTCGCCTCTTTGAAGGGTTTCAGAAATCTGACGAGATGTCCCACCAGGTTGTTATCATAGCCTTCCAGTACTCCTTGAGTTTAAGAAAGTTATGAATTCTATCGTATTTCGACAAAAAAAAAAAAAAAAAAAAAACTGAATTCAACATAATAAACAGACTGTTCCATAGTTTCGATTCTTTAGCGTTCTTTCGAAGTAAGTAACGTATCCAGTTTTCTTCATAAAGCGAACTAATTTTCTTTAGCACTGATTGTGATGTGTTATTTTCCTAATTCGATTCCAGATAGTTAATTTTTTTTTTGCTAGTTGTTTTACGTCGCACCGACACAGATAGGTCTTACGACGACGATGGGATAGGAAAGGGCTAGGAGTGGGAAGGAAGCGGCCGTGGCCTTAATTAAGGTACAGCCCCAGCATTTGCCTGGTGTGAAAATGGGAAACCACGGAAAACCATTTTCAGGGCTGCCGACAGTGGGGTTCGAACCTACTATCTCCCGAATACTGGATACTGGCCGCACTTAAGCGACTGCAGCTATCGAGCTCGGTGATAAAGTTAATCAGAAACGTGTCTCAGTACTGTATTCAAACATGTGTGATAGATGAGGAATGACGGTAAGGTTCAAGGGCCTTCAAAATATTTGATCCTCGATCGGATTGTGAAACGGATGTCGTGTTAGTTCAGACTCTATTCCAGTTCGACGAGACTGTCTTTGATTTTCTCGTTGATATTTTCTCCAGTTTCTTCTCTTGTCTGGGAAAACGAATGTCGCTACTGCAAGGCTTTTCATTGTCCATTTAGAATCAACCTAATGGGAATCTTCGCACATATTTCAGCGGCCTTTGTTTGTGTTGGTTTATGCCAGATGGTTTTAGAAGGAGGTTGCATATTATCCCCCGTTTATTCTTCAACACTGTGCACCAATATTTACTAGTTCTTGGGACATCTCACAAAAGCCAGTGCACATTTTTACACATTTCTGCGTAAATAATTGTTCTGTGTTCTGTCGACACGTACTTTAGAGACGTGTGACCTCAGATGTGGTGCAGTAGCCTTAAATGTTAACAATGAAGACCACTGTTAACAGGATGCATAGCCTACCTCAGGGCTGTCCAACGTTCGTTTCTACGCGAGCACATTCACATGATAAGTAAGGGTGTGTGGGTGCCAGGTACGATTCCACTAATTCGACTATTGTTATCGGTAGTACGACTATAAAATAATAATAATAATAATAATAATAATAATAATAATAATAATAATAGACTAATAATAATAATAATAATAATAATAATAATAATAATAATAATAATAATAATAGTAATAATAATAATAAATCTAGAATTAAAAATTATATGAAAATATATTTACTCACATAATTAATGTGAAATCTGGCACTGTATGTTCGTTGCAAGTTGAGGAAAGTCTGATGTGTAACTGGAATAGGCTGCTCTTAACGCGTCATCCAGGTGTGAGTCTGTCAGGTAGGATCGGTATTTGTTTTTTATTATGTTCATATTCGAAAACGCGAGTTCACAAAGATAGGTTGAACCAAAAGAAGATTGCATCTTCAGAGCAACACTGAGGGTAATGGGATATTTTTTACCGTCCGCCAGTGTCCAGAAATTGCCATATGTTGTGTAGGAGTATTTCAAAGAAAGGTCTGACTGAAGGCTTAAAATTTCCATTTCAAATTCTTCAGGATTATAATTTTCGAATATTTCACACACCCTCCCTCCAAGCTCACAAACGTCAACAGAAGCGAAGGGATTATTGACAAACATGACCACTGGTTCAAGCATTGAAAACTGGCTAAATCTGCTACCAAATTCGGACCCAAGAGTTTCAAGATGTTTAGCAAGAGATGAAAAATCACGCTTGCCGCCATTTACTGTATCTGCCATAGATTTCAAATTTGGAAAATGTGAAAGGGAATTTCTATTTAAATGGACAATCCATACCTTAAGTTTCTTTTCAAATGCATTGAAAATACTTATCATACCTGAAATATTATGATCCATTCCTTGCAATTCGAGATTTAACTCATTTAATTTTGAAGTTATGTCTGCCAAGAATGCTAATTCGATTAGCCAAGATATATCATCAAGTTCGTGATAGTATTTCCCAGGAGATGATTTCACAGTCTCGTATCTCATCCAACAGGCAGCAAAACCGTTCGAGTGTTTTTCCCCTACTAAGCCACCTTACGTCTGCATGAAGGATGACGTCACCATACTGCGAATCTGACATACTTAAAATATTTCTGAACAATCGATGACGAGTAGATGACGATCTTATATCATTCACGACATGAGTTACAATTTTCATGACATGATCGAACTTTAAAACCTTTGCGCTTAAAGCTTCTTGGCGAATAATACAATGATAAGAAATAAATTTTGGAAATGATTTATCCCTAGCGCAAAGAGAAAGAAATCCATTATTTCTACCAGTCATAGACGGTGCCATATCTATTGTTATAGCGACAAGCTTTGACAGTGGTAAGTTACTCTCTTTGGTGAATTTAACGAAAGCATTAAATATGTCTTCTCCCCTAGTACGTCCATGAAGTGGCAATAGCTTGACAAATTCTTGCTTTACTGTAAAATTATTAAAAACTATTCTAGCAAATACACACAACTCAGCAGTGTCAGACATATCAGCACTTTCATCAAACTGGAGTGAAAAATGTTCACACGATTTCAAATCCTGATGTAATTGAGATTCCATATTATTAGAAATATGTTCAACCCGCCTAGCAACAGTTTGGTGAGACAACTGAAGTCCTTTGATTGGAGATATCAATTCAGATTTATTTTTGTGAGATTCGAACAGAGATTCAGCGGCACTTAGCATAGTTTCTATCATTACTTTCCCATCACTGAAAGCTTTTTTCCTTTTAGCTAGGACGTAACAAACTTTGTAAGAAGCTATTGTCACGTTACGCGTTTGCTGAATTGGCTTCTTAAACGCACATTGTTGCAATTCTAATTTAGATTTTAGGTCTTTCACTTTGTGTTTTCTTAGTTCAGAATTAACAGGAAATTCACTGTCAACTTTTTTTGTGATTAGTCGTAAAATGTCGCTGTATATTACTTCTTTTAGGAACAGATATGCTAGCATTACACAATAAACACACAGACTTTCCTTTCTTTTCAATAAAGCAATACTGGTCCTCCCATTCACTGTTAAAGTTATAATTTCTTTGCCTTTTAGCCATGTTAAGAAGAGTTATGTTTAATGAAATATAACTGATTATAAACTGAATAGTTTAAAGTTTAAATAGTAATGAAAAAAAGCACACGAAACATGTTGAATGTACAACTTATCACAACACAACGCACTCGAAACGTAATCCATAAGCCCTGCATAAGTTCACAAGTAATACTGAATGTTCGCCCGAAAGCAAGGAACTGGGAACATTCCAATTGCAAGACTTTCATAAATCATTTGTTCATTGTTTACAGCACAGCTTTGTTGGGATTAAAGTTACTTTGTGGGCAAATTGGGTGTCCCATTGCCGTCCTGGTGAAATTCTATCATGGTAGGTAGTTTATGGCATTGCAATCAAGTGAATCATAAGGAAGCGGTTCTGTTTGGCAGAATAAATATGCGGCTATATTTAGCTCCGTGAGTAGAGAGGGCCTTATACCTGGCGCTATCACCCCCCCCCCCTTCCTCCCCACAGTGAGATGTTTGTGGAGGATTTCCCTTTGTCGCAACTACTTACATGTCGAATAGCTCTCTTTCTGAACCATTCTTCTATCTCTTCACTAACTGCGGACACGAGTCAGTTAGGCCTAGATCACATTTATGGCTTACTCAAAAAGCTCGTTGTGTATTTGGAGGTACGGATATAACAAATTTCCTGACTTTGAGGACGGTATTTTTAAGAGGAAATTAAGAATATTTATTGAAATGCAAAAGTATAGTTTTCAAATATTAAGTAAAATTTAATTTGGAAATTGATTGCGAAGGGCACCATAAAAGGGCACCTCGGGCGCCGCGTTGGACAGGGCTGACCTACCTGCTTACCAACGTGATTAATTGCAATAGAAAACTTTTCCCACACATCACCTTTGAAGCCTACTGGCTTCCTTAAACTGTATTCGTGACTTACACATTTTTTCCATCACTACCTCTTTAGTTTCCCCGTGCCATATTGATTAGGAAAGTATCACCACGAGTGTTGCTTTCTTGTCACGAGCATCACTTGCTCCCAGTTCGCTGGCGGGCGAAAAAGCCTCGTACACTCACTCTAGCGGTGCGTTAGCCAGCGAACTGATCCCTTGCTCATGCTCGAGCGAAAAGCGACAATGCAGGGCTCTAGTAAATGAGTGCCGGGAGTCTCCGAGGACATGTTCGGCTCGCCAGGTGCAGGTTTTTTGATTTGACGCTCGTAGGCAAACTGCGCGACATAATGAGGATGAAGTGATGATGAAGACGGCACATATACCCAGCCCCCGTGCCAGTGAAATTAACCAATGATGGTTAAAATTCCCGACCCTACCGGGAATCGAAGCCGAGACCCCTGTGACCAAAGGCCAGCACGCTAACCACTTAGACATGGAGCCGGACAGGGAAGAAGAGTTAGGGAATGGAATAATTTACCAAGGTAAAATATATTTCCAAGATCTCTGAAACGATTTAAAGAAAGACTACACAAACAATTGATCGAGAATCTGCCGCCTGGGCGACAGTGCTAAATGCAGGGCAATGATGACTGTCCGTCATTAAGTTCATAATACTCGGAGGATATAATCCACTTACCTAATAGATACTCTTAACTCACGTTGCAGTTTACGCAGCTCGTCCACATACGATGCCATGTTGTCGAAATAGCGTATGGCTTCGTTGACACTTGGTTCCTGGCTGTGATTTTGGAGGATTTCATCCTTCCTGTAACAAGAAACATTTTGAATGTATGGGTGGTGCATCGTACAAGAATGTTATCCAGCTGTGTCATCCTATGACAAACAGCTGAGGGAAATATTTTGATTTTATTTCTTAAAATCTATCATATCTACATTTCTCATTATAAGGAATAATATATGTTATACAGCTATACAGTACTTCTTTTGTAGTTAACATATAAATACACACTATTTTCCTGAATAATAATAATAATAATAATAATAATAATAATAATAATAATAATAATAATAATAATAATAATAATAATAATAATAACAGTAATCCTCGAGCTCGATAGCTGCAGTCGCTTAAGTACGGCCAGTATTCGGGAGATAGTAGGTTCGAACCCCATTATCGGCAGCCCTGAAGATGGCTTTCCGTGGTTTCCCATTTTCACACCACGCAAATGCTGGGGCTGTACCTTAATTAAGGCCACGGCCGCTTCCTTCCCACTCCTAGCCCTTCCCTGTCCCATCGTCGCCATAAGACCTATCTGTGTCGGTGCGACGTAAAGCAAAAAGAAACAGTAATCCTCCAGCTCCTTGGTTGAGTGATCAGCACAAGGCCTCCGCTTCAGAGAGCACCGGGTTCGATTCCCGCTCGGGTCAGGGATTTTAACTGCATTTAATTAATTCTTCTGGCGCGGGGATTGGGTGTTTGTGTTCTTCATTCATACAATCATGCTGATAAATTTCATGGCTTTATTTTCAAATATAGTTATTTATTTATTTATTTTAAAACTCGAAACATCGACTGTTTTGGCTCTTTACTGGTCCACTTGGTATTGAAGATGATGTAAATGATATTAATCTTCAAAGATACAAGACTGGGTGACTTGGCCTTGCGGTTAGAGGCGCGCGGCTGTGAGCTTGCATCCGGGAGATTGTGGGTTCGAATCCCACTGTCGGCAGCCCTGAAGATGGTTTTCCGTGGTTTCCCATTTCCACATCAGGCAAGTGCTGGTGCTGTATCTTAATTAGGGCCACGGCCGCTTCCTATCCTACCCCATTGTCGCCATAAGACCTATCTGTGTCGGTGCGACGTAAAGCCACTAGCAAAAAAAAAAAAAAAAAAAAGATACAAGATGCTTCGTCCTGATATGCCTCCGATGAATTTCACCTTTTGAGGTAGAGAGAGACGATTTTGAAGTCTACATGGTTTTGCACATCTGTATATATGCCCATCGCGCGGGTGGAGCCATGTCGTAGTTTGATGCACGTTGTGTAGGAAGTTGCCGATATTTCTAATTCCCTGCGTATCCATTGTCATGTAATAAATTACAAACTGGTGTTCAATATATAGCCACCTAGGGGGACTGATCACCTCGGTTCGAGAGGAAGCCTTTCAGTTACCTTGATAATGAAGATTGAAATCTAATGGGAACCTGTGCTTTTGGTTCTTGTTACGAGGAGAATTACAGTATTTGACTGAGATAAGAACACGAGAGCATGATGATGCTGTTTTCAACACGGTGACCAGGGTTTGAATCCTGATCAACCTGTGTGAAATTTTTCGAAGTAATATTTCAGTTCAGGCTCAAGGCTTTTTGTCTATTACAGTTAATATTACGTAAAACTATAGAAATATTCTTGATCCTGTGTATGAGGTAAATATGTTATTTAATAAAGCTAAAATATTCAGGAGTTCACAACAGAGGAGATATTCTCTTCACAGAACGTAAGTGGGACACTTTCCGAAAAGAAAATATAATAATAATAATAATAATAATAATAATAATAATAATAATAATAATAATAATAATAATAATGTGTGAAATGTCCCTTAAATTAAGATTACTCTTCATGGGCACCAGAGAGCCAAAATTTTCGGAAGGTTTGGAGATCTTTACCGGACTAATAAATCTACAGACTCGAATCCGTCTAATTTAAGCGCTCTTAAATGACAACCGACTGTAATTCAATTCGAACACGCAGCCTTCAGCACAGAGGTCAAGAATCTAGGTAGTAGACCACTCCTGCAGTGTTGCCAACTCGGCGGATTTTCCACCAAATTTGGCGGATTTTTAAATGGAACAGCGGAAAAATTTTACATTTAGCGGACAGCGGATTTTTTGACGGATATCTGAACTTACTTTAGCGCTTTTCAGCGGTAACAATATCGCCTTTCAGCAGGAAAATAAAAAATAATACAGAACTTACTACGGTGTAATAGTCTACTTAATCATGTTGTATTGAACTTATGCTGCATACTACCACTCCTTTTCTAGACCAGCTCTGGCCCACAGCCTCAGTCTGAATTTGTTACAATCGTTACTGTACTCTTGATGAGCCGGGTAGTATCGTGTTTGATAACATGTTTCTTTTGACATCAGGTTATTCTTGGTACGTCAATACGTCGAACGAAAAGGTTAAAAAGTATTCAGATACACTGACTGACAGAGCAAATGCAACACAAAGAAGGAGTGGTCAGAACTTTATGCCAATTGCAGGGTAGACTGACGTCACTGAGGTATGCTCATGATGTGAAATGCGCCGCTGTGCTGCGCACGTAGCGAACGATAAATGGGACACGGCGTTGGCGAATGGCCCACTTCGTACCGTGATTTCTCAGCCGACAGTCATTGTAGAACGTGTTGTCGTGTGCCACAGGACACGTGTATAGCTAAGAATGCCAGGCCGCCGTCAACGGAGGCATTTCCAGCAGACAGACGACTTTACGAGGGGTATGGTGATCGGGCTGAGAAGGGCAGGTTGGTCGCTTCGTCAAATCGCAGCCGATACCCATAGGGATGTGTCACGGTGCAGCGCCTGTGGCGAAGATTGTTGGCGCAGGGACATGTGGCACGTGCGAGGGGTCCAGGCGCAGCCCGAGTGACGTCAGCACGCGAGGATCGGCGCATCCGCCGCCAAGCGGTGGCAGCCCCGCACGCCACGTCAACCGCCATTCTTCAGCATGTGCAAGACACCCTGGCTGTTCCAATATCGACCAGAACAATTTCCCGTCGATTGGTTGAAGGAGGCCTTCACTCCCGGCGTCCGCTCAGAAGACTACCATTGACTCCACAGCATAGACGTGCACGCCTGGCATGGTGCCGGGCTAGAGCGACTTGGATGAGGGAATGGCGGAACGTCGTGTTCTCCGATGAGTCACGCTTCTGTTCTGTCAGTGATAGTCACCGCAGACGAGTGTGGCGCCGGCGTGGAGAAAGGTCAAATCCGGCAGTAACTGTGGAGCGCCCTACCGCTAGACAACGCGGCATCATGGTTTGGGGCGCTATTGCGTATGATTCCACGTCACCTCTAGTGCGTATTCAAGGCACGTTAAATGCCCACCGCTACGTGCAGCATGTGCTGCGGCCGGTGGCACTCCCGTACCTTCAGGGGCTGCCCAATGCTCTGTTTAAGCAGGATAATGCCCGCTCACACACTGCTCGCATCTCCCAACAGGCTCTACGAGGTGTACAGATGCTTCCGTGGCCAGCGTACTCTCCGGATCTCTCACCAATCGAACACGTGTGGGATCTCATTGGACGCCGTTTGCAAACTCTGCCCCAGCCTCGTACGGACGACCAACTGTGGCAAATGGTTGACAGAGAATGGAGAACCATCCCTCAGGACACCATCCGCACTCTTATTGACTCTGTACCTCGACGTGTTTCTGCGTGCATCGCCGCTCGCGGTGGTCCTACATCCTACTGAGTCGATGCCGTGCGCATTGTGTAACCTGCATATCGGTTTGAAATAAACATCAATTATTCGTCCGTGCCGTCTCTGTTTTTTCCCCAACTTTCATCCCTTTCGAACCACTCCTCCTTGGCGTTGCATTGTCACTGTTAGTCAGTGTATTTCGTAAAAAGTGGTTAAATAATTAAACTTTAAAAGACTAGTCTGTTGAGCTCCCCAGTGATCCCAAACACGGGCGGTGCATCTATTGGCAGTGCAATATAATTGCGAAATTATTTGACATTATTGTTTTCCGCACTTACCAAAAACAATAAAAACAGTAATGAAAGACAAAATAACTTTCCAAATAGATTTGAAATTTTCGTATGTTCTTTGCTGCTGTGAATATATCTTGAAAAAGAATATTACCATGTGGCTTCATATGAAACATCTGCTTCAGAGCATACAGTGCAGGGAGGAGAAGATAATGAAGTCCTGTTCTGAAACTGGTGAGTGTTGAGTTAATCTCTTTTATTAAAACACCTAGTATATGCTATTTTGCTTCAGTTCGAAATTTAGCATAATTTAGCGGATTTTCAACTAAAATTTAGCGGAGAAAAGATGTATGGTTTGGCAACACTGCTTCAGGATTAAATTGAAGTATCACAGATAATTTTAATTACCTTAGCACCGGGGTGAGTTAGAAGAGGAGGGAGGTTTTTTTAACTACCTTTCGGTTAAAACATTTTTTCGTCTTCGTGGAATTACATTTCAAACATTAGCCGTCACTGGCATGGCAACGCAATGCCGGTTGATAATAACTCACCTCATCTTGACGTAGCCGTAGTCCTTCATATCACGTGTCAGCTGACGGTAGGATTTCTTGAGTTTGGGCACATAGTTGAAGGAGCTGTTGAGGAGGTCGTTGCCAAGGGCCTCATGTCGAACATAGCTGATGTAGTTATTGCCCTTTAGAGACCCTCTTGCAAAGAAGTTGATGCCGTACACCATGGCGATTCCCATATTCTCGATGGAACGGAGGAGATTTTTGAACGCGATCAAGTATCTGAAACAACACGCACTTTAAGAGAATACAAAAGAAATAATGTGTTACACGAAGTAATTCAAGACTCAATATAAACTGTAATCGCACATGAACAGGTTGGTTCTCAATGCCACCTTTTATTTTGGTAGTACTGGGAAGGAAGCGGCCACGTCCTTAATTAAAACACAGTCCCGGCATTTGCCTTGTGTGAAATAGGAAACCATGGCGTACCATTTTCAAGGCTGGTGATGGTGGAGATTTTAACCAGCCATCTCCCGAATACAATGACATGAACACGTACTGCTCAGACACCCCGCTCAGTCAATGACATCCTGGGGTCGATGTAGCACCCAGGTTTTACTTGGGTCTTGGTCGGGGATTTGAGGCTAGATACCATTCCTGGCTTCACGTGAGTTTTAGGTGAACATTCTACAGTGGGGTCACTAGGTTTCGAACTTCAGTCGTCAGGGTAGATAGAAAGCCAGCAGTAACTTTAACCATAACTATCTCCCCTAAATTGTGTATAGCAAACAGCGTTACAGATAATATGAAAATGAATAAGACTTCCATGCTGGTCTGAAAGGAACCTCTTGATTTAAAGATCCTTTTCGTTTCTGAGCAATATATTATAGCATTTCTAGCCGAGCCGTTCTCAGATATATCATCAATGTAAAGTCCCAAAAAATTAAACGAAATAAAAACCTGTGTTTTGGCGCAAGTTTGATAACAGGTATAACTTGAAAACAATGTTCTCTCACCCATGGTTAACTAATGCCGATATCGAGCTCGAATAATAATAATAATAATAATAATAATAATAATAATAATAATAATAATAATAATAATAATAATAATAATAATAATACATATTTACGATTATTATTATTATTATTATTATTATTATTATTATTATTATTATCGTTATTACTTTACGAATTATTATTATTTTACGATTATGGTTATTATTATTATTATTTGTAGATAGAAGGTTATACTTTCTAGAAGCCTGTATGCAGTGATCTACATACAGTTAGTATTAGTACTATTATTACTTACGTAATTGAATGATAGTATTGTGTATGAGGTTATGTCATGAAACATGTGTTGTACATAGACATTTACATCAGTTTAGTTAATGTAAATACCTACACATTAATATTATAATTTATTCTTACCTGTATATATAAATTGTAGTCAATAATTGTAAAACACACTGTAACTTCCAGAATGGTAATAGGCACGAGAACGATTTAGAATATTCTATACATTATAACCTATGTATTAGACACTCCAGAATGTATACGGAGATATTTTTTGTAATGTAACTTTCTAGAAGCCTGGCCAGGCACCTATATTAAGAGACGATCTTGACGGTGAAGTTAGTTATGATTTGGAAGTTAGTTATTGAGAGTTACTGTTAAGTTGTTGTTTGGAATTTATTGGTTGAAGAGTCGTGGTGTAGCAAGGTTATACTTATGATCACGTGGACGACATGCTTTTAAGCAGTCAATTGTTTTATTTGTGTTTCAATGTTGTCATCTCGATATGCAGCGATTGACAGTTGTCTTTAACCCGGCAGTGGTCGCGTGGTTGGTGGCACATAAATGGTCGCGTCTGAGGGTTTCCCTCACCCAGTAATTTTTATGTTATTGTGATAAGTAGTTTACTTAAATGCATCTGTTAATGCTATGGAAGTGTTCACGGACATGTCCCATCACGTAATATGAACGAAAATATTTCACAAATTATTCACGGTGTTAGTTTCCAGCATAATATTCTAGTCTGAGAATTATGATGTCATTCTGATACAAAAGTGGTCGCGTCATTAGCATTTCGCTCACTTCAAAACCAATACTAAAATCGGTTTTGTTTATTGTTTATCCTTTCTTTGGTTTAATAATTATCTTGAAGTGGACTTCTAATGTATTTATTTTACAAATGCAAATGATACATAAATACAATATAAAACTATACAAAGTTTTTAATGTGTGTCATCGAGACTATGTCGTGTAACGTTTCAGAGGGAAAGAAAAATTTCCAGGACTTAAGTGGTGATCTGACAAACTTGGCATTCCCTTTCACGCCTGGTAACTTAAGGATGAGGTTGACGTGATCGGTGCACAATGGATGCCCCACACCGTGCAGTTGTCCTTTCCAATATAACGAGGTACTGGTACACGCTGCTCCTCTTCCAGCTCTTCTCCCGATACCTCTGAATCAGTATCATGATCACTGTTTTCCACGTGGTCACTCTCACCCTCATTTTTACTGTCATAAGGATCATTTTCATCCATCGTATTTCTTACTTGCTTTAGTTCCTGTTCCACTTCGTCCATCCATTGCAGGATTCGCTATTCTTGTGAATTAGCCATTGAATAACTACACAATGTTGACAACTCGGTAAATCACTAATGAAAGAACACAATAACAAATAAAACAATACACCAGAGATACATTGTCGAGTTATAATAAAACAGTAACACTAGTGGTCGCGTGCTGAGAAAATCCCTCACCGAGCGCACTGCATACTAAGAACAAAAATAACTCTTCTCTAGTGAACGGCTAACTCATACTGAACATCCTGCATGGAAGATAAGGGATTGGTCAAGGAATACCTTGAGGGGAGGGAAGCTGCGCACATGGGTTGGGCAATTACAACACTTCATTTCGAGAAGTGAGGGATTCACTCACCATGCGACCTCTGCCGGGTAAAATGGCGGTTTGTGATGTGAGAGTTTTGTTTTGACAACAGTGATGAAGGTTATGTGTGTGTTCTGTAAATACATGTCAGTAAAATAATTGTACCAACCGGCATTATCTCGTGTGCGTCTTTGTGGATACGTTAGTTTATAAAATATTTTTCTGTACTCGCCATTAAGGTTATGTGTGCAGTGGTCTCCAAACAGATTACGGTACACAACAACGCTATTGTTGTCAATAAAGTTTTAAAATTTTAATTTGTTTTCAGTGATTCTCAACTTCCATCAAAAGCTTTCATATCTTATTCTCTCTTATTTTATTTCCTGTTATTTGCAGTCTATTTTTCTTAGTATCTGAAGACAGATCAGTGGTATGACGGGATGGTTCAAGTGCAAGAAGTTGAAGATTTCGATTTGATGAAAATCCCAGGGTGAGACAAGTGTTGGGGAGTGACAAATGGAACAGGTAACTCTGAAGGAGAATTGTCCTATAAATTCATCAGTTGCAAGTTATTTTCTCACATAATACTTCGAAGAACTGTCCCACCGTCTAGTACCTTGAGCATTTTGATCTTTTCTTGACAGGAGTTCTATTGTCCTTATTTCCTTCTTCCTTTCGTTTAACACATCTTTTCCTTTAATTATCCCTCTGCCTTTCTAGTCTCTCCCGGTCAATCCCTATCGTTTCTCTTTGTAACTTCCTATTTTACTCTTTTGATAGTGTTTTTCCGAGTCATTTTAGAAGAATATTTAGACCGAAACTGATACATATCATGAAAATAAAATATATAAGCTATTAATAGCCAAATAGCGGGAACAAAGCCGCAGGCAAGGCTCACTGGCTCTCACCCCAACAGTCCCATTGAAGTTGAGTGCGGGGTCCAGCCAACACACAAGAGCTCAGAGCGGTACGCAAATCCCAACCCGGTTGTGGAACAAAGCGAGTTTGTTCTTAACTCACCTCGTAGTTTGTTAAAACGATCTATTAGTCATAATATTAAGTGCGTAAAATCAATAACAGTCCACAATCCACTGTGTTAAGTATCAAACAATTGAACGTACTTCTACTTCATTTGAAAGCGTGCGCCGCTCTCACCGCGCCTGCATGTGGTATATGAGCCTCTTCGGAGTGAATTCAATCTTTTATTAGCAGTTTGTTTCGTGACAGAAGCTGATGGTAGGGGCGTATCCGGCGAGGGGGCGTGGGTCGGTTACTGGGGGGTTAGAACACCCTACCCCATGGAATGTTTACAAAAAGAAAATGAACAGAAACTGACAATAAACAATAAAGTAAATAAACATTCAGAGACATAATTTACAACCAACAGATCTGTAGTTCATTTATATAAGTACCCTTGGAATGACAAGTCATGCATGCACCTTCATTGTCTTCTACCATGATTCTGTAACTATAACCCACCTCTTCGGCCTATCCTGACTACGCTACTGGCTGATGACGAAGGTGAAATGTCCGACGTAAATACTGGCTAGTTTATTTATTTTATTGATTACTCTATACAGAATAACATTATCCGCAAAAAAAACTTATATCTGATTCCACTTCTTTACTCATATAATTTATATATATAAAACATAAAGGCCCAATAATACTGCCTTGAGGAATTCTCCTCTTAATTATTACAGGGTCAGAGAAAGCTTCGCCTACTCTAATTCTCTAAGATCTATTTTCTAGAAAAATAGCAACTCATTCAGTCACTCTTTTGTCTAGTCCAACTGCACTCATTTTTTCCAGTAGTCTCTCATGATTCACCCTATCAAATGCTTTAGACAGGTCAATCGCGGTAAAGTCCATTTGACCTCCTGAATCCAGGATATCTGCTATATCCTGCTGGAATCATACAAGTTGAGCTTCAGTGGGATAACCTTTCATAAACCCGAACTCTCTTCTATCGAACCAGTTATTGTCTAACATATTCAGAAAGAATGCTTTCCCAAAGCTTACATGCAACGCATGTCAAACTGACTGGCCTATAATTTTCAGCTTTATGTCTATCACCCTTTTCTTTATACACGGGGCTACTATAGCAACTCTCCATTCGTTTGGTATAGCTCTTTCATGCAAACAATAATCAGTTAAGAACTTCAGATATGGTACTCTATACCAACTCATTGTCTTTAGTACATTCCCAGAAATTTACCAATTCTAGCCGCTTCTCTAGTTTTCAACGTTTATACCTTATTGTAAATGTCATTGTTATCATAGGTAAATATTAATACTTATTTAGTATTAGTCACCTCCTCTATCTGGACATTATTCTTTTAATCAACAATCTTTACATACTGGTGACTGAATACTTCTGCCTTTTGAAGATCCTCACGTACACACTCCCCTTGTTCATTAATGATTGTTAGAATGTCCTTCTTGGAACCTGTTTCTGCCTTAAAGTACCTATACATACCCTTCCATTTTTCACTAAAATTTGTATTACTGCCAATTATGCTTGCCATCGTGTTATCCTTAGCTGACTTCTTTGCTAGTTTCAATTTTCTAATAAGTACTTTCACTTTTTCCTTACTTCAACAGCCTTTTCTAACTCTATTTCTTTCCAATCTGCACCTCCTTCATAGTCTCTGTATTCTCTGTTACAATAAATTGGGTCTTTACCATTCCTTACCACCTTTAAAGGTACAAACCTGTTTTCACATTCCTCAATAATTGCTTTAAACCCATCCCAGAGACTTCTTTTCCTTTTTGTTGTACTTGACGACGCAGACATATAAATATTATATGCCAGAACACTGAATCTTAATCAGGCTCATTATAGTTCAAGTTTAATTATGATACAGGTTCTCCACCAATCAGAGTTCAGATTTTCATTATTATATAGGTTCTCCAGAAATCAGAGTTCATATTTTCATTATGATAAAACTACTAGACCAATTAGGTAAGGATAGCAAAATCACCCTCCTCTGCGAACCATGTGACCTTGCCGCGGTGGGGAGGCTTGTGTGTCCCAATGATGCAGATAGCCGAGCCGCAGGTGCAACCATATCGGATGGGTATCTGTTGAGAGACCAGACTAACGAATGGTTCATCTAAAGGGGGGTAGCAGCCTTTCGGTAGTTGCAAGGGCGACAGTCTAGATGATTGACTGATACGGCCTTGTAATAATACTCAACATGGCTTAGCTGTGTTGATACTGCTACACGGCTGAAATCAACGGGAAATTACAGCCGTAACTACGTCCCGAGGACATGCAGCTCCCTCTGTATGAATGATGTACTTATGATGGCTTCCTCCCGGGTAAAATATTCCGGAGGTAAACTAGTCCCCCATTCGGATCTCCGGGTGGGGACTACACGAGAGGGGGCGATCATCAGGAAGAAGGATACTGACATTCTGCGAGTCGGAGCGTGGAATGTTAGAAGTTTGAAACGTTGTGATAGGTTAGAGAATCTGAAAAGGGAGATGGATAGGCTAAAGTTAGATGTAGTTGATATAAGTGAAGTACGTTGGCAGGAAGAACAGGATTTTTGGTCAGGCGACTACCGAATTATCAACACGAAATCAAACAGGGGAAATGCACAAGTTGGTTTAATAATGAATAAGAAAATAGGGCAGCGGATAAGCTACTACGACCAGCATAGTGAAACAATTATTGTTGTCAAGATAGACACCAAACCAATGCCCACCACAATAGTGCAGGTCTATATGCCTACTAGTTCAGCGGATGATGAAGAAATCGAAAGAATATATGAGGAGATAGAAGATTTAATTCAATATATAAAAGGTGACGAGAATCTAATTGGATGGGAGACTGGAATGCAGTGGTAGGCCAAGGAAGAGAAGGTAGTACAGTAGGAGAATTCGGATTGGGACAAAGGAACGAAAGAGGAAGTCGGCTGGTTGAATTCTGCACTGATCATAATCTAGTCCTTGCCAATACTTGGTTTAAACACCACAAACGACGGCTGTATACTTGGACGAGACCTGGAGACACTGGAAGGTATCAAATAGACTTCATTATGATTAGGCAGAGATTCAGAAACCAGGTGTTGGATTGCAAAACTTTCCCAGGAGCAGACGTGGACTCTGACCACGACTTGTTGGTCATGAAATGCCATCTGAAATTGAAGAAATTGAAGAAAGGAAAGAATGCAAAAAGATGGGATCTAGACAAGTTGAAAGAAAAGAGTGTGAGAGATTGTTTCAAGGAACATGTTGCACAAGGACTAAATGAAAAGGCTGAAGGAAACACAATAGAGGAAGAGTGGAGAGTCATGAAAAATGAAGTCAGTAGGGCTGCTGAAGAAATGTTAGGAAGGAAGAAAAGATCAACTAAGAATCAGTGGATAACTCAGGAGATACTAGACCTGATTGATGAACGACGAAAATATAAGAATGCTAGAAATGAAGAGGGCAGAAAAGAATACAGGCGATTAAAGAATCAAGTGGATAGAAAGTGCAAGGTAGCTAAGGAAGAATGGCTGAAGGAGAAGTGCAAGGATGTCGAAGACTGTATGGTCTTGGGAAAGGTAGATGCTGCATACAGGAAAATCAAGGAAACCTTTGGAGAAAGGAAATCTAGGTGCATGAATATTAAGAGCTCAGATGGAAAGCCACTTCTAGGGAAAGAAGACAAAGCAGAAAGATGGCAGGAGCATATCCAACAGTTGCATCAAGGTAACGATGTAGATAATTTGGTTCTGGAACAAGAAGAGGCTGTTGATGCTGATGAAATGGGAGACCCAATTTTGAGGTCAGAGTTTGACAGAGCTGTGAGTGACCTAAATAGGAACAAGGCACCTGGAATTGATGATATTCCCTTTGAACTACTGACTGCCTTAGGAGAAACCAGCATGGTAAGGTTATTTCATTTAGTGTGCAGGATGTATGATACAGGAGAAGTCCCATTCGATTTTCGGCAGAATGTTGTCATACCTATTCCCAAGAAAGCCGGTGCTGACAGGTGTGAAAACTACCGCACCATTAGTTTAGTATCTCATGCCTGCAAAATTTTAACACGTATTATTTACAGAAGAATGGAAAAACAAGTTGAAGCTGAGTTGGGAGAAGATCAATTTTGCTTCAGGAGAAATGTAGGAACACGTGAAGCAATCCTGACTTTACGTCTGATCTTAGAGGATTGAATCAAGGAGGACAAGCCCACGTACATGGCATTCGTAGATCTAGAAAAGGCATTCGATAATGTTGATTGGAACAAGCTATTTATGATTCTGAGGATGATAGGGATCAGATACCGAGAACGAAGAATTATCTACAACCTGTATAAAAATCAGTCTGCAGTGATAAGAATCGAGGGCTTTGAAAAAGAAGCAGCAATCCAGAAAGGAGTGAGGCAAGGCTGCAGTTTGTCCCCTCTCCTTTTCAATGTTTACATAGAACAGGCAGTAAAGGAAATCAAAGAGAAATTTGGAAAGGGAATCACAGTCCAAGGAGAGGAAATCAAAACCTTGAGATTTGCCGATGATATTGTTATTTTGTCTGAGACTGCAGAAGATCTCGAGAAGTTGCTGAATGGTATGGATGAAGTCTTGGGTAAGGAGTACAAGATGAAAATAAATAAGTCCAAAACAAAAGTAATGGAGTGCAGTCGAACGAAGGCAGGTGATGTAGGAAATATTAGATTAGGAAACAAAGTCTTAAAGGAAGTAGATGAATATTGTTACTTGGGTAGTAAAGTAACTAACGATGGCAGAAGTAAGGAGGACATAAAATGCAGACTAGCACAAGCAAGGAAGAGCTTTCTTAAGAAAAGAAATTTGCTCACTTCAAACATTGATATCGGAATTAGAAAGATGTTTTTGAAGACTTTCGTGTGGAGCGTGGCATTGTATGGAAGTGAAACATGGACGATAACTAGCTCAGAAAGAAAGAGAATAGAAGCTTTTGAAATGTGGTGTTACAGAAGAATGCTGAAGGTGAGATGGATAGATCGAATCACGAATGAAGAGATACTGAATCGAATTGGTGAGAGGAGATCGATTTGGCTAAATTTGACGAGAAGAAGAGATAGAATGATAGGACACATCTTAAGACACCCAGGACTTGTTCAGTTGGTTTTTGAAGGAAGTGTAGGTGGTAAGAACGGTAGGGGTAGACCAAAGTATGAATATGACAAACAGATTAGAGTAGATGTGGGATGCAATAGTTACGTAGAAATGAAAAGGTTAGCACAGGATAGGGTGGCATGGAGGGCTGCATCAAGCCAGTCTATGGACTGATGACTCAAACATACAGCAAAATCACATATGTTGGACACACATACTAACATCAATGCACCTTCTACTTCCAATATTCCACAACCACACGGCACATTCCCGCAAATTCACTTCACCAACTGAACAATAAACAATCTGTATTTGAAGTATAGCTAGGTTATGATAACCTTCTATCCAAAGTTTGAAAACGTACGAAATTGTGAAGGTCTGTGATCCACTCACGGAAAATCAATAACCCAGCGCATGCGCTCTGCGCTCTTTTCAGTAAACTCAACTGTAAAGCGACATCTCGACAGAAATTTATGAATATTTGAAAAATAGTTATAATTATCGTGCAGCATAAACAGTCGTAAGCAACTCGCCTATAATGGTAATTAGGACACTTGTATGGAAAATGTAAAACTCGCTTCGCTCGTTTTATAAACATACTTGTGTCTTAATTAATGCCATTATAGGCGTGTTGCACAATGTACTATTATTTACCGTTCTCCACCGATCGAGTAGCCGGTATTCGAATACCGGATATTTCAAGTGGAATTTTCAATAGGATCTGTGTGTGGTGTTAAAAAAGACATTCAGCCTTTCCCCTGGATTGCTTGTTGGCCCTACATAAACGTAAGGACGTGGAGTTAAAATCGAAATGTGATATGGAATCAGGTTTCATATACAATATATCAGCTAAAATAAAACAAATTATTCTTCCAGAATGTATATGTTCTAACAATAACACCATGCTCACCTCTTCAGTAATTGGATATATTAAGAAGCTGTGAAGTACTGTAGTTTTGTCCGATAGAAGGGTCATTTCACGAGCCACTAAAGCTATAGACCGTGGCAATCGCACTTAAACACACCTAACATGAACAGATTGTGGCGGATTTCGGTTCCTGAGCTTTAGGCACGGGAGACGATAGCCTAAACAATTGTTTTCAAATTTTAAAAATTTCTTTATTTTCCTCCAGATCTACAGTATATTACCCAATTGATCTGTTAAAGGAGAAAAGTAACAATGTCCAATCTAGACCAGCTCTTTCGACTTAATCAATTAGCCCTTACTGAACAAACATACAGATGATCAAACAAGCCAAAATAAATGAACATAAAATGAACGACAGACACTGCCATATGGTCCACAGTCAACTCCTTATCGGAGATCCGATGGCCATGGCAATACGGCAACTGGATGAACAAAAAGCAATATGACAAAAACATAAAAATAAAAATAAATTACTGCAACTGTATAAAGAATAACATAAAATACGGTAAAATAAAGACATCTGCAGAACGGCACATGTTGGGCTCGCAAAGCCTGCACATTCCACATCCTACACTGTCCTTTCTCTTGGCCTACTCAGGTTTGCTGACTCAGTCTTAACATTTCAACATCTGCCGAGCTAGTGTGCCACATTCCCCTCATGTTGCATTTTCTACATGTACTACTTCCTAATTCCCAGTCAACATTACCTAACTCCATCTCCAAGACAAACTCTTCTCGTTCCAGCATATCTAAACATACTTAATCTTACTACCCTTCTCTTGAATATAATCACTCATAGCAACCATCACTCAAAATTACATTCACACTTTCCTTCCCCATATAATTAACAAACACACTCACTCATCGGCACCACCTCTCCCAACTCATTTAAAATTACCATCACTCTTAGATTCGCTTATACTTCAAATCACCTTAACTCTGAAGATAATCACTCATGGCAACCACCACTCAAAAATACCTTGATACTTTCCTTCACTTATAATTCATTCTAAGACCAATCTCAAACCACCTTACAGCCAACCTTCATTATATCACCATACTCAATAATTAATCCGTCTTAAATACCTCCAATCAACCTCTTAATCATAATCACTTAATCACTCTCAAATACCACCAAATATTACAATCACTTCAAAATAACTATGCCAACGGCCGTAGCCGTGTTGAAACACCGGATCCCGTGAGATCTCCGAAGTTAAGCAACATTGGGCGTGGTCAGGAGTTGGATGGGTTACCACGCGCTGTTGGTGGGGGGTAAGGGAATGGAGGAGCGGAAAGGAACTAGCCACCCTACCGCACGTAAACTCCGGCTGAGGAACACCTCTGCGGAGGTTCGGACCTGCCTTCGGACAGAATAACCCTTACCTTATCTACCAAATAACTATGCAGTTCCACCATTAACTTGCTTACTCTTAGCCACCATCACTCCAACCTCATTTAAACTTAAGACTTTAAACTTAAGACACACACTCAACCATCTACCACTCTGAATATTTACAAACCGGCCCTCGCCTTTCCTTATGACCACTCTATTATTAACTAAATCAAATTCCACATATAAGTTCATCTCTCTTAACTTTAAATTACCATTCAAATATTGTTACACTCTACCATCTACCAAATTTAACTTTATAACGACCATCACTCAAAATTCCCTTCATTTAACATTTCCATCACTCTTACATTCGCTTATAATTCAAATCTACTTGTCTATAATCACTCTTAGCATTATCACACTTAACAATCACCACTCCGTTGTCAATCAATTCCACAATAAATTCACTATTACTGGGCGAGTTGGCCGTGTGGTTAGGAGCGTGCAGCTGTGAACTCGCATCCGGGAGATAGTGGGTTCGAACCCCACTGTCGGCAGCCCTGAAGATGGTTTTCCGTGGTTTCATATTATCACACCAGGCGAATGCTGGGGCTGTACCTTAATTAAGGCCACGGCCGCTTCCTTCCCATTCTTAGGCCTTTCCTATCCCATCGTCGCCGTAAGACCTATCTCTGTCGGTGCGACGTAAAGTAAATAGCTATTTTTTGCTAGCCCCAGCATTTGCCTGGTGTGAAAATGGGAAACCACGGAAAACCATCTTCAGGGCTGCCGATAGTGGGATTCGAACCTACTATCTCCCGGATGCAAGCTCACAGCCGCGCGCCTCTACGCGCACAGCCAACTCGCCCGGTAAAGCAAATAGCAAAAAAAAAATCACTATTCATTTCAAATTTACGACCAATTGTAATTCAATATACTTGGCCATAATAATCACGCTTAGCATCAAAGATTCTTAACTTTAAATCACACTATACCTTCTAATTTAATTATACATTAGCACCATTCGCTTACTTGCTAATAATACGTAACTTTTTTACTTCTCGTTACTATGCCTTCATCACTTTTACCTTTCTTACCCCATAGTTCTTTTAAACTCATGGTTCTCCCTTTAACCATAGCTCCTCTTGCTTCTACTTCCTCCCTCAAACCATTATTTTCATTATGCGTATGCCCACTTGCCATTTCTTGTGTTTTTCCCTCCACCGGGACTTCATGGATCCTCATTTCTTTTTCCGTACTGGCCTCCAGACTCAGTTACTTGTGTCCACTTGACTTTTCTTGCGTTTTTCCCCGTTTTAGCACTTTGCTTATTTCTTCTACCACCGCATCTATATACAGGTCCTCTTCATCCCTGATACTCGGTGCTCCACCATTTCTATTATGCTCGTCCTCTTCAGCCCTACTCATTTCTTCCTGCTTAGGACACTCTTCCATTGCCTGAAGTTTCGACACTGTCCAATTTCGGGTCCATTTTCCATTCGTCACCATCAGTTCCTGCCCCCTAATATGCGCCCTCAACCTTTGCAGCTTTGCCCTCACTAGATGCTTCTTTAAGGTTTTGAAGTTCTTAATTCCCTTCCAATATCCCTCTTAATCCAACTTTTTTCACTCTGCAGGTTGCCAGCGTTTCTCGTCACTATGTCCGCCATCAATGTGGATACCAGCGCCCCTTTTATAGGTCTGCGCTCTCTCACTTTGCCTACTCTCTCAGCATCATCTATATCGACCTCACTGAAATTGACTTTCATTTTGTTTTGAATGATATCTACCACTTTATAAATAATGTCCACTTTAGCTTCAGCCTTTTCCGCCTGCACACCGTAAGTAAATATGGATTTCTTCCTACGTCCTTGACTGTTTGCTTCTATTCCTTTCTTCAGATTCCACACCACCTCTTCCATATTTCTTATTTTCTCCCTCAGTGACACAATTTCTCTCTCACTGCTTTCCCATTTTAGCCTTAGTTTGTCTCGTGTTTTCCTCAATCAACTGCATCGTCTTCTCGTGCTCCTTAACTTGCTCCTGTATCATCTTTTTTAACTGATCAAACGGACAGAGCTCCTCCACTACCTCCTTTACCACCTTCATAATTACTTCTATGTCCTCCCAGGTCATATTGCCACTGCTCTGTGGGCCTGGATTTACTTCCAGGCCCCCAATAAATAGCAACACCGTGACCACCGCTGCCACCAACAGCATCTCACCCTTCAACCACATCACCATTTTACCTTCCTTTCTTTTGGTTGTTCCCTTCTTCATTCTTCCCTGCCATCTTCCGATAACTACCCGATATTGCTCTTTACCGATCATCTTCCTCGTCACACTCCACTTGACCCGTCCTCTCCCCCTCTTACTCCACTCCACTCAGCCTGCACACTCAACACGGCACGTCCATTCCCGTTGCTTGCTTAAGCTAGACTGTGCCTAACCAACTACGATACTCACGTTCATGTAATCAGCAGCCCCCGTGTACTAAGAAAACGTGAAATCAGATAACCTTTATACTTGTGGTGTGTGTACTAGTCAATACTCGTGCTGAATTTGTGCCAGGGTTGGGAAGAAAGGGTCGTGTTAAATTTTAGATACCTCTTGGAAATTCACTTTTTGACGAATTTTAATGGACCTCCTTTCGTTGTATCCAGCTCCATATTCCCAAACTAGTCTTGTATTCCAATCTGGGACAAACGGGGGGGGGGGGACGTTAACAAACTATCTTTTGGATTACGAAGACGACCTCACTGTGAACTTCTGGACTAGGGCAAATTAAGTTGTGCATGGGTACATAATTACCAAGGAACAGGAAACATACTTGCGAGCTGTTGGAATACTTTTGATTTTAGTTGAAATATTTCACAGGACATGTCTGAGGTTGGTGCTATGTTTTAGGACCCAACCGTCGTTCGGGTTAAACTACAGTACAATCCAGTAAAATAAGGACCTCACAATCGGTGTGCGATTAAGAGATAATCTATAGCTTAGAGGACAAATTTAACCAAAACGAGAATGTTGTAAGTGAGAGTGAATAAGTAACCGTACGTCACTTACCTCCATACTCCACTGTTGTCAGTTTCTTTGATCTGGTTCGTTAGGTGGTCTAGCATGGCGGCGTTCACTGATGTGTACCAGTGAAGTACTTCGGTTATGCTGCTCTCCTCCGGGTTGATCTTTTCTCTGGAATAATAATAATAATAATAATAACTTTCTTAACAAGAAAACCAAGGGACCCTAGTTTATCGAAGTTGAAAAAGACCTTCAAGAAATAGTAATCACACTCGAAGACATCCAGAAACGTGCTCCTCTCTAGAAAAAGCTCCAGGGATACAAGAGATTCCAAGAAAGGCCAAAGTTGAAAACAGGCAAGAAATGGACTGATGAAAGAATGGAGGCTCACAGAACGAGAATGCGTGAGTACTGGGGAAGAATTAAAGCTCAAGGATGCAAACGGTTGAAAGGCCGAAACGAAGAAATAATAATAATAATAATAATAATAATAATAATAATAATAATAATAATAATAATGAATTTCACAGAATGATCATCATTTTAAAGAAAAACCCTGAGAAGTTTGAGTACCAGAAAGGTAATACGGAATTGAGGCAAGCAGTGAATTTCAAAAACTGTGAATATGTATTCTCCTAGGACATCACCGTCTGCTATTCTCATAACACCTTGCCATTTGTCTCCACTTCCACGCTACACAGCGAACAGTTCTTAGTTGACGGTTTGCTTACAGAAGCGCTGATAGGATGTCCAGCTTGACAGATTTCTCACTTCCAGTAGGCGAGCATTTCCCTTGCTAATACACATGTTTTTGTTATTAACGGAGTGTTTGTGATTGTGAACGAGTTCCTTATTGATCAGCTACGACTGAATAAGAATCACGCTTTAGGAACGTAAGGTATGTATTTCTGTTGCGTTGTTTAAATTGTATTAACTGCGTTTCATTTTTTATTATTTTAATTATTCTGTCCGTTCGTAGGCCTATTTATGCATCCGGGAAAAGTAATAACGTTTAATTGTCGTAGGTGGGTGGTTAACTAAAGTGGTATTCTGTTGTGTGCCATACTGTAGGAGTAAGAGCGGGAAAGTAAAGGGGACTTCATTTCACTAATTTCCATGCAATTCAGAGCTCAGAGAGAAATGGCTCATGCTATTTATAGAGATGTATTTGTACCCAATTTTGAGGCAAGAACGTCTTTCGTATGTGGCGGTGTTTTCGTGAATCTGATTTTCACCCTGGACTGAAAATAAAGAAACTGAAGGATAATGTTTTCCCCACTGTGTTTGAAGATTATTCTGCACAGAAAACACCTACAATAACTGCAGAAAGTAGAGAAATTGAGAAACATAATGTGAACCGTGAAAGAAAAGGAAGTTGGACGATGAGTACAAAATTCAAGGCAATAATGACGTTACTGTTCCGCTAGAAATAGGAAGAGGTGATGAAAACCCATACGGTGCGCAATGTACCAATCTGACAGACCATAATAGCAAGTCCATTTAAGTTCAGACGGAAAATACTGCTAACACTAATTTTATTAAAGTGCTGAAAAACGTTTGTTTTAGCTAAGAATAAAACTGTGGCGTGCAATACAAAAAAGTTAACAAAATGGAGATGGAGGTAGAATACCAGAGGAGGCGTTTGCACCAATATGACAACCAGCACTACGCATGTTTAAAAAAAAATGCTGGAAATTAACGAAGTAAAACCTTCCAACATAAAATGCTCGTTTATTTTGATCAAATTTTAATCTTGAATAAAATATCATCCAGATGGCGAGAACATCCTTTAAAACAATGTGTAATTTGGGAATTAATTTTGCCTGAAGGGTATGACTCTGCTAGGAGCAATTTGTTTAAATTACTATCAAGGAGCACACTGAGCCGCTATGTAGGGAACACATCATGTGAAACTGCTGTAACAGACCTAGTGAAATCCAGGCTTCATGCAGAACGGGAAAGGCTGAATGAATTCGAAATCATGTGTTCTCTAACTATTGATGAGGTCTATCAAACAGCAGCTAGAGTACGATAAGAAACTAGATACATTTTTTGATCGTAAGGACACTTCTGCACATGCAAAATCTCTTAGATGTGAAATTAGATCCGATGACATAGGCCTACCTATTCTTCAAGATGCGAGAGAAAATGAGACAGTATTTGCGAACTATTCATTATGCTTTCTGATAAATAGCTTATAAATCAATTACCGAACTCCTGTCACATACGTCTTCTCAAAGAAACTTTCTGGACTGAAACGTCCCCCCCTAACTCTGTCAGTAACAAAACAAGTGAAGGCTTGTGGTTTTGTAATACTGAGGTTAGTTACTGATAATCAAAAAACTAATGCAGACATGATGAGACGATTTCCGGAAAGAAAAGCTATAAAACCACAAATATGTCATCCAGAAGACCAAAGCAGGCCTTTATTTCTAGGCTTCGAACTGTATCACATATTGAAGAACCTTAGAAACTTAGTTCTAAAAAGACAGTCAGAGACGGACATGAATAAATAACAGGAAGGCGTCTAGAAAACTTGTATTAACTACAGTAAAAGGAAGTAATTAAGCCTCTTCCTTTCGTAACAAGGAAACACGTTGCAGTTCGAGAAGATGAATGTAAAAATAAATATTTTCTACGGACGTCATCGCTGCTTTGGAATATGCGAAGGAGAATTCCTCCCATTTTAAATCACAAGCTTTCAATAATTGCGGTGCTACTATTACTTTTTTGAAATTCATAAAGGAACGTTTCAATATTCATGTTATGAATATCATTAATACACGTCACCATAAAGAGAAATACTCTTTTTGACATAAGTGACGAGAGGCTACCTTGGTTTGAAAATGAATTTTTGGCATTCTTGGCGGAAATCAAGACATGCAGTAAAGAAAAGGTTACTGGGTTTCTGAGTAAAGAAACATATGAAGCTATTCTACCTATACTGACTACTTCTTCTACCATTAAATGTATCAAGTACCTTCTGTCCTCTGGATTTCATTTTGTACTAACGAGAACATTTAACGGCGATTCAATACAGAATTTCTTCAGAAAATTGAGACATATTTCAGAAAGTAATGTCATGCTCGATTGTAGGACAGTAATATCCATCATGAACAGGATTTTGAAAACAGGCTTGTTTTCATTATCATCCCACAGAGAAGTAAAGGACAAATGGAATCAAATATCATATCAAGCAAGAATGTGCACAGGAAAAGAGATTTTACAGAGTAGTATTCCATGCTCAGTGACGAAATCTTAAACAGCCTTAATGAACTAATGAACCTCCACGTAAGTTAAATTACTGAAAATACACTGCCTAACAAAAACGTTAAGCACCCAAAAGGAGTGGTTGAAAGTGAATGAAACTACATATGCTGAATGACCATGCACATTTATTGAACACATTAGAATATGGAATGAAATAGATAGGGCTGTTGGCAGTTGCAGGTGGAATGTTGGCGCCAGGTCAGTAGGGAGTCGTACCTCCCTCCCCCCACACCCCGCAACCCTGGCCGTTTTGCGGTTCGGAATGGTATCGAACAGCCTTTGGATCCTCTCCTGAGGCAAGTTCGTCCGCAGTTGTTGTAGCTGTCCCTCCGTATCCCGCACTTTGGTACTGGGACGGAGTCCCCTCCCAATGTCATTCCACACGTGTTCAACGATGGAGAGGTCCGGAGATCTTGCTGGCCATGGAAAGACCTCAACATCCTCTAGGCAGTCCATAGATACACGTGCTGTATGTGGACGTGCATTAACTTGTTGGAACACTGTCCCAGGGTGCTGTGCCATAAGGGGTAGGACGTGCGGACGCAGAATGTCTGTGACGTATCACTGTGCCGTCAGAGTCTGCCGAAGCACTATTAGAAGTGACCTGAACGCATATCTTATGGATCCCTACACCATGATGTGAGGGATTATGCCTGTGTGTCTTTCCACAATATGGGCAGGAACAGCCCTCTTCCCTTGACGCCGCTAAACCCGCACACGATGGTCATCCTAGGGCATGGAGAAGAGGAACTCATCACTGAACATGATTCGACACCAGTCGTCCTCTATCCATGCCTCCCGCTCAAGACAGCACTCCAAACGCAGGCGTTGGTGTTCTAGTGTCAATGGCAACCGACGCATTGGGTGATAGCACTCCCATCCGGTGGGATACGAGTCGTCGAGACACTGTGCAGGAACTCGCAGCATGTTGTAGAGTCTCCAGTACATGTTTGCGGATGGCGAGTGCCAAAGTTATGGGATCCCGCATTGCTTGACGCACCATACGACGGTCCTCCCTCGGAGTGGTGTTTCTTGGTCGACCTGAACCAGCACGACCCATTGATTCGAAGATCGGGACACTGCGACATATGAAATGCCCACATGCCTGGCAATTGCACGATACGACCAACCAGCCTTATGCAGTCCCACAGTGCGGCCTCAGTCAAATGCTGTTAATTGGTGGATAGGCGTCTGACGAGTCTGCGAAACATCGCGGGTGCTTCGTACTGTACGTAGTCCTCTCGGCACGTCTTACTTAACTGTCTAACTCACAGCAGTTGACTGGTAACAACTTATCAACAACAGGACGGTGCCATCACGAATACACTCTGGTGGGCGTTCTACACATTACAGATCCTTGTAAATCAATGGTATGCATGTATACCGAAATGTGATAATATTGGACCACTCCTTCTGGGTGCTTAACTTTTTTGTCAGGCAGTGTATTTTCTCACACTATTTATGTTCTATTATATTTACTGTGCCGGCCCCGTGGTGTAGGGGTAGAGTCCCTGCCTCTTACCCGGAGGCCCCGGGTTCGATTCCCGGCCAGGTCAGGGATTTTTACCTGGACCTGAGGGCTGGTACGAGGCCCACTCAGCCTACGTGATTAGAATTGTGGAGCTATCTGACGGTGAGATAGCGGCCCCGGTATAGAAAGCCAAGAATAACCCGAGAGGATTCGTCATGCTGACTACACGACACCTCGTAATCTGCAGGCCTTCGGGCTGAGCAGCTGTCGCTTGGTAAGCCAATGCCCTTCGAGGGCTGTAGTGCCGTGGGGGGCGGTTATGTTTACTGTAATTTCCATGCACTCACCGTTTATCTAAATTTCTGGCCCTGGATTAATTACTTTGGAACAAGCGTCAATGACGTACGTTGGAGGTTTTATAGTACATCAAGTGCAGAAGGAAATTCAGTGTAAACTGCGCTATCGGCTGATTGGCAAGAGTAAAATTATTTCCCCACCGATAGTTTTAATTTAAATCAGAGACGCTTCAGATAAGCTGTGTTAGCCAACTGTAGAATTAGTGGGGATAATGACCATGATTTTCAAATTCGTGTGCAAAGTTGTGAAGTTTGTGTCCACTAGAGTGTGTGAAACTTAGTGACTGACATTGCTCTGTCTGTACTGACAAAATCCCCTTTACTAATGAGCAGTTATGCAAGCTGATTGAGCAATTTCAAATTTCTTGTACAAATTGCTTGCGAAAAAAGCAGAACGATTTGAACATGTGAAGTATCTAAATGGAAAACCTTAAAGTCGGAAGATATTAAGAGTTTAAGCTGCCTGCAGCAGACGCGAAGGCAGCGAGTGACTACAGTGACTCTATATCAGAGGTGCTCAGCTGGGTGCCCGTTAAGAGTAGCCCAGTGCGGCCAGGCTGGCGTGACGTAAATGCGGGCAGCTTACGTAACGAACATTCGTCACAGTGAAGCGAGAGAGCGGACACACTTGGAAGGGAAGGGAGGGAGCATCGATGTTCAATTGTGATTACGAAGCTCTCCTCCACTACTAAGCGAAATGCTGATTGGGGTGCAGTAATTAAAACAAAGCGCTATAATGGCAAAAAACACCCCTGATCTTTTCAAGATATTCCGGATTGATTTATACTGCGCTCGATATAAACAGTCAGTTTTATTTTCTTATATTATTTATTCAAAGAAAACTGACACATTATAATTTTTTTGTTACAATCTACAAAGGTACATGGTTTAAGCGTACAAGCTACGATTTACAATTCCTGGGATGGACATGACAGTATTTCCGTTTAATTTTTTTCTATTCGTTTTACGTCGCACCGACACAGATAGGGTTTATGGCGACGATGGGACAGGAAAGGCCTAGGAATGGGAAGGAAGCGGCCGTGGCCTTAATTAACGAACAGTCCCAGCATTTGCCTTTTGTGAAAATGGGAAACCACGGAAAACCATCTTCAGGGCTGCCGACAGATTTCCGTTTAAAAAAGTAAAATTCCTGTTATTGATTAAGCAAAAAGTAATATAATTGCATAACTCAACAAGTTTACTGCTTGATTTTGCACAGTGTTGTAGTGTTGTGTGACTTTCTCTGTTCACTGAATTTTTGAAAATAATATTTGAAATTTAACATGCATCCGATGATAATAGCTAGCCTCTAAATGGCCAGAGGGAGCCTCATTACGAGTGAGGACATAGATATTTACTATCCAACATTAAAGTGTAACAACAATGTAAATACGTAAGCATGAATGGATTGTTCGTGAGTTTATCAGATAATTTAAACCCAAACAACTACAAGCCACAGTTTAGCCACCTTAATTCCGTATTATGTTTAAAATGTTTCTAAAGCACCTCTTAACATTGATGTATCCACAAAGACACACACACAGTGCTGACAATTGTGTACACTGTTTCATTTACAAGCGGTTTACACAAATTCTATACACATAAACTAATAAGCTGCCATCATAGAACAAAACACTACTATTCGCTTTACGTCGCACCGACACAGATATATCTTATGGCGACGATGGGACAGGAAATGCCTAGGAAGTGGAAGGAAGCGGCCGTGGCCTTAATTAAAGTACAGCCCCAGCATTTGCCTGGTGTGAATATCGGAAACCACGGAAAACCATCTTCAGGGCTGCCGACAGTGGGGCTCGAACCCACTATCTCCCGATTACTAGATACTGGCCGCACTTAAGCGACTGCAGCTATCGAGCTCGTTAAAAGAAAACTAGAACGAAGAATCAGAAGAAGACTGCAACAGATGCATGTCAACTAACAACCCAACAAAACCTATTCATATACTTGACTTCATACACTCGGCTGACACGGCTTCCACACAAGTCTCATTAAAACAACTCAACTCTAGCCTCAAGACTGCCTCTTTATATAAGTTGCCTGGCCAGGCTTCTAGAAGAATATGACACAACATGCTTTCTCGTAAATTCGAGAGTCTCCAATAGCCTACTTACAATGTAAGGGAGTTTCTACATAATTCTAGTCGCACGTAGCATTTATTCTGGACTTATTACAACCGGGCGAGTTGGCCGTGCGGTTAGGGGCGTGCAGCTATGAGCTCGCATCTGGGAGATAGTGGCTTTGAACCCCACTGTCGGCAGCCCTGAAGATGATTTTCCGTGGTTTCCCCATTTTCACACCAAGCAAATGCTGGGGTTGTATCCTGATTAAGGCCACGGCCGCTTCCTTCCAACTCCTAGGCCTTTCCTATCCCCACCGGGCGAGTTGGCCGTGCGCGTAGAGGCGCGCGGCTGTGAGCTTGCATCCGGGAGATAGTAGGTTCGAATCCCACTATCGGCAGCCCTGAAGATGGTTTTCCGTGGTTTCCCATTTTCACACCAGGCAAATGCTGGGGCTGTACCTTAATTGAGGCCACGGCCGCCTCCTTCCAACTCCTAGGCCTTTCCTATCCCATCGTCGCCATAAGACCTATCTGTGTCGGTGCGACGTAAAGCCCCTAGCAAAAAAAATTCCTATCCCATCGTCGCCATAAGACCTATCTGTGTCGGTGTGACGTAAAGCCACTAGTAAAAAAAGTGTATTTGGGTAATTCCATATAAACTATCCCGTCCGTTACCCAAAGACACACTTGTTATATGATGTTAATGTTAAAAATCAAATAGAGAAATAAGAAATCATACATTATGTAAAACACCTACTTTACAGACCACTCGAAAATTATATAATATTCAATGTTATTTGCATAGATTTTTAAGTAACAGATGGGAGAACTCACGTGGAATTATTTCTCAATAATACGAATGAATGAAAAGTAAAAACAGCATTTATTTACCTTTGCTTAAAGATATTTACGACATAGAAGTGCCCTGATGCTGATACCAATCATACTTTTCTGAACATGACACACTTTTTAGCAACCCATCATTTTTAAAATGTAATCATGAAATTCCTGCCAAGGTATTTCTTTAAAATTGTATTGCAGCAATAATATTGATTTAACATATCCTTCTTTCAGTCTAGTTCTGTCATCTGCTCATTGTGAATTCATTAAAGAAAAAATCATTTCTCCACATGCATTATGGCCAGGTAAACAGAAATAGAACTCAACCAGTTTAAGCAATTCAGAATATTGCTCACTGGATTTACATTGCTTTACAAACTAAACCCATTTATTACTGGCTAACATGGATACAAAATCATTTTCATCATTATTCAACACGCTGCTCCCGGGCGGAAGTAGATAGCGTTAGCGTAGGTCAAGCCTGTTACCCAGACAACGTCAGGTAATGACGTCAGACTCTGCTTCAGGATGACCAACCAAAATAATACCATTCGTTTTCAAAAATATTTTAGCAAAATTTTAAATAATTTGGTCTGATTTTTTAAATTCAGGACATTTAGGGATTTCTAAAAATTCAGTCAGGACGTCGGGACACATGTTCAAATTCAGGACAATCGCGCTTTTTCAGGATGTATCGCAACCCTACATTCACACCACTGTGAGCAACATGTCTGTCTGTCTGTTAGGTCATCAGCCCAGAGGCTGGTTGGATCCTCAAATAGCACCACCAAAGGTTATGCGGTTATAAGGAAACCGCAAAAACCAATGGCAGCACCGAAATGAGGCGTACTAGGCAAGACGAGGAGTGAGGTAGTTTGCCATTGCTTTCCTCACTGGGTCAGAAAGTGCTATTGCAGCACGACTGACCCTATGAGCAACACCTTTCATAACACTCAGATGCACTAGTCGTGCTCTGAATGTCATTACTCAGCACCACCCATACCCCAGCAGCTTCCATATTGTCACAGCCATGGATGAGACTGGGACTTCGGTGGAAGCTACACTTTACTCTGGCCTGTGCCAAGAGAGATCGGAAAATATATATGCCTATTTAACCACATATAATTATATTCTTCGACTCCGAGGGGTCCCTGCTCAGAGATGTCTTTGGTAATGAACATTTATTTTGACTAAAATATATCTTTAACCCTTGGAGTCACGTAGGGGGTACTTCAATGGTAACTCGTTTTAACTGATAGAAAGTGGACAGCTTTCTCCATTACCAGACTCACCCTGTTTTATGCACGGCTTGAAAATGACAGATGTCTGGCTGAGTGGCTCAGACCGTTGAGGAGCTGGCCTTTTGACCCCAACTTGGCAGGTTTGATCCTGTCTCAGTCCGGTGGTATTGAAGGTGCTCAAATACGACAGCCTCGTGTCGGTAGATTTACTGGCACGTAAAAGAACTCCTGCGGGACTAAATTCCGGCACCGCGGCGTCTACGAAGACCGTAAAAGTAGTTGGTGGGACGTAAAGCAAATAACATTATTATTATTATTATTATTATTATTATTATTATTATTATTATTATTATTATTATTATTATTATTATTATTATTATTATTAAAATGACAGATGGTACATTTTCCTGCTTGTGCTACAATCTTATATAAGCGAACATTCATGGGAACGCAAGAAATATCGTTAGCTAATAAATATCTTCGTTTACGCTTAATTAAAAATTCCTTCGCTGAAATGTTTTTACCAATAAATTACTGTCTTGTAATAATGTTGTGTACAATCGAACCACTTCTCAGAAGTTCCCTTTTTTGATATTTTAAAGATGAGCTTAGAAGAGAGTATGCACTGAAAACGAAGTAATTGTGAACTGGAAAATGCTTTAGGTATTCCACTAACGGCTTTCAAGTCGGGAAATTCCAATTATTATTACTGCAATGCCTCCTCAGGATTTTCTACTCTCCCTCCAGTAAAATACTGGAAAGGGATCTTATTTCAATTTGCGTGTTATTACTTTGCTTTACGTCACACCGACATAGATAGGTCTCATGCCAACGATGGGATAGGAAAAAGGCTAGGAGTGGGAAGGAAGCGACCGAGGCCTTAACTAAGGTTCATCCTGCTGTGAAAATGGGAAACCACGGGAAACCATCTTCAGGGCTGCCGACAGTGAGGTTCGAACCGGAACCATTATTGACCGGAAAACTGTCCATATCGGAACATTTTCCCGGTCCTATGAATTATGGTTTAATATTCATGTAAGTTTACCTGTATTTAGCGGAACCTGTCTGACGCGGAAACGGAAGGAGATTTTTTGATTATAACGGGAAAATAAGTAAATTTCCTTCCTAACCCTTTTCAGTTCATGTGTACTCCCAATAGATCCGAGATGGCCAAGATGGCATTCGGCCAGGAACTGTCAGGAAATGTCTTGTCTCTGTACTCGATGCTGTAATTCGCATCGCTGAAGCAATGAAAGGTGTGTCGCCAAATATGGTACGTCAATGCTTTTACTTTTTTTTTGCTAGGGGCTTTACGTCGCACCGACACAGATAGGTCTTATGGCGACGATGGGATAGGAAAGGCCTAGGAGTTGGAAGGAAGCGGCCGTGGCCTTAATTAAGGAACAGACCCAGCATTTGCCTGGTGTGACAATGGGAAACCACGGAAAACCATTTTCAGGGCTGCCGATAGTGGGATTCGAACCTAATATCTCCCGGATGCAAGCTCACAGCCGCGCGCCTCTACGCGCACGACCAACTCGCCCGGTCAATGCTTTTACGAAGCTGAGTTTGTCTCACACCCTCACGAAG
This sequence comes from Anabrus simplex, assembly GCF_040414725.1. NCBI lineage: Eukaryota > Metazoa > Arthropoda > Insecta > Orthoptera > Tettigoniidae > Anabrus > Anabrus simplex. Next base: position 856,986,748 of record NC_090266.1, read on the forward strand.
GAACCAATAAACGAAAATACTGATATGCCACATGGAACTCTTGAATAGCCTAATTATGGCAATGTCAATGCAGAAGATTACGTTGAGACAGAGGCGGCGTTAGAAAACATCGAAGAGTTCGTCACCCATCACCTCCAAGAAAAGAAAACAGAAATTGATGGCGATGAAGACGAGAACAAAGATAATGAAGAAGGTGGTTTATGTAACGTGAAGTCCTATCGACATGTCCTATCAGCCGTAGAGGACATCCAGTCTTCCTCCGCTTCCAAATAATGACGTGAAATTGTTCAACATTATTTGCCATGCCCGAATTTTAATTCAGAACCGTGCTACCAGGGATAGTTGTGTCCAGTGTACAATTCGGGATTACTGGAAGAAGTAAATTACAGTACTGTACAGCAGGGCCTCTCAGGGTGCATGCGCCTGTTGCATGCACTGTGCACGGTGCAAAAGACGACTTCGCTTGGTTGACCAGAGTACAGACCCCCACTCCTGGATTTGGAGCAATAGTGCTGTCTCTCTCTTTCCCCACGCCTGTCTCGCTCGCTCCCCCTGTCTCCCTCTTCCTCACTTGCTCCGTAGCGCTCCAAATCTGAGCCGAGTTGAGCCGAGCTTAGCCGAGTAGCACAGAGACGAAGCGTTGGTCCGAGCCGACCCGAACCGAGTGGAACCGATGCACAGTGCACGGAGCTCTTGCACCTCGATTTGCATGCGTGAGATTTTGGGCGTTTGAGAGGCCCTGCTGTACAGTTTTACTATTGGTGTTATTTCGATAAAACATATGTGTATTTAATAACTATATGAACTGTTCTACTGTGCACTGCGAGGAAGTTCTAAGCAAGAACAGATTTGTGTTAGTGCCGATGGACTGGTGTATATATGTGTGTGAATAGTGTTCTTACTGTATATACTACCGCCCACAATCATACAAATCTATTGCTGGTTTATCTAACGGAGCTATGCACCTATGAATTTTATTTTAATTTAATCACCTTTATGAAACGGAATCCTGCATACAGTGCAAACAATTTCCGGACCCTTGGGTTTCAGCTGAGGACAGGATTTACTGTATAAACAACTAAGATCAGACTAATACAGAATCGAAAGGAATTAACAAGATGTGGCTAAAATCCCCAGCCTGACTGGGAATCGAAAAGAGGTCTCTCTGGATCGAAGGTCCCTATACTGACCATTCCGCCAACGAGCTGGGTGTATGGATTCTGATTGATATGAACATGTTCTGCTGTGACGGAAACAGTAATGACATGTGAGGTAGAGAGATCAGATGTTTTGTTCCCTGTAGCCCCGCGTATACTTTGCTTGAAGCCTTTGAAATAGCGCTCAGTAGGGAAACTACAGGAAGTTCATATTCTGTCAAATGATACAAATGAGTATACAACACCGAGCGTTTTGAAGCAGGAATTTTAAAGGGCGTCGACGGTGAGTGAAGCCTGTATGGAGCTTCCTCCTTCCTTCTATTTGTGGATTTCCTGTAAGGCTGTGTGGTTCATTCATTCTCTTTTGCACAATATGACTTTCAGAAACTACCGTGTGTTGGTGGTGAGAGAAGCCTTCAATGAACTCTCTCGTTTCAGGCATTTGTGATCTGCTCTCGTGTTCATTCATTTGCTTCTGGGCAGTTTTCATATGAGGAGCTACCCTCCATGGTCCGGCGTATCACGTCTAAACCAGAGGCAGCTCAGCTCTCTGATGTGCTCTGTAGCACCCTTAAAATGCAAGCAGAGAAGAAGAGATTGAGACAGCAAAGGCGATTTTGCAGAGATAATACCTGGTGGGAAATATAAAACTGGACTGGGAAATATTTATAAGACTGACGTGGAACTGATCCTTGTTAACGAACAGGAGAACTGCCTATTACAGGAAATGCTGGAAACCGAGATTTCGATGCACCAATGAGTTGCTGTCACATGTATGCGCATGCGCACCTGGTTCGACCGAGGTTCAAAACTTAGTCATTCGAGTGGAAAGCCACCAGCTAAGCCACTGCGCTAATTGTGCCCTTAATAATAAGGTAAGGTAAGGGTGTATTCTGCCCGAAGGAGTTCCGAACCTCTGCAGAGGTGTGCCTGAGCCGGAGTTTACGTACGGTAGGGTGGCCAGTTCCTTTCCGCTCCTCCATTACCTTACCCCCATCAAGAGCGCGTGACAACTCATCCAAGCTTTGACCACGCCCAATGTTGCTTAACTTCGGAGATCTCACGGGATCCGGTGTTTCAACACGGCCATGGCCGTTGGCCTTAATAATAATAATAATAATAATAATAATAATAATAATAATAATAATAATAATAATAATAATAATAATAATAATAATAATAATAATAATTTTGACTATACTTTCACTGCCTGTAGTGCTAGATACGATCATAAGGATAGATGTGATAATCTTGAGGATTTATACTTCGAGAACCGAAACAAAAAATTTACATTTTACGAAGATCCTGTTCTGCTTTCTTAGAAGATGACGATTGCCCAAAATACGGCTGATCAATGGGATTTTATCCTGAAAAGGAGTTCTTTAATGTATCAGTAAATCTATAAACATGGATCTCACACTTTCAAACAGTCATAAATGTCAGCGCTCAACTACGTACACAATGCGGCAGGACAAAGCACAAGACTTTAGTAGGTGCTAGAAGAGAGATTCAGAGAACATGTTCATGAATATCTTGTAACAATATTAACGACAATTTTGTGTACATCATCATCATCATCATCATCATCATCATCATCATTTAGACCCTGTTCGGGCCGTTGTTGGATTCTGTGTTGCACATCTGAATTTGACCCAGTTTTACGGTGGAATGTCCTTCCTAACGTCAGCCGGCTGTATTCTACCCTCTCTTGTTTGTTTGGCGGTATGGTGGGTTATGTATAAGTGTGTTCAGGCGAACACATATCCAGTCCCTGAGGTACAGGAATCAACCAGACGCGGCTAAAATCCTTGTTATGTTTTGTTTACAATTGGCTTTTTGTCACACCTACACAGATAGGTCTTATGGGGGCGATGGGAAAGGAAAGTGCTAGAGTTGAAAGGAAGCGGCCGTGGCTTTAATTAAGTTGCAGCCCCGGCATTTGCCTGGTAGGAAAATTGGAAATCACGGAAAACCATCTTCAGAGCTATCGACAGTGGGGTTCGAATCCACTATCTCCCGAATGCAAGCTCACAGCTTTGCGCCCCTAACCGCACGGTCAAATCGTTCGGTCTAAAATCCTTGGCCCGGCCGGGAATCGAACCCGAATCGCTACCGAAGGCCACTATACCGACTATTCAGCAGAAAAGAAGACTCTACCATTTCTTTTTCCCTATGATTGATTTTTCTTTTTGTTCTAAAATTACCACCATCTCATCAAACTACCGAAAAAGTGGAAAAGTACAGAACATTATTTCCAGATTGACAGAGAATGAATTTTAATCGAGTTATCTTAACTACTGTTTTACCTAAAGCTGGTTGCACCCTGTTCCATTCCTTTACGCTAATCTCAAACTCCTGGCACAGTCGACAATCAAACTCTGAAGCTACTCTACTAAACTCTCGACTACAGCGGTGGACACAGCTCTATTCAAGAGAGTTCATTACATCTCTTTGGTTCAGGAATATTAACAGATATATGACATTTGGGTAGAGTAGCTCTGAGAATCAATATACAGTATAGCGAGGACATAAGGAATGTATCTGACAGTTCTTGTGTGTTACCTGTCGTTCAATGATCACTACATGCTCTGTGTTCTGCTAGCCACCAGCTATTGGTGCATATATTGAAAGTCTCGTGTGTTTTGTTTATGACCAGGCTGAACGTCATGTATTTAGTATTCTGGGACAAATGCAATACAAAATGATGAACCGATCCTGAACTTATTATTAAACTATTTCCGACTGAGATGATAAAGGTAAGAACTATTATTCAGATTTTCAGGGCCCAAATTTTAGTTAAACCTTATGACAATTCAGCCCATTGGGCCAAGTGTTCTACTGACCGTTGGCTACCTTCCTTGGTTAGTATACTTTCATAGCAAATTATATCAGTTCCAGTATGGTCGGGAGGAGGTTTTAACACACTTCTACGAGGGAGTTGGCTGTGTGATTCGAGGCGTATAATTGAGCTTTCATTCTGGGGAAAGTGGGTTCTAATTCCACAGTCGGCGGACCTGAAGATGGTTTCCGTGATTCTATATTTACACACCTCGTAAATGCTGGGGATGCACCTATCCTGTCGTCGCCATAAGACCTGGGTCGGTCTGACATAAAGGAAATAGAGGAAAACAACCAACTTCTCTAATCCGTGGTATTACTCCAGGTTGCGTGTCCGGTGTAACAGTCTTAAATTCATGACAGTGGAACTCGCATTCGGACTAATCAGGAAAGAAGTCTTTCGAACACGACGGTAGAAATTGAGATAGATATTCCGAGGCTAGAAAGGAAGTACTACCTTAGCATTTTCTTGAAGTGAGTGTCAAGAAAAGAACACCTATGGGATAACAGTCGTCAGTGCATGTATTTAAACGTCACATCTCCGAATGACATGGCTTCCTTGCTCTATAGTTGAGCGGTAATGAAGGTAGGCGTTTTACTTCATTTTCAATAAATTGGAAATTATATGTGCAAAAACTATAATTATTTGGATCAGGGATTGAAATGATTCCTCAGGGATTTGAAATGAAGTACTGGTCCACAATTTTCCTGAGGTGAGTGAGGAAATGCTCAGGAATAGTCAAACTCAATAAGTCAACTGACGACACCAAAACTAGATCATAGGTTCTCCGAATTTCCAGCTGCTCACTCCTATGAGAGAGTGTGATAAAGCTAACGGGAACAGAGGTGACAAAATTCATATGAACATCACTTTTAAAGGTATTAATTCTCCCTTGCACCACCATGGTTCAGGTACACGCACCCCTTTTATTTGCGCCAGGCTCTTCACTTTCAGCTTTCCTATCCGACTTCCTTTGGTCATTTCTCGTTGTCTTCTAACCTGATGGCTTTTCTGTTTTTACAATTTGCTTTCACGTCGCACAAACACTGATAAATTATATGACGGCGATGGGATAGGCGGCCGTTGCCTTAGTTAATGTACAGCCGCACAATTTGCCTGGTGTGAACATGGGAAACCACGGAAAACCATCTTCAGAGCTGCCGACAGTGGGGCTCAAACCCACTGTCTCCGGAATGCAAGTTGAGAGCTACGTGTCTCAAACCGTGTAGCCACTCGTTCGGTGATCCCGATGGCATTAGGCTTTCGAAGTCAAGGGAGACTTTCATTTTCACAAGCTTGTTGGTCATTCCTTTTACTTTCCTTTGTCGATAACTTCACTGTTCGAATTGTCGGAATCTTCCATCCTCCCCCCACCGCGAATGGTGTTAAGAAAGGGTCGTTGCGCAGTTGTACTTCCTTTTAAAACAATAAACACCACCACCAACACCGCTGTAGGGTGCTCGGTTCACCCGGAAGGAGGTGGGTTCGATTCCCTGTCAGAAAGTCGAAATATTTAAGTAACGAAATTTCCACTTCGGGAGGTGCATATGGTCCTGATGTTCATGCAGTCTACGCCAGAAATGAGTACCAGGTTAATTCCCGGGGATAGAGGCGGCCGGGCATACAGCTAACTATTCCATCCCACCAAGTGCCGAGGTTATGGATAGTGGAAGCTTTTACCTTCCACCACTATAAGGGCCTTCGTGATCAGTACGAAGATGACTTTGTTTCTTGCTATGCTTTTACCATCACTACCGTACACGCGCTCACTCTCCGCACAGCATTTGACCTTACTTAACCTCACGGCTGGATTACAACGAAGCACCCATCAGCTGTAATATTACTTCATTCAATTAATTCCACACTTTAGGAGATTCCGCTGGGACATTACACGTTCAGTCAAATAAGACATTAGGGTTGTTTATAGCTCAGAGAGAATTACAGAATTAACGTTTAGAATTAGTTCGTTGTAGTCTGTATGTTTTAACAGAAGTTCAAAAAATAATGTTATCGTCTTCTCTAAGAAAGAAATTTGAAGGATCCAATCAATAGAATAACGAACAGACAATATTATTTGCTAAGATATGACCTAAAAATGTAACGGCAATCTCATTAAAAGGCGTAATTACGCCATGTGTTGAAAATATCTTAAACTATTATCAGTCCTCAGAGATTTCAAATAATAATAATAATAATAATAATAATAATAATAATAATAATAATAATAATAATAATAATAATAATAATAATCTCCGACTCTTTGGTTCAATTGTCGGCGTAGCGACCTTCGGTTCAGGCGGTCCATGGTTCGATTCCTAGTCAGTTTGAGGATTTTAGCCGCGTCTAGTTTATTCCATTAGCACGAGAATTCAATACACAACACACCGCGTGATCAACCACTACAGAAACTGCAAATGGTAATATGAAACACGCGTAGGATACATTCCTCTACATTGGGTTGGCGTCAGGAAGAGCATCCTTCCGTAATACAAGGCCAAGTCCACATGTACAATAAAACTCTCACACGCGACCTCACCAGGGTGTGGATAAAGCGGAATAATAATAATAATAATAATAATAATAATAATAATAATAATAATAATAATAATAATAATAATAATAATAATAATAATAATAATAATAATATATTGTTTGATGTCCCTTCAATTGCTGTAGATTTTGAAAGACCCTTGGTGTTGGAATTTTGTTCCAGAGGAGTTCTCGTACTTACTGGAAGCTAACGACATGGAGATGTTGAATATAAATGAAAATGTGGACTATCTCGATTGTAAACACCTAGCTGCCGAGCTAGAAGAATGAACCAAAAGCAGATAAAATCCCTGGCCCGACCGGGAATCAAACCCAGAACCTTCTGAACCGAAGTCCACCACGCTGATCTTCCGATTCGGACACTGAAGGAATCTTCTTGAATACACAAACATGTGCAAATTTACCATTTTAAGAGTTGGCCTTTATCAGCTTACATCCATTACAACTATATACTGTATATTTTTTATTTTGCAAGTTGCTTTAAGTCGCACCGACACATGTAGGTCTTTTGTCGATAATGGGGTAAGAAAGGCCTAGGAGTGGGAAGAAATTGTCCGTGGACTTAATTAAGGTACAGCCCCCGCATTTGCCTGGTGTGAAAATGGTAAGCCACGGAAAACCGTCTTCAGGGCTGTCGATAGTGGGGTTAGAATGAACTATCTCCCGAATGCAAGCAAGCTCACAGCTCGCTCGGTATTAGAAATAGATAAGATACATCAGAGGTATTAATAATGTTGTTGGTTTCACGTCCTACCAATGGCGGCGCGTGACTATCGTCACTGGGGGTTCAACAGAAGAAAAAAAATTGCACCCCCCTCCTCCACCTCTCCCGTCGTGGGCCGTAACCTCCTAAAATAAGTTTTGAAAATGTGATCGAATACGAGAGAAGCAGACAATACATGCCGATATTTACCACATGCAAAATAAGAAATGTTTCACAATCAACTTACCTATGCAGACAGCTTATACAAAAAATCCATCCTGTGCTCCTTGAGGGATGCAGACTTATCTATAACTACTTCGTTGAAATCCACACAGGCTCGAACCAAGTCCTTTTCAATTGACAGCATAACAAGAGCATTAAGTATATCCTCGGTCATTGTGCTGCGCAAGAAAGTCTTTATTCTCTTCAGGGTTGAGAAGTACCTTTCTGCTTCAGATGTCGTCATGGGAATAGTAATAACTATATTTAAAAGTTTTATGCTTTCGCCAAAGACACTCTGCAACTTATTTTCTAAAAGAAACTACAACAAAGTCGTAGCCCCAGAAACAGTTCAAAAATCATTTCTCATGTATAATATTTCAAGTTCGGTTCTCAGTTTCGGTTTGTCGAGAAATGGGTAGGCTTCACACGCTTTGTACAGAAGTGAGTGGGGAAACTGATTCTCGAAACTGCCAAAATTCTCAGCTTGAAACAGGTTTGCTGCAAGAAGGTGGATTGTGAATTGAAACCGTTCCTTTGCTTGAAGAATGACCGTGTCACATACTTCTTTTGCCGCGACTCGTTTCGAGGTACGCAGCGGCCCTCGTGATACCTTCACTGGCGGGGGCAGTATGTCATGTTCGTCAGCGATGTGGTCAATTTTATTTTCCCGAACCATTTTTATAGAAGTCTCTAAACCTGAAAGTGCACCTTTGACTTCCAACGGATCCGAATTTCGCTTTTGTAGCGACTGTATAAAATGTCCACATGAGGCATTATCTCATGAAAAACAGCCAACCAGAACTGAAATAACGGGTGCTCCAATTTTAAACGCAAACCTCTTACTTGCGATATGGTGTTAGGCTGTCGAGAGGAAGTTTCCTTTTGATCCAGGCATTCCATGAGGGCATCTCTGTTCTCGTAAACTACTTCAGCGGTCCTTGATTTAAAATTCCACCTTGTGTTTGAAGCAAGAGGTACTCTTCTACCAACTACTTCGGTCAATACACCTGATCGCTGCGGGGAGTTATGAAAGAAGCTGCGGATTTCACTTAAATCTGCAAAAAACATACGACATACGGACATCCGTATTCTGGCTTGTCGCTTGTGCCATGGCTAAGTTCAAAGAATGGGCATAACAGTGAACATAATGTGCATGCTTAAAATCTTCCCTGATGAGAGCTTGCACTCCTGAATGGCGACCACTCATTACATTTGCCCCATCGTAACTTTGTGAAAATAACTTATCTGGGCTATCCACAACATCGCACAAAGAAGATTTCAAACACTCTGCTATTGTCTTAGCATCATGACTAGCGGGTGAGAGGAAACCCCAAAATCTTTCACCTGGCTTACCGTTGGGAAGAACGTAGCGCAGTACAATAACTAATTGTGCTGTAGTTGATATATCGGTGGTCTCGTCTGCGATTACCGAAATGAAGTGCGCAGTTGTGATTTCCTTCTTTATTTTCTCGCGACAGAATTCAAACATGCACAAAAGCAATTCATTCTGAATGTCTTTCGAGGTGCCTTTGAAAACAGTAGCTTTGGACAAATGGTCCCTTAATGCAACGACAATTTCGGATGTAAAATTAACGATGCCTCGAAATATGCCAGGATTCGACGATTCACTTGTTTCGTCATGCCTGCGCAATGCCAACTCAAACGCGCCACAGAACTTTACACAGTCGATAATTTTTGACAGCACATAACGATTTTTCCGTACTTGGTCGTTGTTTCTTTTCACAGACTGTCTGTGAGCACAGTCAAGTTGCTGCCGGATATCGTGTCTTCCCAGAAGATCGAATTCTAACTGGGCATGCATATGAGATTTAGAACTTTCGTGTTTCTTTATTTTTTGGAACAAATGTCCTAAATCTACCACTCCGACTTTGGTCCAAGTCCCTTTGCTTTCATCACTCACAAAGCATAAACACGAAAGACAAAACAACCTGTCAGTAACTTCGTACCCACAGATCCACTCGGTTGTTTTGTATATATTCATTCCGAATTTACGCACGATTTCTTTACTTTTACTTTTAGTCTGCCTCGTTATATCAAGATCAGGCATTGGACGCCCGGCGTTCTTAATCTCAAGTTTTCGCTCAAGAGAGAGACAAGAAAAGTTTGTCTTCTTAAGTATCTGGACACTGTTCAAACTCATTATGTAGCTCCTTACCTTTTCGGGGCACAACGATTGTGGACGCAACTACAACGCACAAAAATACACACACGCACACGGACAAAGATTGTTTAAGTTTCTGAACGGCACAACAGTGCAGAAAACACTCACACGCTTGCACAGCGTACAATAATATTACGAATTATGATAATTACTACGTACAAACGTTTACATACACTAGTTTCACACTTCAAAAACACGAGGAAACTATAGGAATGAATGTTCGCACTTTTGAATTGGCGTATGGCATTTAGTGCCGGGAGTGTCCGAGAACAAGTTCGGCTCACCAGATGCAGGTCTTTTGATTTGACTCCCGTAGGCGAACTGCGCGTCGTGATGATGATGAAGATGAAACATACACCCAGCCCCCGTACCAGCGAAATTAACCAATTATGGTTAAAATTCCCGACCCTGCCGGGAATCTAACCCAGGACCCCTGTGACCAAACGCCAGCACGATAACCATTTAGCCATGGAGCCGGACAATGTTCGCACTGTTCACAATGTTGGTAACTTTATTTTAAGAACTAGTGTGGGCTGGTCAATTAGCGTTTTCATTGGTATTACCTTCCCGCTACTCTTTGCCTCAATGATTTTTAAGCCAAGTTTCTCTGCAAAAAAGTAATTATTCCAAAAAAGGCAAATGAATAGATGTTTAATAAGTATTGATATATTTGGGACAAGATATCAATTGGAATTTGGCAATTTAATGTGACTTTTGGTAGTAATGATGCTATTCAACACTAGAGCTAATTATGTGCACTATTCTCTGCTGCCTGTTTAAATTCCTGTACGGGCAACATATGGCAGGCACATACTATTACAGTTTTCTTACCCACAACAACACGACTTGCGACAGACTTGAGAGAGTGGCATACTGCGTATGCGTAAAGCACGGATATTCTTTTCTGCAATATCCGGGTCTTGCTTTAATGCTGGCAGATTTTCCCCCGAACCTCTCTGCTCCCTTCGCCTAGGTACGGGCGGAGATGTAGCCTTGTATGGGGGTTCATTTCAGACGGGTATCCAGCCACAGACTATGCGCAACTCACATGAATTGAAAGCCAGTACGAGTATATTACGGACAGATGGGCTTAGCACGAGCTTTGAGGATGACGAGGGAATCGTGAAAATTAAGTAGCTGAGTACAATTTGATATAAACTGGAGGTGTATTGCTCCATTTCGCTCAAGGTACGTAGAATGCAAGGTAGGGATCAGGAGCGAGATGCGCAGTAGCAAGCAGAGCTGTGACGTCACGCAGGACCCTCGCGTTGATTCTGCTCTGAATGAGGTAGAGGTAGTTCGAATAAGAATCGCTGTACAACACGCAGAAGCTAGGTGCTAATAATACACGATTGTAACATATCTGTGGTGTATAAGAAATCGTGTGTGTTTATTTTATGTGATAAAACGTAAAAAGCAGTAATAGTGTACACTTTTCAGTATGCTTTGTCATGCCATTGCAGGCTGCACAAATTATAACAAGGAACGAATCATACACTTTCATGTATTCCCTAAAACCACTGACCTAAATAAATGGTGACAGAAGTAATCAGGACATTATTGAAAGCCATCTTTCTCAGCTTCGAGGGTTCGGAAGGCTTTATGATCATCCTCTTCCGACAGCTGTGACGCGAAAGGTGAGATCATTGCTTCTTAGCCGCAATGCTTTTGAGGCGATAAGAAATTCCAGCTGTTCTCCGGAAGATAATGAAACATTACGCCCAAATATGTTACATGCTACTGATGAACTCGATCAAAACTCGGATATCGTGTGCCATTCTAAGGCCAGCGTTGAGCCCACAACATGCTATTCTTTACCGGAGGATAAGCAAGGGTTTGCTAAAGCCCTTGAAGAGCTAGTAAAACAGCTCGAGGACAGTCGCGAAACCAAGGATCATGATGAGCTGCTTGAAAACTTCAAAGGCTATATTGCAGCTTTTAGGGTAAAGAAGAAGAACTTCGATATAGAAAGCAATTACGGAGAGAAAACAGGTCAAACTACAAGGGGAGGAAATTAGATTTCAAAAAGATTTCCATTTTTTTGCAAGTTGCTTTACGTCGCACCGACACACATAGGTCTAATGGCGACGATGGGGCAGGAAAGGGCTAGGAGTGGGAAGGAAGCGTCCGTGGGCTTAACTAAGGCACAGCCCCAGCATTTGCTTGGTGTGAAAATGGGAAACCACGAAAAACCATCTTCAGGGCTGCGGACAGTGGGGTTCGAACCCACTATCTCCCGAATACTGGACACTGGCCGCACTTAAGCGACTGCAGCTATCGAGCTCGATAGTTTAAATTTTACCACGGGAAAGAACTGAAATAGGGTTCTCAACATCATCACAAACCTTACCGATATCCTGAAGAAGGAATTCCCCGAAATTTATGAGCTTCCAAGTTGCTTCGTGAGAAGCCGTTCTCTTATTCGAATGGACGCTTTACACAAAAGTAAGACATTCAAGAGACCGGGTTTCAGTTAATACAATACCGATAAAGAAAGAAGGAAAGCAAAGAAATAGCACTGATAAGTGTGTTTGATATTTTTTTAAATATCAGCATTATACTTTGTGTATAACATACCAGTTATTTTTTATGAAAGGCAATTTATTATGTTGTATATGAAACCAGTGCTAAGAATGTTAATATACAGGCTCATTAATTTATATGGCCTATCTAACTGGAGGAGAACATTTACTGTACTGTTTGTTTTGTGGACAGTATCCTAACATTTGCTGTTTGTGTTGTTGACAGTGCATATAGTTTCCCAATACTGCTTGTAACAACGAACATATTTCTTGCAGTCATCAAGCTTTAATATTCGCGTCTGTAACAATTAGAGCCCCTTGTTATTGTTATCATAGGTGTTGAGAACATGAACATATGGAATGGTCATTCCACTGCGATCACATGCTTAGCATTGTTACAACCTTTTATACGGATCGAAATACTTCAGAAACGTTGCTGGATTGACAGTGTATTTGATCGCCTATTATTACTCTAATGAAATAGTGAAGTGGAATGCCTTTTCTGACGTTAAAATATCAATGAAGTTCTCTTATCTCTAACTTGTGGCTAAAACAGAATAGACCGGGCGAGTTGGCCGTGCGTGTAGAGGCGCGCGGCTGTGAGCTTGCATCCGGGAGATAGTAAGTTCGAATCCCACTATCGGCAGCCCTGAAAATGGTTTTCCGTGGTTTCCCATTTTCACACCAGGCAAATGCTGGGGCTGTACCTTAATTAAGGCCACGGCCGCTTCCTTCCAACTCCTAGGCCTTTCCTATCCCATCGTCGCCATAAGACCTATCTGTGTCGGTGCGACGTAAAGCCCCTAGCAAAAAAAAAAAAAAAAAAAAAAAAAAACCAGAATAGCTTACAGCTGTGTATTAGCCTACAAGGCGCTGAGGGTTCACGTTGACGTCATCGACGGCCAAGCGTGGTGGGGAGACCTGCGCGTGATCCCTACCTCTTACTCTAACTACCTTGCATTTCGCTATACCAGAAACCGCCACTGCGTCCTACTAACTACTCCTGCGGTTTTCGGGAGGCCTGAGTGCTAGAAATTTTCTCCTGCAGAAGTTCTTTTTCGTGCCTTTAAACCTAATGGACACGAACGAGGCTTCCGCCATATGTCGTTTATCATGTACAGTCCGGGTTGAGGAGTTTTCATTATAATAGCAGGCCCCATTTCCTACTGCCATTCACAGTCGTGTTTGTGAGTTTATGTTATAATGGCAGATCTCCTTGCCTACAGTCAGTTGCAATCTAGTTGGTGTGTCTTCATTAAAATGGCAGACCCCCTTGCCTATTGGCGGTCACACTCGACTTGAGAACTTGTCATTATAATGGCAGGTTCCCATGCGCTATTTTCACCCAAAGAAAGTTGTGAAAAAACGCAAGGAAACGTGTAATAAAGGACACATGGAACGTACCCATCATCGGGTACAGTACTACTTTTAAGGAATTACATATTTGCTCATGGCATTCGAGAGTATTCAACTACTGCAATGCATGTGGACGATATACTAAACTTTTCAGAAGCGGAAATAGCACCTTTTGAACATACACTCCACAACTGAAAATGGGAGTTATTAAGTGCCTCAGATAAACCGCATAAGAAAACATCGGTTGTACAGATACTAAACTTCCATAACATGAAAACTAAGTTCAAAGAAAAGTCCACCAAGTACAGTGCATGGATCTGACAGGATAAAGGAAACGCACAAGTTACTTCTATTGCAATCGTGATCTCAGCAAGTGGAACGTGCCAGAATAGTTCTACACTAAATGAATCTACTGAACATCATCTAACAGGAACTACAAACCATGCAATGTGGTTACGCGGTTTGGGTCCAGTAGCCGTGAGTTTGTATCCGGGAGATCGTGGGTTCAAACCCCACTGTCGGCAACTCTGAAGATGGTTTTCTGTTCTTTCCCATTTTCATACCAGGCAAATGTTGAAGCTGTACCTTCATTAAGGTAACAGTCGCTTCTTTCCAAGTCCTACACCATCGTCGCCGTAAGACGTGGCTGTGTCAGTGTGGCGTAAAACAAATAGCAAGACAAAATCTACACAAGGCAGTTAGGAATTTGTTTGCTGTGTTAATGTCGTAAAATCCTTAAATATTGACAGAGACAGCAAAACCTCATGTATGTAACCACCGAAATTTTACTGAAAGCAGAAACAAAACTAAAAGAATAACAAATAATAATAATAATAATAATAATAATAATAATAATAATAATAATAATAATAATAATAATAATAATAATAATAATAATAATAATAATAATAATACATTATGTATATACTACTTCTTCTTCTTCCTCTTCTTCTTATTCCTCTTCTTCTTCTTATATTTATTTGAAAACCCTTAATTTGTCATAGATTTTAGGAGATTAAATGATGCCAGAAAATTCTCCAAGACGAGTTCTTTAAGCAGCCCGGAGCGAATGACATGGAGCTAACACAACCGACCCCAGCCGAGATCGAAGCCCCTGTCTTTGGATAAGAACAAGACTAACCGACTGCACCACAGGGGTCGGATCTCAATAGTCTGTGAAGCCTGGTTTCGTTTAAGTTTACTCTTTATATGGTTCAGTTGCATTGGGACTTCCCATCTCGTGGTTCATGTTGACCTGCATTTTTACTTCGCTTGCTCGACAAGCACAGAAGGGTAATATATCACGGACCTTCTGATGTCATTTAAAGCGTGTTTCATGTAATGCCACCCACCCTTGTTAATGGGTGATAAATACGAAACGCGAGGATTTAAAAAATTGAATGTGGTTAACTGTCAAAGCTAAGCTCGTAAAAATGGAACAAGCTGCGTAGTCAATTTTGAAGTATTTTTGTACCAGAGAGAATCACCCATTTATTACTGATTTTGTGATTATCAGATACTCTTTCTTTCCTCTTCTCATCTGAAGTCAGTTTTCCATAGCAGGTTACCGGTCAGTCACTCTTTCATAAATATTACGCTATGTTTTTATAAAGCCGTTCGGGAGGGATGAGAATTAAAATCGCATTCTAGGCTTTCGTACAGGTATTTCATGGTTTCCCTACTTCAACGTAATGCTGGTACCCAACATTCAGGTCACGGTCCATTCCTGTACAATTCGGCCAAGTTAATTACAGCAGAAGCAGCAAGAACAACAACCACAATGTTATTCGTTTTACGTCCCACTCACTACCTTTATGGTTTTCAGAGACACCAAGATGCCACATCTTGTCGCGCAAGCGTTCCTTCATCTGCCAGTGAATGTAATGACCCGAGGCGGCTTATTTGAGCACCCTCAAATACTTCCGGACTGAGACGTGACTGGCTGGACCCGTCAACTTGAGCTCTGAAGGCCAGCGCTCGATTGTCTGAGCTGCTTAGCCCTGCCCCAGTTAATTATACAGAATATATGCATACATACATACATACATACATACATACATACATACATACATACATACATACATACATACATACATACATACATACATACATATCCATCCATAACGCGAATATAACACGGCAATTCAATTAATTACATTATTTCAAATAGGCCTATGTGAATTCAACCTACACAGGAGATTCAGGATACCCATTTCGTTTCGAAGCTCTAGACCAGCCGCCGATAATCTATAGCCACTGCAAGCACTCTGAGGCACGAACTGCTTGATAATTATGTTGTAAACCAGGTGCAATACAATTTTGGGCACCGCCAGAGCCCCACCTTTACAAACTTTCTCGTGAAAAACAAAGTTCGCAGAACAAAGCACCAAGGAAACTGGATAAATACGGACAGGGGATGCGAAAACAAGGATAGGAGATACCTGACTTCCATTCTTTACATGTAATTGTCCAACCCATTTGAAATTTAGAAGCAAACCAGCCAATCAGAATGCAGGATATTCTAAAGCGCCAAACATAGAGGGCAAATATTGTCAGTTATTTTGTGTTACACATACAAATAACAGGTGGAATCTAGTACACCTCACGTCAAATAATTTAAATTAATTTTGGAGATAATTTAAGTGAACAATTAGAAGTGAAATAATTAATTGTGAGGAAATAGGTCAGCACATCCCGCAGTGTAGTGTCAACGAAAATGCGTTACTGAAGTACACCCAGACACCATTCATCTGCTCTAAAATTTAATTCATCTCAAGCCAAGTGAATGTTTTGAAATTGAACGACCAGATATTTAATCAGGGAAGTCTAGTAATTCGCATGGATATTAAGTAGACAGCGGACCTAATATTTTATTAATGGAACTACGGACATGGGAGATTCATCTCCGATGCGCTCTGCGTTACGTGCGGAAGGGTATAGTTTCGGCACAAATAGCGGGATTCGAAGAGGGAAGGTCGGTAGCAAACCAACAACCGTCACACCAGTCTTCGTTTGGTAGTAGTGGTAGTAGTCTTGATACCGAGCTCGATAGCTGCAGTCGCTTAAGTGCGGCCAGTATCCAGTATTCGGGAGATAGTAGGTTCGAACCCCACTGTCGGCAGCCCTGAAGATGGTTTTCCGTGGTTTCCCATTTTCACACCAGGCAAATGCTGGGGCTGTACCTTAATTAACGCCACGGCCGCTTCCTTCCCACTCCTAGCCCTTCCCTGTCCCATCGTCGCCATAAGACCTATCTGTGTCGGTGCGACGTAAAGCAAATAGAAAAAAAAGTAGTCTTGATCAGTCGTGCTCTAAAATCATTCGTCTTCAATGAGTCAATCTCAGTGTTCACTCAGTGTTAGAGTAGATGGTAAAACGTTTTAAATGATAAGTGGTCAGAATGTTATCACTTATAGAATGGAGAAGTGAATTATTTAACTATCGTGAAACAATAATTTCCAGTAGAGATGTCAGGGCACTAAGAGAGAAGTAAGTGGCAATCGTAAACATTAATTATACACAAAAGCTAGTGGGAGTAAAGTTCATATGCCTTTGCACATTCACTTTATAAACTACTGGCAGTTACCCGCGGCTTCGCTCGCGTGATTTCGTAATTTGGTAGAAGTAATCTTTCCTCGGTACTGTACTAAGATATTATCTGAAAATCCCTAAAGTATAAAAACTCACCGAAAAATTGACTTTCACTTACTCCAGAAACTCGTTGTAAACCACGTTTGTGGTGTTGTCCTTTGGGTCTAAGATGACCATGCGAAAAGAGCTGTACATGTGTTAAACAGTCTTCTCTCAAGTCGATAAAAACCCATGTTTCTTTACTTTTAAAGAAGATTCCAAATACCTATTTCCACGTCTGTAACATCTTCAGTTTTTGAAATATAAGTAACCCTATAAAAGGAATTCATTCCCTTTATCAGTCCTTCCCCCACCTACACCGAAGTGTATTTTCCGTAAACAAAACAATATATGCCTTTTCTGAAAACAACAAAATACATGTTCCAGTATTTTTAAAGGAATTCCAAATACGAAGTTTCATGTCGTTAAAACATCTTCAATTTCTATTTATTTATTTATTTATTTATTTATTTATTTATTTATTTGATTTATTTGATGTATTGTTCAACAGGCATTTCTGCCCATTGACAGAACATTCCCATTTCTTATTTCTAATTTTATAAATAATTTACAATAAAAATTAAAATATAAACCTAATATTATACTTATGAACTATGGACAGTGGTGTGTGTTTCAACTTATTATTTTAATTTCTCCTAAGATATACATTATTAATCTAAATTAATCTAAGGACTAAACTATTCATGGTACACAATAATGCTACTCTATTTACTTTATGTCTTCTTTCTGTGCGAGTTTCCTTCTGACTGACCTTAACAAGATACTCTCGTCGTGAAATATGTCCACGTTTGGCATTTTATTAATTAACTGACATATTCTGTTTAATGGTGAATTCATATGGTGATTTGTGTTTGACCTTTTAACAAAGAAAGTTAAATTATTTCTATTGCTTCCAAACGGTGCATATAAATTTATTTGGTGGAGTAACTCTCGGTTATCTGCTTTACCTTTGAGAATTCTATGTAGGTATTTTACACACGTTAATGTTCTCCTCGTATGCAACCTATCTATCCCAAAATTTGTTATTAAGTCACTATATGCCACATATTTGGACTAGTTTTAGAGATACAGAAATACAGATCTCTTAGGAATTTAGCTTGAACATTTTCTTTTTATACGTTTGATACATGATGGATTCCAGACTATAGAGGCATATTCTATTACCGTTCTAACTAGTGAATTGTATACCTGTATTATCGCTTTGATATTCTTGAATTTATTTGTGTTTCTCATTAGAAATCCTAGGTTCCTATAGGCCTTATTTACGGCGTTGTTTATGTGTATATTGAACTGAAGTTCACTCCTAAATCCTTCTTTTCTTCAACTCGTTTTAGGCTGATACCATTCATTATATGCCGGTATTCATTTTAAAAATTCACCCGCTCTTTCAATTCTCTTCAGCTCCTTAAGTGGATTTTCCGAAAAAATGTTTCTTTATTTTTAGAGGAGATTCCAAATACTAATTTTTCAGTCTGTAACATCTTCAGTTTTCGAGATCCTCAAAAAAAGTATTCAACTTCTACTTCACTTCTTTTCAGCCCCTCCCCCCCCCCTTAAGTGAATTTTCCGAAAACAAAATGTACTTGTTTCTTTCTATATAAAGGAGCTTCCAAATACCAATTATCATGACTGTAATATCTTATCCTCATAAAAATAATTCAGTTCATTTTCACCCAACCACCCCAAGTTGATTTTCCCCCAAAATGCGTGTTTCTTTATTTGAAAATGAGATTCAAAATACCAATTTTCATGGCTGCAACATCTTTAGTTTTCGAGATATAAGTATCCTCACACAAGGAATTCAACTAATTTTTCAATGTTTCACCCCCCCCCCGACTTAAGTGGGTTTCCCGAAACCAAAAAAAGGTTTTTTTCCTATTTGTTTTTACGTCGCACCGACACAGATATGTCTTATGGCGACGATGGGATAGGAAAGGCCTAGAAAGTGGTAGGAAGCAGCCGTGGCCTTAATTAAGGTACAGCCCCGGCATTTGCCTGGTGTGAAAATGGGAAACCATGGAAAACCATCTTCACTGGCCGCACTTAAACAAAAAAGGAGACTTCAAATACCAATTTTCACGTCTGTAACATCTTCCCTTTTGTGGTATCAGTATCCTAATAAAAATAATTTAACCTGCGTTTAAGTCCTTTTTACACTCCCAGAAGTGCTTTTTCCGAAAACAAAAAATACATGTTTCTTTATTTTTAAAAGATAATAAAAATACCAATTTTCAAGTCTGTGACATGTTAAGTTCTTGAGATATACTGTAGATATGCTCGTTTTAAAAAATGCACCCACTGCTTCAGTTCCTCGTAAGTGGATTATCCGAAAACAAATTATCTAAGTTTCTTTACTTTTACAGGATATTACAAATACCAATTTTCACGTCTGTGACATGTTACGTTTCTGAGATATACTGTCGATATATTCTTTCTTTTTAATTCAACCCCGTTTATCACTTCCGTTCACCCCCATTAATTGGATTTTCCAAAAACAAAAAACACGTCATTCTTAATTTTTAAAGGAGATTCCAAATACCAGTTTTGTCTGTAACATCTTCAGTTTTAGAGATATAAGTATCCTCATAAAAGGGATTTTTCGAAAACAAAAAAAATTCTTTATTTTTAAAGGAAATTCCATATAGCCTACCAAACTTTATACCTGTAAACTTCCAAGTTTTTGAGACATGGATACGCCCCTTTACACCCCCTTAGCGACGGAATATCGAAAATTCCTCCCTTAGTGAGCACCTACACTCCAATATAAATGTATCCTCAAAACTTCATTTCTTTATGTCCAGTAGTTTTGGCTCGATGATGATGAATCAGTCAGTCAGTCAGTCAGTCAGTCAGTCAGTCAGTCAGTCAGTCAGTCAGTCAGTCAGTCAGTCAGTCATGTTATTTTATATACACCCTTTGTCAGAAAAGTTCCGGGGCAAGTGATGTATTTCTGATGTTGCAATGCGAACAAAGGAACAAATGTTGGTTTGTTGTT
Organism: Anabrus simplex; assembly: GCF_040414725.1. Lineage (NCBI taxonomy): Eukaryota > Metazoa > Arthropoda > Insecta > Orthoptera > Tettigoniidae > Anabrus > Anabrus simplex. Next base: position 857,006,925 of record NC_090266.1, read on the forward strand.
ACCTGGTATGTGTACGTTTTGAGATGGTCTTGGCACAAGGTGGCAGTGCTGTTCTTATCAACACTCTGGTTTAGTGACGGTGACAAAATGGACGCAGATAATGAACAAAGAGTGAACATTAAATTTTGCATTAAGCTCGGAGAAACACCTAGTGAAACGTGGACAGTTATTACACAAACATATGGAGGCGATGCACTGTCAAGAAGTCGTGTGTTCGGATGGCACAAAAGGTTTCGGGAAGGCAGAGATTCAGTGCAAGACGATCCCAGAACGACTACAGTACATTCCGATGCAAATGTGGAGCGTGTAAGGCAAGAAGACCGTCTTGTAACTGTGCGTGCGATATCAGAAGAGCCTGATTTGAATCGTGACGTATGTCATAAAATTTTACGCGGTGATTTAGGGAAACAGAAACTGAATGCAAAACTCGTCCCGTACACCCTAACAGACAACCAGAAAGGGGAAAGATGAAGACTTTCTGCGGAACTACTGGATAGAGCCAGACGTCTCCCACATTTCCAACAAAGATTATTGCTGGGGGTGAAAGTTGGTGTTACCAGTATGACCCCCACGAAGCGTCAAAGTGCAGAATGGCGGAGTCCTGGATCACCAGCCTCTAAAAACGCCAAACGTCAACCTTCGAGAACAAAGACCATATTGATCGCATTCTTTGACAGTAAAGGGTTACTTCACCATGAGTACGTTCCACCAAGTGAAACAGTGAACCAAACTTAGACTTGAAACGTTTGCGACCAGCAATTCGACGTCGCCACCCTGATTTGTGGCAGTCGCAGGACTGCTTCATACTGCACGACAGTACAAGACCTCACATTGCTTTATATGTTACCGAGTATCTGGCCAGACATTCTGCAACTGTCGTTCCACATCTACCATATTCGCCCGAGCTCTCGCCTTGCGATGTTTTCTTGTTTCCGCGAGTGAAATTGCGACTGAAAGGAAAGCTTCATCAAGATATCGCAGACATTCAACGGGCTGTGACGCATGAGCTTACAAGCATCGCAGTGGACAATTTCCCTTCTTGCTTCCAAGACCTCCAGAAACGCTGGCAGAAGCTACTTCGACAGAATCTAAGATCATTACTTGGTAAGTGCAACATTTCTATTTTTTACGACCTCAGTCCTGAAACTTTTCTGACATAGGTTGTATATAGATGCCATTGAATAATAGGAGCTAAGGGAATGTAAAGTAGGCCAATAGTAAATTAGCTATAGACAGTGTAGAGAGGAATTTTATATTTCTGGTGGTATGCAAGAAACAGTAGTAATAAGTACGGACTTGCATTAGCTAGAACCATCCGTGAGGGCGGAATCCAGAAGCTTGCAGTCCGTTAGGAGGATGAAACCTATGAAGGTCACGGAAATATTCCATTTGGTCAACACATCCGGTGCATGAAAGGTCAACGACCTACCAAAGGGATTTGTGTACAAACAGAAAAGGGGAAAGTGCTGGAAGCCTCGACATAGAATCAGGTAAAACAATACTTCGCTAATTGCTTATCCAGCTGTCTACGCGAGATCTGGTAGGCTAGGAGGATCTGATAGTTAGGGTTAAAGAGACAGATGAACAAGTCTAGTGTTAGTGTGTAAGTGGTCAATATATTAATTTAAGTGGTAAAAGAAAGCAGAAAAGTCGTGTGATTAGTGCGTTTTTAAAGTGCCAATATATGTTGGATTACCCGGTTTATTGACAATAAAGCCATGGAGTGAGGTGGTTATATTTGAGATCTAACGGGTGAAATGGAACGGCGGCGACTGTCTAGCGAAACAAAGTAAGTGCACACACGACATGTTGAATTTATAATTTTGTAAATATAATTTCAGGAGCCAAAATGTTCTCCGAATTCTATTGTAATCAATGTTGGATCCTCGAGTAGAAGGATAAACTTTGACTTGATGAGTAATGTAGGTGAGATCACGTACCGGTAATAACAAATAATAATAATAATAATAATAATAATAATAATAATAATAATAATAATAATAATAATAATAATAATAATAATAATAATAATAATAATACATTTGAGAAATTAAAATAATTGAATTTAATCGATCGAAGATCAAATAATTTAATTTATCAATCTTGTGTTAACTATTGTCACCTAAAGCTAAACTCATAAAACGACGTAATTCAGAGATAAACTTGGCGTGAATTCCGATAAATAAATCGGCAATTTAAGGAGGTAGTTAGATGCCTATAAACAGTGTTGAAGAATAATTTCGAGGATAATATGATGGATGAGGTAAAAGTTTCTCAGGTTACATAGAACGCACGATGATAATAATTATTATTATTATAATCACTGATATTTGTTGAATAATAACAATAATAATAATAACAATAATGTCGACGAACTAGCATTGATTACGGTATTAACAATCTTCCTGTAATTATCAGGTGAGCATAACTGATAGCATACGGTAGCTAAAATGCGTTAATAATAGTAATTCTTAAGACAGAGTAAACATGTAAGATTAATAATCAAAAGGCCCAGATAATGTAAACGCGGAATCGATTTTATGATTTGAATAGAGCGGAGATAATTGAAACTCTCCTGATAGATATTAGTTATTATTACATGTAAATAGAGCCATTTTATAAATGAACTGATTGCGAAATTTGCATACGGTAGAAACAACAGAAAATATTAAATGTGTCACGGTCCGGAAAAGATAAGAAAGATGAGCACATGAGATGATGTAATATCCCGATAATAATTTAATGTAATTTTTTTTTAAGTTGTTTTACGTCGCACCGACACAGATAGGTCTTATGGCGACAATGGGACAGCGAAGGGCTAGGATTTGGAAGGAAGCGGCCGTGGCCTTAATTAAGGTACAGCCCCAGCATTTGCCTGATGTGAAAATGGGAAACCACGGAAAACCATTTTCAGGGCTGCCGACAGTGGGGTTCGAACCTACTATCTCCCGAATACTGGACACTAGCCGCACTTAAGCGACTGCAACTATCGAGCTCGGTAATTTAATGTAATTGAATGAAGTGTTGAGTTCCCACATAAGAGAGACAAAGAAATCATGTGATATGAATGGTAATAAATATGCAGACTACGAAGTATAAGGGACAATGGATAAAGGGAAATGTATGACGGAAATAGGTCAACAATCCAGAATTGAGTGCTCAGTGAACCAGCCCTCAGATCCAGATAAAAACTCCTGGCCGGGAATCGAACCCGGGGCCTCCGGGAAAGAGGCAGGCACGCTAACTCTACACCGCGGGGGGCTGGCCATACATACATTACTGCTCATTAATTTCATCACACTTCATACCTTACATAGAATTCCCTATAATAATATAATTTCGTGTGGTTATTTCTAGCCGAGTGCAGCCCTTGTAAGGCAGACCCTCCGATGAGGGTAGGCGGCATCTGCCATGTGTAGGTAACTGCGTGTTATTGTGGTGGAGGATAGTGTTATATGTGGTGTGTGAGTTGCAGGGATGTTGGGGACAGCACAAACACCCAGCCCTCGGGCCATTGGAATTAACCAATGAAGGTTAAAATCCCCGACCCGGCCGGGAATCGAACCCGGGACCCTCTGAACCGAAGGCCAGTACGCTGACCATTCAGCCAACGAGTCGGACATATAATTCTCTGTAAATTCAGTATAAAACCCGTTGCCTACGTTATAATACAAGGCCTGGAAATAGAGCCCGTAAAACGCTATGGAAGTGGTTACACTGAAGTTCAATGCCGGGCCGCTAGGATCGCTATCTTGCCCCCTGTCTACCAGGCTCGCGCCTTTAAACGTGTTCATTAACCGAGTTGGTTGTGAATGTATTATGTATTTGTCTGATGTTAAGCATTCGCAGTTCCAGCCATGGTTTATCCACGAGAAATTAAAGTTAGTAGAATTTCGTTTCACAAGTTTCCAGTGAATGTTCAATGTTCGGAACATTATACAGAGGAAGTATTACGCATGAGATACGACTTCAAGCTGATCAAAGTAGGAGTCTTGTTCCTAAGTTTTGATCCGAGTTACGTCATGAGAATCGGGCGATCCCAAAATTTGTCACTGGACTTTTTTAAAACTATGCTACCGTGACCGGCAATCATTTGAGAGGCATCTTCAAACTCAGAAATCTTAAATTAGGAAACCAACGAGGAAAATAATTTGCCCAACAAATTTCACGAAAATAAATGTAGCAAGAGCTAAAAATATTGTATTTTCCCGTGAAACAATCTCTGGTTTGTAAAGTATGGAGGTGGTTTTGTCCCGAGAGCATAAAATACAGTTTAAAATAAGCCATTTTTTTTATGGAGCATTTTATTAAATTGTTCAATGCGCATAACGTCTGCAACACCTCACATGGGACATATTCAGGAACGAGAACAAACGAGCATCTTTTAACCGGGCGAGTTGGTCGTACGGTTAGGGGCGTGCGGCTATGAGCTTGCATCCGGGAGATAGTGGGTTCGAATCCCACTGTCGGCAGCCCTGAAAATGGTTTTCCGTGGTTTCCCATTTTGACACCAGGCAAATGCTGGGGCTGTACCTTAATGAAGGCCACTGCCGCTTCCTTCCAACTCCTAGACCTTTCCTATCCCATCGTCACCATAATACCTATCTGTGTCGGTGCGATGTAAAGTCACTAGAAAAAAAAGCATCTTTTAGTACTGAAGATGAACTCCTCAGTTGGTTAATTAATGATTTCCTGTCATATATTAAGAAACTTAAAATGCATTCAGAAAAAGTAAATAAGAATCATGAGAGAAATGTATCAGGCATAGATCTTGACTACCCAGTCCACTGTGGCCTGCGTAAAATACCTCATAAGTATACATTTTCATTATGCATTGATGAGGAACCTAACGAGCTATGACATCGAGCTCTTCTTCAGCTACCTAAGACGCCAAGCGGAATACAATGACATTATGGTTCGTGTGGGAAAAGAAAAAACGGACTGTAAAGGCTGTTTAGAACATATCTGTTCTCCAGCTACTCAAAGTCCAACATTGTGTCTTATTCGTTTTCAAGATCGAGAAGACCTCAGATACCGAAAATCGTCTGTGGCACTTCTGCAGTGAACGACGGAATTTGTCACTTCCGCTACGCAGTACTTGTCCCGAAGAGAGTTACTAAAGGGTGTATGTTTATTTTTTCGAAAAACATGTTCAACAGTGAAATTAAGTGTGGAAAGTGTAAAGGTAACAAACCACCTCTTTTTCTACTATGAAAATTTCTGAGACCTCTGTTAGACAACATTGCTTTGCGCCACTCAAGTAGAAGAGAGAAAGTTTTGAAACTTGATAAGAAGCCCCTCAGAAAGAAAGTTTTGAAACTTCAATGACATATCCAAGCCAATGCAGCACCGCTCTATAAATAAGGTACTGTCAATACTCGCAAAAATATTCAGTTCTTTTTATTTAGGATATACTTTACTTATTGACATATACGGCCATGCGAATACAAGGGGGTAAGACCGCGATCCTAGCGGCTGAATGGTGAACTAGGAAGCAACCCGTTTCCACGAGTGCATTTCAAGGCCTTGTATTATAGCGTAGGCAACGATAAAACCGTTGGTTTTGGTCGACTAAGTGAAACGCTAGCAACCTGAGCTATTATGTTTGTTTACCTAGTTGAAAACTGAAGGCACATTAAACACATCTCTGTTGTTCCCTGTAGTGTTTTGAAGTCCGTGGTGACCATCAAGCATTGCTAAGACGCATTGTACTTTGTTGGTAGCATGCTTTGTCTCTTACTGGCAGTTGCAAGGGTGTACATCTTTGGAATGGTTCCAAGAGTGGAGATCACAGAAAACGAAACAATGTGGTGTGTCTGTAAGATAACAGGCAGCAACGAAGACTTGCCAGTGCCAGAACAACCTCACAAAGCAACTAAAAGTGATGATAAATTAATCAAAATTACTAGTAATAGAAATAGGTTAAAAACCGCGCCACAGATACGCGCATAAGTAGTATAAATGGACAAGAAAAACATATCTGTTGCAACAGTAAAAAGGAGGCTCTGAAGCTTGCTTGAAAGGACGTGTGGCATCGGAGAAGCCCGTTCTGAAGCCGATAAATAAAAATAAGAAACTCGAATTGGCTAGGGAACACCCTCATTGGACACACGAAGGTTGAAAAAAGTCCTATTCACAGATGAAGATGGAAGTCCTTGATGAGAGAAGGAGGATATTTGTTCGTCGACGTGAAGGAGGGATGTGAACCAGCAGTACATTTAAAAATGGCAGGGGTTCTGCTATGGTTTGGGGATGCTTTGTAGGAGATATAGTTGGGTACATTGTGAAAATGGAAGGACGTATGGATCAGAAGTCATAACACCACATGGTTCAGTACCATGCAGTAACATGGGTTTACCTTGCAACAGGATAATGATTCAAACATCGGTCAGCGTTTGTATGAAGTTCATTGCATCAGAGGAAGAACAGGAAGTTCTGAACGATATGGGCTGGTCGTCCCATAGATGTAATTATAATTTTTCGTGGTTTCTCACTGACACATCGGACAAATGCTGAGGCTGTACCTTAATTAAGGCCACGGTGGCTTCCTTCCTACTCCTGGCCCTTTCCTATTCCATCGTTTTTATTTGCTATTTGTTTTACGTCGCACCGACACAGATAGGTCTTATGGCATTTTCCTGGTGTGAAAATGGGAAACCACGGAAAACCATCTTCAGGGCTGTCGACAATGGGGTTCGAACACACTATCTCCCGGATGCGAGCTCACAGCTGCGCGCTCCTACCCGCACGGCCAACTCGCCCGGTACCTATCCCATCGTCGCAATAAGACTTATTCGTGTCGGTGTGACGTAAAGCAGATTGAAAAAAAACCACCTTAGATAAGGCCTATAAGAATTTAAGCTTTTTAATGAAATGAAATGGCATATGGCTTTTAGTGCCGGGAGTGTCCGAGGACATGTTCGGCTCGCCAAGTGCAGGTCTTTCTACTTGACACCCGTAGGCGACCTGCGCGTCGTGATGAGGTTGAAATGATGATGAAGACAACACATACACCCAGCCCCCCTGCCAGAGAAATTAACCAATGTTGGTTAAAATTCCCGACCCTGCCGGGAATCGAACCCGGGACCCCTGTGACCAAAGGCCAGCGCGCTAACCATTTAGCTATGGAGCCGGATAGCTTTTTAATTAGAAATACTAATAAATCCAAACATTTTAAACTTCTTATACAGATTTGAAATCCGCTGGTTATCAGTAATCTGAAATCCATCATTTCATAAGCGTATAAGGAAACTCAAAATATTCAAGCTAAATTATCGAGATATCTATATTTCTGCATCTTAAAAATTCGTGCAACATACGTGGCGTATAACGACTTAATTTTGTTTGCTAGTGGATTTACCTCGTACCGACACAGATAGGTCTTATGGCGACGATGGCATAGGGATAGGAATAGCCTAGGAGTTGGAAGGAAGTGGGCGTGGCCTTAATTAAGCTACAGCCCCAGCATTTGACTGGTGTGAAAATGGTAAACCACGGAAATCCATCTTCAGGGCTTCCGACAGTGGGATTCGAACGCACTATCTCCCGGATGCAAGCTCACAGCCACGCGCCCCTAACCGCATGGCAATGAACAAAAATTGATATTGATTCATTGCATACTAAGAGAAAATTGAGCGAGCCTAAAACACTTCTCAAAGGTGAAGTAGGGCCTAGATAATCGAGCATTTTAGTTTTTAGAATACCGGGCGAGATGGCCGTTGAACATCTCCCTTGGTAAATTGTTCCAATCCCTAACTCCCCTTCCTAAAACGAATATTTACCCCAATTTGTCCTCTTGAATTCCAGCTTTATCTTCATATTGTGATCTTTCCTACTTTTAAAGACACCACTCAAACGTATTCGTCTACAGATGTCATTCCACGCCATCTCTCTCCTGACAGATCGGAACAAACTTTGTAACATTTTTGTAACGCTACTCTTTTGTTGGAAATCACCCAGAACAATTCGAGCTGCTTTTCTTTGGATTTTATCCACCTTTTGAATCAAGTAATCCTGATGTGGGTGCCATACGCTGGAACCATACTCTACTTGGGGTCTTACCAGAGACCTATATCTTACTACAACCCCTAATCACCCTCATAACCATGTGCAGAGATCTGTCCCCTTTATTTACAATCATATTTAAGTGATTACCCCAATGAAGATCTTTCCTCATATTAACGCCTAGGTACTTACAATGATCCCCAAAAGGAACTTTTACCCCATCAACGCTGTAATTAAAACTTTGAGGACTGTTCCTATTTGTGAAACTCACAACCTGACTTTTAACCCCGTTTGTCATCATACCATTCTCTACTGTCCATCTCACAACATTATCGAGGTCATTTTGCAGTTGCTCACAATCTTGTAACTTATTACTCTACAGAATATTTCTTATAAACTACTGCATTATTTCATTATCAAGTAAGTAAAATAAAAGATTCTGATGAACTGGCCGATATGGGCTTGGGAAACAGGAAACTGCTGAAAGGTGGAAGTAGCTAAATCCCCGTGAATGACGAATAAGAGATAAGAATTAACACGCGTGCCAATCAGATCAGTTGGGCCCGACGGAGGGTTGACATCAAGTTGTGGTCACATCGTTCGGAGGCTTCTGCGCCGGTAGTGGACAATGGATACCTATACAAATGAATACATTCATTAGGATATCCTTTATACTTCGCAATACTTCCCACTGTTTCAAGTAGTACGGAATATACTTTCCTAAATATTCTAAAGTCATTCGCTGATACTTCGCAGGTAATCAGCCGGTCAAGTGGTACGAAATGTCCTATGTAGAACCTGTCTCCCCAGTACGCTTGGCCGTCAGTGCCGTCATCGGAACCCAGACATCTCAGCGCATTTTCCTCTGTATGAGGTAATACACAGCTGTGAGCGAACCTGTTTTTAACCACAAGTTAGGGATAAGAGGACTTCATAGATATTTCAACCCCACCTCAGGAAAGTTATTCCACTATTACATTGGAGTAATAATATGAAATCGAGTACAATGTGAATCAGGTAGCATAGGTGGCTTTTCTGAAATATTTATACGGTCTGTATAAAAGGTTGTAACAATGTAACATTGTAAGATTGCGATCGCAGTGGAATGGCCATTTCACACGTTCACGTTTTTAACACCTTCTGTTAGTGTGACAACAATATCAAGGGGTTCTAATTGTTACAGATATTTGCTGTTCCTAATTTGAGAAGGAGTACATTATTATGTTCAAACTGTTTAATATTTTTCAAAAAATATTCGTCGTTTAATATGTGTTCGGAGGTTGAAGTACCGGTTTGCGAAATATCTGTTGAATCTGATACATCTGCTGCATTGGATTGTTTTTCAGAATCTTCAAACGTATACACGAGACTGTCCTCTTCTTTCTTTGTAACTCGCTTTATTAACCTCTGACTTCTTGCACTGTTATAATAATAATAATTGTACCGGGCGGTACACCTCTACTCTGTTTATTTAAAAGTTGCGCCAGTTGAAACTCCTCTTCTGGAGGAAGGTTGAACTTTATCTATTCTATTAATTCTCTACTTTCTCAGAAGATGTCACCACGTGGAAAATTTTGAGTTTTTGAACTGTGTCACTTTTGATGTGTTTTTGTTTCGCTTGAAGTAAGAAGTGGGAACTTTCTCTTCTAGAGGACACTACTGAAGAATTACTATAGTGCAACCTAGTGCGAAATCAAAGAACTATTTTGTTGGAGAAATTTTTATTTCAAAAGTTTGTTTCTTGTTAAATTTCTTTCTGTTATTGTTTAAGTTGGCTGTATACCCCTCTCTTTCCCCTTAGTTTGGATCTAGCCAATCCCGAATTTCTTTAATTAATTTTCCACCAATAATGTGTTTCTTTTTCCTCTATGTAGGGGTTTCTTTTCCCGAACCAATAAAGATTTTGTGGGAGGGTGTTTTATTTCCCCTAACGCCTAGAATCTTCCGCGAGAGGATATAAACTGCTGATTTTGGGGTCTCCGGGCCACTTCTGTTCCATCTTTCAGTGTATTTAGTACATAGCAGGAGGCGGGAAGCGCCTCTTTCCTCGGCAGCGATCTACTACCAGGTAATGGCCTATTAATATCTTCTTTTCTTGCTAGGTCGGCAGTTTAACTCTCGCGGCGGGTTCGAAGCGTTTTCCATCATGTAACCTTTTCCTAAAATGTAACTACTCTTTTCTTCTTTTTCTTGTAAAGTTACATATTGGGATAGAGAGTGCTAACCCTCTCGAGCTCCCACTCACATTTGTTTTGAGGTGAACTTATTTTCTCAAACTTTTCTTCGTTTATGTAATGTAAAGTGTTCTTCTCTAAGTCACCTCTGTAGTATGGGATTAGCCCTTGCGTTAGTGGCCCAGAGCCAGATTAGGTTTTAAAAGCAAAGTGTATTAGGAGTGCAAGTTCGCCTCCTCTCAAGTTGTATTTTAGAGGTCATGTATTAATCTTTTCTCACCTAATAGACCTCAGTAGGTTGGGTATTTTACCCCTGTGTATATGTCCTTTGAGGACAACTTGAAAGTTGAGTTTGGTGTGGCCTGGGAGAGGCTTAACTTTAAGAGCGAGTGGCTCTTTTCTAAAACTGAGAGTTGTATGCCTCGAGGAGGCTTTGCTGTGTAATTTGGAGCAAAGGCTCCAGGGTTTGAGTGGGGTCTTCTGCCCCTTTTGTTAAAATTGGTATATCGTAAAGTTGAGCTAGTCGCTCAAGAATTGTGTTTTCAGGGCTCGAAGCCCAAATTCTTTAATCCCTGTAATTGTACATTTCAAGTTGTATTTAGGCTACTAAGTACCTGTTCTATTTGTTGTTACCAAATTTTGAAAAGAAAATATAACCTTGTTAAATTTTAAAATTTAATTTCTCTTTAGTAGCTTGAGACCTATTCACCACCCAGCACCTTCTTTCATGCTTAACTACCACAAAAACTCGGTAACAAGTGGTAGCAGAGCGTGGTTGAATGGGTCTCAATTTAGCCCCTTTTTACGGCTAAACATTGCTTTGATTCGAACTCTAACAATTTTCTCAGTTGCTGGAATTTTTTTTGAGTTTTTCAAAATTGTTCTGTCATCATGCCCGGCCCTCGCGATGTTCTCCTCCTTAACTACTTGCGCAAAGAGGAGTTGATATATGAGTTAACTATCAGAAACGTTCAATCTGGAGGCACGGTTGCAATAGACACTAACAAGCTTAGAGAGTCCCTTGATTTGCCCATTTCCATCCCCAATTTGGGAGAGAAAGAAATTGACGACTCTCTTTCCACGATTGTCGAGAATATTACTGGGCTAGCATCGGTAGTCAGCTTTTTTGATGAAAACGATCCATCTCCTAATCAAATTAAGCGTGTGCAAGGCAGGCTGTATCACTTTGCAAATAGAGTTAATGATCTATTGTCTCTAAAGGTGAATGACGTTCAGAGGAAGCAAGCTAATACGCTCCTTGAAACTATTTCTGAATTGTCTAATAAGGTCACTCAATTGCTAACCGGCGAAGCTCCTCCCAAAACTGATCAACCCGCCACGGTGAATGTAGGTAACGAGGAAGAGCCTCCTCAGGGAGAAGTCAATAGGATAACCGTTGCTGCTCAAACTATCTCTGCCCCATCGAACAACGAATCTGAACGCCGTGCGTCATTGAGTAACATCCGCTCTGAATTAACTTCCTTGCCCTTGAAACCTTTAACGACTATGACACCTGGGTTCAGCAGCTTGCCTCATCCATTGGCAATGTTGCTTAGAGGTATCTCTAAGTTTTCCGTCAACACCACCAGTGACGTAATTTCATTTTTAAGATTTCTAGTGGAATTTCAGGATCATGCCCTTGTGTTTTCTCTTTCCCCATGTCAAATTTTGCAAATTATCTATCCTTATGCTATTGGTGTTCTATCTGACAAAATAGTTAGAGCCATTGCCGAGCAATCTTCTATTGAGGATTTCCACGCCCATTTGCTAGCTAACTTCATCCCGGCTAGGGCCAGGTCCTCCCTTATTCAGAAATACTATTATCGGGTACAGCGCTTGGATGAAAACCTGGCAGACTTCATCCAAGATATTAAGTTTTATACTAGGGTGTTTGCTCTCCACTTCCCTGAGGATCAGATCGTGCAAGCTATTGTTGAAGGGATTTCACCACCCTACAGGTCATATTTGTGTTTCGCGGCGTGCCCGCAAACCTTCTCTGAACTGGAAGCATTAGCCGTCTCTGCGGAAGGAGTTAGGTATGCCGATTCCTTGCGTGTGGCGAAAGAACCCCCGCCTTCCTTTAGTAACACTCGGCCTCCACCTCGCCGACCAGTCAATCCCCGTAAATGTTATGCTTGTGGGTCGCCTGACCATCTGCGGAATAAGTGTCCTCTGATCAAGTCAAGTGGGACAAGGAATGGAGCAGGGTCATCACAAGGCTGTTTTAAGTGTGGGGCCTTCTCACATATCGCCAAGAATTGCCCAAACTCAAATAGCACCCCCTCCTGCTCAACTTCTGGTGCAAATTCCAGCTATTCCAATAATAAAAAGTGACTAGTGGCGTCGGCTGAGCCGACTAATCCATCTTCCCGAGACTTAGCCCCTAGTAAACAGGTTGTAAATGCAGAGAACGACCAGCCTTCAAATTCATCTTTTGAATGCCCTAAAGAGTGTCTTAGGATTGCGGCGGATACCCCCGCACCTGTTCCTTTTCTTAAGATTGAGTTAAATAACGAGCCTATAACAGCTCTCTTAGATTCAGGCAGTGTTTGTTCCATTATTTCGGCTGATTGGTATTCTAAATTGAAATCTGTTTGTAAACTCCCTGACTATGTCTCTTCTCCTGTTCAATATGTTTCGGCTAATTCATCTCCATTAGAAATTCTAGGTTCCATACATGTCAAAATTCGGGTTTTTAAATTTACATGGAAGATCAAATTGTTTGTGGCCAAGCGTTTGTCTTGCCCCATCATATTGGGAGCGGACTTCATTTCTCACACTGGTCTTGTGCTCGATCTCCAGAGTAGGTCGTGCATATTCAAATTTGCGTCCAATTGTAGAATTCCCTTGTTAAAGTGTAATTCTGTATCATGTTCATCTATTTCGCCTACCCAGGATGAGATGTTGTTAGACCTTAGACATCTACCTGAGGAGCAGGCTGATAGTATTCGGAAACTGTGTCAGTCGTTTCCCGAGGTGTTCTCTGATACTCTTGGTGTTACTGACCTTATTGAATACAAAATTGAGGTCACGGATTCAATTCCTGTCCGTTTTCCACCGTATAGGCTATCTCCACCTAAAATGAAGGCTCTGAAAGAAATCATCGATCAGATGTTGAAGGATGGTATTATTAGGCCCTCTAAGTCGGCGTATTCTTCGCCTATTTTTCTAGTCCCGAAACCCCAAGGAGGCTTCAGGCCTGTCATTGATTACAGGGCTCTCAATCGGAAGGTGGTGTTGCAATCTGTGCCCCTTCCCGACCTTCATTCTTGCTTTTCATGGTTTCGTAAGGCCAAGTTCTTCACCATCTTGGACTTGAATCAGGCCTATAATCAAATTCCCCTTGCCGAAGAGTCTAAACATCTTACAGCGTTTGCCACGGACTGGAATTTATATGAATACAACCGCGTGCCTTTCGGGCTCCCCACGGGGGCAGCTGTGCTCACTAGGCTACTAGATAGGGTCTTTTCCGACATCAAATTTGAGTACTTATATCACTACTTGGATGATGTCGTCGTATTTTCCGAAACCTTTGAAGAACATCTAGATCATTTGCGAGTAGTTCTCAATCGCCTTCGTAAGGCTGGGTTAACTGTTAAGTTGTCCAAGGTTGCCTTTGCTAAGCCCTCTATGTCATTCCTAGGGCATATTGTGTCACCTGATGGTGTAGCAGTCGATCATTCTAGAACACAGGCCATCCGTGATTTTAAACCTCCTAAGGACATCAAAGGTATCGCTAGATTCATTGGTATGGTGAATTTCTTCAGGAAGTTCATTCCTAACTTCGCTAATAGAGCGGCGCCCTTAAACCTTCTTCGTAGGAAAGGCATCAAATTCGAGTGGGGACCTTCTCAACAAGCCGCTTTCGAAGATCTTAAATTAGCTCTCTGTAATGCCCCTGTACTTGCTATGCCTGATTTCTCGAAGAAATTCATCGTCCAAACGGACGCGTCGTCGTCAGCTGTAGCTGCAGTCCTTCTTCAAGAGACTGAACTAGGGAGGCGTCCCATCGCCTATGCATCTAGGACTCTATCGGTTCAAGAAGCCAAGTATTCCATCTATGAGCTCGAAGGGTTGGCAGTCTTATTCGCCTTAGAAAAGTTCCGTCTCTATCTGGAACATGTCAAATTCGACCTGGAGACAGATAATCAAGCCTTAAGCTGGGTCTTAGGTAGGCCGCGTCGTACTGGTCGTATAGCCCGTTGGGCCATCCGTATTTCTGCCTTCCAATTTGATGTACGACATATCAGAGGTACCGAAAATGTTGTTGCTGATGGACTCAGCCGTATGTTTCATAACGACGTCGAGACCCACGAACCGGTCGATAGTTCATCACCTTCCGAGTCCATACTATCTGGTGTTAATGCCATCTTAACAGGTGCTCCCATGCTTTTTAGGGATATTGAGAAATACCAACGTGAAGATCCGACGCTGGCTCCTATAATGGAAACCCTTTCTTCTGGGGAACATGTTGTCCCTTATGTTCTGAGGAATGGTGTTCTATGTTGCCCTTCGAGGCATGATAAGTTGATGAAAGTTGTTGTTCCAGCGGTTCTTGTACCTATGATCTTCAAATACTATCATGAGACCCCATTGGGGGGGCATCTTGGAATCTTTAAAACTCGTGAAAAGATTCGTGAAATGTTCATATGGAAAGGTATGGACGGTGAAATTCGAGAACTTGTAAAAGCTTGTAAATCTTGTTTGATCAGTAAACCCACCATGTCCACTAAAGTAGGCCTTTTGTCTTCTCATCAAGCGTCGCGCCCCATGGAACGCCTGTATATCGATTATGTGGGACCCTTCCCCCAGTCAAAGGGTAATGCCAACAAGTTCATCTTTGTGTGTGTAGATGGTTTTACAAGATTTTCCTGGTTATTTCCGACTAAGCTGGCTACCGCTCAGTCCACCATTACTTGCCTAAATTCTATTTTTGCTTCTTTTGGTCCGTGCCAATACATTGTATCTGATAATGCTAAAGCTTTTACATCAAATCTGTTTCGTAAATTCTGTTTTGACTTGTCCATCTCTCATGTAACTACATCTGCTTATTACCCTCAACCATCTCTGGCTGAACGGGTTAACCGCAATCTCAGGTCCGCACTTATTGCCTATCATCATGAAGATCATTCTAGGTGGGACACGTCCCTGCATTGGTTAGCTTTTGCTTTGAATTCGGCGGTTCATGAATCTCACAAATTTACTCCAGCTTCTTTGATGTTTAAGTTCGTTCCCAACACGCCGCTCTCTAACCTCTGGTCTCTGAATGACATTCTGCCCGAGACAATAGATCCGGACAACATTAAAGATCTTTGGAAGAAGGCTAAAGCTAATCTTAAAGTGTCTCATGAAAAGGTTAGGGAAAGGTATGATCGTGGACGGAGACCCACCACTTTGAAGGTAGGTGACCAGGTTATGGTCAAAAATTTTGTTCCCGCGGGCAAGCTTGCCCCCAGATTTCATGGGCCTTGTATCATTCTCGATTTTCTTACGCCGGTTACCTTATTGCTAAGTAATCCAGCCACCGAGAGGATATTTAGAGTTCACCTGTCCCAGGTGAAACCGGTGTAATTTCTGTGTTAACTTGCTCCATATTATTTTGAAAGGATATGAAGGTTATATTTTTTTTGAGTTTCACTTTTAAGGCATTCTGCCCCTTCTGTAATATTTTGGTTTTAGATGTAAGCCTTATGTAAAACCTGCCCCGACCCGTTAAACTGCCATCCTGTTCTTGCCACGGCCATTACCACGCTCCCGTCTCCTGCTCCACTCTACACAGTGGCTTAATGAATACCATGAATATCTGCACGCCGCTGGCCCCTCACTCTCTCTACAAGCCTGTACCCTCAAAGAAAATAATTGTCCAACACAATTCTGCCGCCTAGCTTTAATGTTTCAGCGCCCCCGCAGCCGCGCAGCGCCGTGCAGCGACTGGGGAGGGGGATGGGCCCCCTCCTCTCCAGCGAGGACGACATGTGCACGGCGAGCCGGAGCTCACCTCCCGGCCAAGGCTGATGTGCGGCGCACGACCTGCTACATGCCCGCAGCCTGTATCTGTTCACCGCGGGCGCGGCGTACTTCAACACCTCTGCTCCCCTCATAGTGCGGGCGAGCGGTATCTCAGGGTACTTGAGGGGTCCGAGCGGCCTTCGTTGGACGCAAGCTGCAACGGCCGGTCTGGCCATCCGACTCAATCTACATCAACTACATGGACAGTCACCATAAGCAATAATTACATTTGGGAATTTAACAACAATATTTGGTAGACATTGCAAAATTTTTCTTCACCTTTAAGTATTAAAAGTTTATCTTCAGAAATACAAATTCTACAAACATAAAAACTTTACTGCACCGGCAACAACAAAATTTTGAAATTACTAAAATCTTATAAATGCTTCCGCAATTAATCTTAATATCAACATCAAAACTTGGACCTTATTTTGGAAACAAAGCTTATGTTCTTCTGTGTTACCCCTTGGAGGAACTTTTGGGGGGGGAGGTCTGTACCGGGCGGTACACCTCTACTCTGTTTATTTAAAAGTTGCGCCAGTTGAAACTCCTCTTCTGGAGGAAGGTTGAACTTTATCTATTCTATTAATTCTCTACTTTCTCAGAAGATGTCACCACGTGGAAAATTTTGAGTTTTTGAACTGTGTCACTTTTGATGTGTTTTTGTTTCGCTTGAAGTAAGAAGTGGGAACTTTCTCTTCTAGAGGACACTACTGAAGAATTACTATAGTGCAACCTAGTGCGAAATCAAAGAACTATTTTGTTGGAGAAATTTTTATTTCAAAAGTTTGTTTCTTGTTAAATTTCTTTCTGTTATTGTTTAAGTTGGCTGTATACCCCTCTCTTTCCCCTTAGTTTGGATCTAGCCAATCCCGAATTTCTTTAATTAATTTTCCACCAATAATGTGTTTCTTTTTCCTCTATGTAGGGGTTTCTTTTCCCGAACCAATAAAGATTTTGTGGGAGGGTGTTTTATTTCCCCTAACGCCTAGAATCTTCCGCGAGAGGATATAAACTGCTGATTTTGGGGTCTCCGGGCCACTTCTGTTCCATCTTTCAGTGTATTTAGTACATAGCAGGAGGCGGGAAGCGCCTCTTTCCTCGGCAGCGATCTACTACCAGGTAATGGCCTATTAATATCTTCTTTTCTTGCTAGGTCGGCAGTTTAACTCTCGCGGCGGGTTCGAAGCGTTTTCCATCATGTAACCTTTTCCTAAAATGTAACTACTCTTTTCTTCTTTTTCTTGTAAAGTTACATATTGGGATAGAGAGTGCTAACCCTCTCGAGCTCCCACTCACATTTGTTTTGAGGTGAACTTATTTTCTCAAACTTTTCTTCGTTTATGTAATGTAAAGTGTTCTTCTCTAAGTCACCTCTGTAGTATGGGATTAGCCCTTGCGTTAGTGGCCCAGAGCCAGATTAGGTTTTAAAAGCAAAGTGTATTAGGAGTGCAAGTTCGCCTCCTCTCAAGTTGTATTTTAGAGGTCATGTATTAATCTTTTCTCACCTAATAGACCTCAGTAGGTTGGGTATTTTACCCCTGTGTATATGTCCTTTGAGGACAACTTGAAAGTTGAGTTTGGTGTGGCCTGGGAGAGGCTTAACTTTAAGAGCGAGTGGCTCTTTTCTAAAACTGAGAGTTGTATGCCTCGAGGAGGCTTTGCTGTGTAATTTGGAGCAAAGGCTCCAGGGTTTGAGTGGGGTCTTCTGCCCCTTTTGTTAAAATTGGTATATCGTAAAGTTGAGCTAGTCGCTCAAGAATTGTGTTTTCAGGGCTCGAAGCCCAAATTCTTTAATCCCTGTAATTGTACATTTCAAGTTGTATTTAGGCTACTAAGTACCTGTTCTATTTGTTGTTACCAAATTTTGAAAAGAAAATATAACCTTGTTAAATTTTAAAATTTAATTTCTCTTTAGTAGCTTGAGACCTATTCACCACCCAGCACCTTCTTTCATGCTTAACTACCACAAAAACTCGGTAACAATAATAATAATAATAATAATAATAATAATAATAATAATAATAATAATAATAGCACATGGCAACTTCAAATGTGGAACGGAGTTCGATTCCTGGTTTCTTCTGGAGCTTAATTGAAGTAACTCTGAATTCAAATCTCGTTGATAATCTTCATCTCCAAAATGTTCGGAACAAACCCACGCATTATTTGTTGAAATCGAATCTTCTTTTACAAGCATGGACCCACCGTTTATTTAGGTCAGTGGCTTTAGGGAATGAATGAATGAATGAATTAATTAATGACATTGTATGTTTCGTTTCTTTGCGTGCCTGCTATGATTTGTGCAGCCTGCAATTCCACAACAAACCATACTGAAAAGTGTACACTATTAATGCTTTTTACGTTTTATGGCATAAAATAAATACACACGGTACCCTTTACACCACAGAAATGCTAGTATCGTGTATTATTAGCTTCTGCGGGCATACCGATTCTTATTGGACTACACCTACCTGGTTCAGGTCAGTTTCATCATGAAGGCCCCGCGTGACGTCACAGATCCGCTTTGCTACTGCGCATCTCTCCCGTGATACCTACCTTCTATTCTACGTACCTTGGGTACCTCTGTGATTAATACGACGGCCATAAATTATCCAGGATCTACACATCGGTCTTAATGTGAACATGGAACCCTCCATTTATCGGAGGCTCTTCCTGCGCGTTGTTTGCTGGTATTTTTATTTATTTATTTATTTATTAGATACAGCCTATGGAGGGCCATTTTACACTAATAGTAATAAATTTAAATACGTATAAAAGATAAGAAAGATATAAACAACAATATCAAGTATCAACAATAAATTAACAATTTTAATAGTAACAATGTAACACCAATGACAACGATAACTGGTAAGTGTCGGTTACAGAAATCAGGTCGAGGGTTGGAGGGACGGAAGATAATAGAAACCTGGAGAGGACTTAAAGGAATATTTTAATTTTTTGTTTGAAGGATGCGAAAGGTGCGAATATGTCGATATCGGGTAGTGAGTTACCAAGAGTAGGGAGACGGTGGAAGATAGAGCGTTGTTGTAAGGTTAGGCGCGGACGGGACACATGACTGCGCCAGTTGTGTGTTGGGCGGGGAGGAACGTGTATAGGGAAGTAGGCCGGAAGAATATTACATTTTGTGTAGCCATTGATTATTTTATGGAGGTAATATAGATCGGAGAATTGTAAAGGGCTTCTCAGGTCAAGTATACCCAGATAGTTCAATGTCAGATTTAGTTTTGTTCTTAAAAACAGGATTGCGAGTCTTAACAATGAAAGTGAAAAAGTTAAAAATACTATTTAGTTGAGATATGTTTGTGATAGCAGATGAGGACCACAGAGGGGAACAAAAGTCAATAATGGGGAGAACATACGAGACAAAGTATAATTTTAAGGCATTGATATCATTAATTTCAGTGAACCTATAAAGAATGCCTAGGGTACGCATAGCACGGGATTTTATAGACTGAATATGAGCAGAGAAGGTTAGTTTACAGTCTATTATAACACCTAGGTCTCTTACCTGAGAAGCCGATTGCAATGTATTTCCCTGGATGGTATAGGCAGTGTTCATTCCTTGCTTTAGCAATGAAAAGGAGATTGTATTGCACTTTTTAACATTGGGAGAAAGATTTCATTTCCTAAACCAGTCACCACACGAATTGAGTGCAGTCTGTAATTTATCACAATTATCAGGTTTTTTAGTTATTTACAGGGATGGCTTGCGGGCAGAAGCGAAAGTAGGTCTATAATAAAGGGTTTATTTTTCCCTACCGGAAACCTGTAGCGTGTACGCAGCAGAGATCTACGCTGTCCTTGAAGCTCTGCGGTACGCGCTGTCCAATGAACATCGAAACTTTCTGTTGTGTACTGACTCCTTGAGCTCGTTACAATCTGTTGATGCACGTTTCCCGCAGCACCCTCCTGGTGAAGCGGATCCAGGACCTGCAGACCTGGTGTTGGGGTGCTAGCACCAGAATCACATTCTTGTGGAGGGAAACGAGTTAGCTGATAGGGCGGGCAAGAAGGCTGTCACGTTGTTCCCGTTGCCTTACAAGGTTCCAGCCAGTGATATTCGTTCTCAGTTGAGACATTTAGTAATTCCGCATTGGGAGATGGAGTGGCAGGCCACCCCTCTTTCAAATAAGCTGAGAACGATTAAAGGAAGTACGAAGGTATAGAAGACTTTCTTTCGGGTTCCTCGGAGAAAAGCAGTGGTATTATGTCGTCTGCGGATCGGCCATGGTATTGCAACGCATTCCTACTTACTGAAGGGAGAACAATGGCAGGAGAGTACTCGGAATAAGGAGATAGAGGCTAACTTAGGAATGAATTCTACTGAAGAAGCTGTACCTATAAACTGGCTTCGGTGGTAGGGTCATGTGAGGCGAATGGAGGAGGATAGGTTACCAGGAGAATTATGGTCATGCATGGTAAGAGAAGTAAAGAGAGACCAAGACGACGATGGCTAGACTCAGTTCGTAATGATTTAAAGATAAGAGGAATAGAACAAAATGAGACCACAGAACGAGTTAGAAATAGAGGATTGTGGAGGCGTTTAATAAATTCACAGAGGCTTGCAGACTGAATGCTGAAAGTAGTGCTGATTACTGTTTTAAGTGAATGCTGAAAGGCTTAACGGTCTGTAATGAAGATGTATGTATGTATGTATGTGTGCATGCATGCATGTATGTATGTATTCATGTATGTATGTTCAAAGATAAACATTTCTGAAATTATGAAAAACTTCACAAAGAGAAGTTCTCAATAAAAAAGTTTATTACCTTGGAGGAATAATTTTCATGTATGAGATGAAGTCCAAGTTCCCTGTCTATAAGATATTGTGACGTAGCCACTCTGCCCACATATGTGTGACAAAATTGTAATGTGGCGGGTCACCTTAATTTTAATATAAATAAGTAATATATCATTGTTTCCCCATAAACAATATCCCAAGCTTATGGCTTGAAAAAGATAGTTTGTAATTAATAATGACGATAATAATAATAATGATACGTAATGAGACTCTAAAAATTCCCAGGGGTTGGGTGACGGAACACTAACCATTAAGTACACTAACTTGGAAGTTAAGGATCATTAATAAGAATTTCAGAAAATAAAAATTAAAACAGCTATTTATTAGGATGAAAAACGTGACGTAACGGCATATTAACGGAATCTGAACTTACGGAAGCAAAAGAAAAATTGAATGAAATAAATTCTAAGAAAATCAACTGTTGCGCGAAGACTTGCAGTAATTTATGCCATTGGCTCACCATTTGTAGACTCTTATGTGGATACGATCTATGTAGTAGCTGATGATTGATTGATCTCTCGTACAGGCGTCGTCATCTCTAGTTGTGGGTTCCAGTCCTACTTCTGCATTGTGCATAGTGCACTAGTTGTACCATGACTTTCCTGCCTTTAGCACTTCCTACTGTACGCCTTACATAAAGCCGTAATGAGTCCAAATTTTAATAGCCAAATCACCATGGGTTACGTTCATGGAGAGAATACACTTGTGTTCTTCCGTATTACGGAAATGTAGCGTAACTAAATTCATAACAAAATCTCTCCTGCCCTATACCAGTCAAAACCGGTCTCCCGTTGACTTGGTGTCGTAAAACTTGCGCCGAGTAAAAGTTGCGCCGTTTTAAAATCAGTAAAACTTGCGCCGTGGTCATTAATCATTCTAGGATCTCATTAGCGAGAGGTCTTGTTTGGGCATTCCACAGCGAAGTTTCGTGTTTCAGAATGTGACAGTGTCCGCTGCCTACTTACTCCTTATCAGGGTTTTCAAAATATTATTTCTGATTTCTTCATCTTTATATCAGCATCACTGTTTGAAAAAACTTCATTTGTCATTTATTAATCTTTTATACCCAGGTGAATGCGACAGTCCTCGCCAGGGCACACAATTTCCTTTCCTTGGCAGTAGCTATGGTTCATTCTTTACTCCTATTACTTCATAAGGGGTGCATATCAGGGGAAACGTAGGGTGAGACAGTTTTTTTTCTGTTTTCACCGGTCATTCTTTATTCAACCAATTCGCTATCATTTCATTTGCCATCCATTAATCTTTGTCCGTTAAAGCACGCCAGACCCCGTATTCGGCAGCATTTTCTTCCTTTAGTGGTATTTCATCCTTCATTCATTCTATTCCTGACCCTGTCAGTTAGCTACAAACAGGCTGTGGATATTCTTCATGAGACTGAAAAGCTGATTCCATGTTTGCACACTTGGTTTGTAAATTAAGTCAAACTACGTAGTTATACACATTTCACCCACTGATATAAATACGATGCAGGACTTTTAAATGTGCAAGAAACCAACATTGTTAGAGTGAATAACATTTTTTATATATTAACTAGCAATTACCCGCGGCTTCGCTCGCGTGGATTTTGTAATTTGAACAAAGTAATCGTTCCTCGGCATTGTACTAAGACATTACCGGTATCTGAAAATTCATGAAGTATAAAATCTCACCCAAAAATTGAGTTACACTTACCCCAGAAATTCTTTGTAAACCATGTTTGTGGTATTACCCTTTGGGGCTAATTCGACCGTGCGACATACAACTGTACATGTGAGAAACAGTCTTCTCTTAAGTCGAAAAAATAAATACATGTTTCTTTATGTTTAAAGGAGATTCCAAATACCTATTCCTACATCTGTAACATCTTCAGTTTTTGAGATATAAAAAAGTATCCCTATAGAAATAATTCAACCCCTCAATCAGTCCTTCCCCCATTCCCACCCCCATCTAAGTGTATTTTCCGAAAATTAAATTCGTGTTTCTTTATTATTTTAAAGGAGGTTCCAAATACCAATTTTTTACGTCTGTAACATCTTCAGTTTTTAAGATATAAGTATCCTCATAAAAATAATTCAACTATTTTTCACTTCTTTTCACCGCCCGTTAAGTGGCTTCTCCGAAAACAAAAAGGTGCATGTTCCTGTATTTCTTAAGGACTCTCAAAATATCAAGTTTCTTGTCTCTAACATGTTAATTTTTTGACACATAATGTAAATATACCGGTACTCATTTTAAAAATTTACCCGCTTTTCCAATTCTTTTCAGCCCCGTAACTGGATTATTCAAAAACCAAAAAGTAGGTACGTAAGTACGTCTGTAACACGTTCAGTTTTTGAGATAAATGTATACTCATAAAAATATTTCAACTTCTTCTTCTTCTTCACTTCCTTCCACCCCCCTCAGCCTTAAGTGGACTTCCCGAAAACAAAAAACTCGTGCTTATTTTGAAAGGAAATTGAAGATACCAACTTTCACGTCTGTAACAGCTTCAGTTTTTAAGATAAAGCATCCTCATAAATATATTTCAACTCCTTATTTACTTATTTTCAAATTCACACCCCTTACGTCGATTTTACGAAAAACACATGCGTGTTTCTTTATTTTTAAAGGAAATTCCAAATATTAATGTTCACGTCTGTAACATCTTCAGTTTTGAGGTATAAGAATCCTCATAAAATTAATCAACTCCTTTTTCAAATACCGCTGATTCCCCCCTCCGAAAACGTGCATGTTTATTTTTAAAGGAGATTCCAAATACCAATTTTCACGTATTTAGCATCTTTAGTTTGTGAGATATAAGTATCCTCATACAAATAATTCAACTGATTTTTCAATTCATTCATCCCCCTTAAGTGGATTTTCCGAAGACACAAGAACACGTGTTTCTTTACTTTGAAAGAAGATTCCAAATACAGTACAAATGTTCATGCCTCTAACATCTTCAATTTTTGAGATATACGTATTCTCATAGAAAGAATTCAACTCTTTTCCACCCCAGCCCGTTAGGTTGATTCCCCCACCCCTCCAAAAATGCGTGTTCCTTTATTTTTAAAGGAGATTCCAAATACAAATTTTCACGTGTGTAACCTTAAGTTTTTGAGACAGAAGTTTCTCCAGAAAAAGAATTCCATTTTTTCACTTCCTTTCACACTCCCCATTCAAATTAATTTTTCAAAAACAAACAGTACCCGTTTCTTTAAAATAGCCTCCAAATACCAATTATCATGACTGTAACTTCTTCAGTTTTTGAGATATACGTATCCTCGTAAAAGGAATTCATCTCCGTTTTCACCCCTCCCCCCAACACGTTGACCCCCCCCCCGGCAAAATGCGCGTTTCTTTATTTTTAAAGGAGATTCCAAATACCAATTTTTACGTCTGTAACCTTCCAAGTTTTTGAGATATAGATATCCTCATTTTAAAAATTCACCTTCTTTTCGCCCCCTCAGCGACGGAATATCCAAAAATCCTCATTTAGTGAGCATCTACACCCTAATATAAATGTATCTCGAAAATTTCATTTCTTTATGTCCAGAAATTTTGGCTCGGCGATGATGAATCAGTCAGTCGGTCAGGACATGTTATTTCATATAGAGAGATTTCAAAAATCTCAGTTGTACGGATATTCACACCATTCGTTGAACCTGGAAATAAGTCCCTGCGGTGCAGCGCAGGTAGCAGTTGCTTAAGACAGCTGTCAAACCACTTCTACTCCCGGCGGGGAATCTCCACGGCGCAACTTTTACTCGGCGCAACTTTAACAGAACCGTTGACTTTACCTCTCGTCATTGAGATAACAGGTCCCATTGCGAGTTACTTTTGACTAGTACACTACTCGGATGCGAAGTGAACTAAGTTAAGATCTTCTCCGATGTGCAGACGTACAGCCCTCCTCCCATGATAGATTAGGATCGTCCTTCAAGTAAGAGTGTCTGAGGGTGAGTGTCTCTCCAGCCCTTGTCGTTGATGTATATAGCCTACAAATCTCCCTCCATCAACCATATCACATGGTCCAGTAAGATTTGAAGTCTTATCCCTTCTCCTATATATTGCTGTGAATCCATCATGTTGCTTCATTACGTTCATTCGCATAGGTTGAACTTCTCCGCGGAAACGAAGCGTCAGGTAGCGAACTTCGAAAAGTAGGCGTCAACAAGGTTTCAGCTGTCTCCTCAGAGTATGGAAGGGGTACGTTCTCTCGTAAGCTTGATGACGTACATTTCCTGGCAATGGGCTGAAATTAGCCTGCTGACTCCGGTCACCTCACTACCGCTATCGGAAAAATTTTCTGCAAGCTATTAATACGAATGATGTTGAAATACTTTACACAATAAGTTGTTCGTTCAGAATACGTTATAGCCGCGACACAAAGAAATGAAATGATGATGTGAAATGGACGATTAAATCCTATATATACATAATAATTCAAAAATGACCTACCAGTGATTAAATATATACATCTTATCAATTAATTATATAGTTCAATAATTTAATACATTCAGTGATGTCCCAAACATCACAATATGTCTGTAGCAGAATGACAGCCCTCTTGTATACAGTCAGTTGAAAACCGTTTTGGTGGAAAATGTTCTAATATTCGTTTATTGATATAAAGTTCAGAGATGGTAATGGCTGAATATTACAATCCGTTGCTTTACTTGGTCAGTGTATTGTTCATTATGATGAACCTTCTTTTACACTCTGGTGGGGACATAGGTACTACTTCAGTTCTGTTGAGTAACTCGTTTAATGTACTACCTTACAACATTCAGAGAGCCTGGTAATAACCAACAGTAAATATAATCCTTAGGTTTGGGTAAGTGGACAGGGAAGAATATTGTAATCTTGAGCCAAAAATGCAATTGTACCACTCTGTTAGTAGCGGAGAAAATGAGGATGATCTTATTCAGGATAGCCTATGTCAGTGTCAGGATTTGTACTTCAGATATCTGTACGGTGCTGCAGGTTCCCAATCACATGATAATTGGATTAATCGCTCGGCTAACAAAGCGATTTGATCGCTTTTCCCGACCAGTAAACAATTATGATGACTGCCTGAGCGTCCGGCTCCATGGCTAAATGATTCGCATACTGGCCTTTAGTCACAGGGGTCTCGGGTTAGATTCCCGGCGGTGTCGGGAATTTTAACCATGATTGGTTAATCCCCCTGGCATGGGGACTGAGTGTATGTGTCGTCTTCATCATCATTTCATCCTCATCACGATGCGCAGGTCGCCTACGGGAGTCAAATCAAAATACCTGCACCTGGCGAGCCTAAGTCCTCGGACACATCCCGGCATTAACAACCATACGCCATTATTTTACTGCCTGAGCCTTTTAAGTGAAGCAACAGACTTATTGTTTCACCTGACTGCTGATATTGTGATCATAGGCACGGAGTATATATGAAAAAACAACAGCAGTCAAGTCTAGGAAGAACCTGAAACAGTCCACTCAGAGACGACAGAGTGGAAACCATGTATTCGATTCCCCGCTTTGCCTGAAATTAAGACATCTCCTCTTTCGTTTAGTAATGAAAGTCTCTGCATATTATTCATTCATTCATTATTTATTTATTTATTTATTTTCGTACAACACAAGGCTTATTATTACACCGTACCTACACTGTTTATTGGTAATAGCCTACACTTTTCAAAAATAATGCAATAGTTTTCCAAATGACATATCATTTTCTTCAGCTTATTCCAGATTTTTTTGCAGGTTGCTTTACGTCGCACTGACACAGATAGGTCTTATGGAGACGATAGGACAGGAAAGGGCTAGGAGTGGGAAGGAAGCGGCTGTGGCCTTAATTAAGGTACAGTCCCAGCATTTGCCTGGTGTAAAAATGGGGAAACCATGGAAAACCATCTTCAGGGCTGCCGACAGTGAGGTTCGAACGCACTATCTCCCGAATACTGGATACTGGCCGCACTTGAGCGACTGAAGCTATCAAGCTCGGTGCGGATATTTCCAGGGTCGCTGGAGTATTCCCTTACCAGTCTTAATTTGCTTTGATCAGGGGTTCGTTCAAGACCGCATGCCCTTCCTACGCTACGGGATATTTCAAGTGATAATTTCAACCCAGGTTCGACCGTGACCCGAACCTCGGTCATCTGGTGTGGAAATCCAGCAGCTAAGCCACTCCACTAATCACGCCCATTTTCAAATAACACATAATCTATTTTATTTAAATGTGTAACCCCGCTATTTTAATTAAATTAAATCAAATTAATAATAATAATAATGTTATTTGTTTTACGTCCCACTAACTACTTTTTAAGGTCTTCGGAGACGCCGAGGTGCCGGAATTTAGTCCCGCAGGAGTTCTTTTACGTGCCAGTAAATCTACCGACACGGGGCTGTCGTATTTGAGCACCTTCAAATACCACCGGACTGAGCCAGGATCGAACCTGCCAAGTTGGGGTTAGAAGGCCAGCGCCTTAACCGTCTGAGCCACTCAGCCCGGCTTAAATCAAATTAAAGTACACTATATTTGTTACACAGCGTTAGATACCTTACAAAATAACTCACTTACTAACCAACCAACTTACTATCAGGACTGATGACCTTATATATTAGGCCCCTTTAAACAACAAGAACTCACTATCAACTCACAAAACAATACATATAATTAATTATCTAAATAAATATTATATAGTAATTTACAATGCTAGGCATGGGTAATATTTCCGTTTAAACAATGTTGAGCTAATGGCAGTTTTAAACCGAATGTTTGCTGTACGGAGCTACGAAACATCGTGAAGACTATTAGAGTGCTTCATGTGATGCAGTGGCAAATGGAGGAGTGGAAATAGGCGTGTCTGTCTGCCACAGTTAAAACATAGCGCCCTCTATACAGCAATTGTGCCCACAAACGTAGCTAATAGTATCACAGATTATCAGATTCCAGTCACACCCGAAGGTACATGTCTGATGACCAAACGTGTCTCTAGACCGGAAACAAATTAAAAGCAGCGGTGAACTTTCATTTCAGTGGATGTTGGCAGAGCAATTGCAAGTCAAGTGCCCCATAATATCAGTATTGTTCCTCTCATTTCTTTTCCGAGCAAGACACTAGAGACATCAAGGCCTGGCCAAGTAATTGAGATTGACTGTCGCACTATTGGAGACAACCTCGGAGGTTTGCTCTTGTAATCATCGAGCCACTCATTAGTATGTATAGACGGTCCTTTATCTGCTAGGTCAACACAAGCCGTACAACAATTTCCAACAACGATGTGTGGGTTCGACTCTTACCGCTAATGCAAAGAGAAAAGCTGTTGTCGAAGGAGAGAGGTTTCTTTTCGAAGTCGGGGAATATTTCCTCTGCTCAGTTCAACGGTCCCGTCCAATGAGAAATATTAAACCATTCGGGAATGAAGAAGAGAAAAAGTATTTATAAAAATTGGACTCCTGGAAGGAGATGAAATGAGTACCATCCTTGAAATTATCGTTGAAAAATAAGGCCCTTTAACGTAAGGGCCCGCATATGTATGCAGTCAGTCCGTTTCTTTCTAAATCTGTCTACTGTCCAGGGTTGGTTTTACCCTCGGACTCGGCGAGGGATCACACCTCTACCGCCTCATGGGCAGTGCCCTGGATACATTGGGTCGGGGATACAACAGGGGAGGAGGACCAGTACCTCACCCAGGTGGCCTCACCCGCTATGCCGAAGAGGGGACTTGTGGGGGGATAGGAAGTTTGGGATGGATAGACAAGGAAGAAGGAAGGAAGCTGCCGTGGCCTTAAGTTAGGGAAGATACCGGCATTTGTCTGGAGGAGAAGTGGGAAACCACGAAAAACCACTTCGAGGATGGCTGAAGTGTGAGTCGACCCCTCCCCGCACCTTTACTCAGTTGACCTCCCGAGGCTGAGTGGACCCCATTCCATTCCCCGTACCACTTTTCAAATTCGTGGCAGAGCCGGGAATTGAACCTTGGCCTCCGGGTGCGGCAGTTAATCACACTAACCACTACACCACAGAGGCGGACATGTGTATGGAGTAATAGGCTAAATCTCAAAACGTTTATTATTTCGATGTATCGTCTTACCAACGCAATGGTTATGTGCCGAGAGTTACATAAACAGCACAAGTTCCAAAAGGTCTGTACCCCTAAAGGTTATACTAAGCTCCTTACGTGACAGCTGTGCGGGCTGAAAGACACATGCCCCTTGTTTAAGATCAAGATAACTCACTTG
The DNA here is from genome assembly GCF_040414725.1 of Anabrus simplex. Classification (NCBI taxonomy): domain Eukaryota; kingdom Metazoa; phylum Arthropoda; class Insecta; order Orthoptera; family Tettigoniidae; genus Anabrus; species Anabrus simplex. Next base: position 857,036,139 of record NC_090266.1, read on the forward strand.
CTTGCTAGAGGCTTTACGTCGCACCGACACAGATAGGTCTTATGGCGACGATGGGATAGGAATGGCCTAGGAGTTGGAAGGAAGCGGCCGTGGCCTTAATTAAGGCACAGCCCCAGCATTTGCCTGGTGTGAAAATGGGAAACCACGGAAAACCATCTTCAGGGCTGCCGATAGTGGGATACGAACCTAAAGATAACTCAATGGATAAACAATCTGGGCAACTTTAAAAACTTATACATTTACGTGACTGTTGATGTGATCATAGTCACGGAACCTTCAGATTTACATAGAATCCGATCCACAGAGACCTGGCATTTTAATTAAAAAGAACAATATGCATTGATTGCAATTAGAACCACGGTCGCCTTCATGAGAAACAAGTGACTGTGCTTCTCGGCTATCACGTCCCTTGGGCTAGCTGTATGCCATGTCCATATTTATGTGCAAGTTTTTTGAAAATTGTAGTTTGTCTTTTCTTGACTACATTGTACAGAAAGAGAATTTTATGTAATTATCTATCGTAAAGCTTCTTTTTCTTCTTCTTTTTTCTACCGCTTTTCCCACACCTGTGGGGTCGCGGGTGCGAACTGCGTCGCACATGCGGATTTGGCCCTGTTTTACGGCCGGATGCCCTTCATGACGCCAACCCTATATGGAGGTATGTAATCACTATTGTGTGTATCTGTGGTGGTTGGTAGTGTGGTATGTTGTCTGAATATGAAGAGGAGAGTGTTGGGACGGACAAAACACCCAGTCCCGGAGCCAGAGGAATTAATCAGAAGCGATTAAAATCCCGGACCCGGCAGGGAATCGAACCCGAGACCCTCTGAATCGAAGGCCAGTACGCTGACCATTCAGCCACCGAGTCGGACCAATTATCTATCGTAAAGCATTAGATAATATTTGCTTTTCTCATAATGTCAAAATATTAGAAGATGTTTAGTCATGTTTACAAGCTGTTGCTCCTTTATTATTCTAAGTTCATCCCGTCCTGATATATAGTTCTATTTTTTTGCTAGTGGCTTTTCGTCGCACCGACACAGACAGGTCTTATGGCGTCGATGGGATAGGAAAGGGCTAGGAGTGGGAAGGAAGCGGCCGTGGCTTTAATTAAGGTCAAGTTCCAGCATTTGCCTGGTGTGAAAATGGAAAACCACGGAAAACCATCTTTAGGGCTGCCGACAGTGGGATTCAAACCCACTATCTTCCAAATGCAAGCTCACAGCTGCCCGCCCCTTACCGCACGGCCAACTCGCCGGTAATATATATAGTTCTATATTACCAAACGCAGAAGCAGAGGAGTACAGGAACACACACATTCCTGAACACGTAAAGAGAGAGCAAATGCATGCCGTACTGTTTTAAGTACAGAAACTGCGTACATGATTATGAACCCTAGGGCCGGAAGCATTTGTTGTAACTTGTGGGAAATAAGACTTGAAATATAACTTCAAAGGTGTAAGTGTTACCGGAAGAGGAAAAAGGTAAGAAAACTGAATTGCTGGACAAACTCTACATTTGATCAAGCAGGCCATTTCATTCTTCTTTAACGGCAAAGTACTAGAAGTGGCACAGCCAGCTGTCAGTTCCAATCTACTGTGTTATGCAAGAAGGACGTCGTTCCTTAATCAAACGACCTTTTGGCGGCAATACGAGGGAAAAAGACTGGGAGTGGGAAGGAAGCGGCTGTGGTATTAATTATGGTAATTATTTACCTGGTGTGAAAATGGGAAACCACGGAAAACCGTCTTCCGGGCTGCCGACGGTGGGACCCAAACCTACCATCTCCCGAATGCACGACCCTAACCGCATGGCCAACTCGCTAGGTAAGTGATAAACTAATCGTTTCTCTGCATTAGCCCTGCAGTGGACATTTATATTTCTGGTATCTGAGTATCCCAATCTTGGAGTTATGGTTTCGAACCCTGAATTATAATATTTTGGCTCAGAGTTGCCTCCACAGACCTTACAAAGTCATTGTTATGATCTACTTTTCTGGCAAGCAGTCGCATTTGATTAACAAAAGAAGTGCATGATACTTCGGTTTTCAGTTAAATTTTCTCCAGGCGACAAGGCTTGTTTAAGAGGCATGTAAATACATTGCAATAGAAGAAAATTACAAATGAAAAAACCCAAAATTTCCAAGTGGCAATCCAAAGGATCTTGGTTAAGTTTAGATGTTAACATATATTTGTACCCTTTGTCCCAGAGCCATTCAGTTAACTGCAAGGTGCTCTGAATAGACACTATTAATGATTCCATCGTTTAGATGATGCAATCTGTTGCTAGTAGTCTTCAGAATATGGAGAAAATCACATAGAGTTTTATGCGAGTCAGTCTTTATACAGAGCTTTTGAACGTATGCATGAATTTAATGCGGGTGAAACGTCTTTTAAATTTCTCGTGAATTTTTTGTTTACTGAGATCATTTGAAATCCTTGGATACTGCTTCTTGAAAAAAATATTCCATCAGAAACATTCCTACTGAATATACAGAACGTAGGTTTGGATTCAGTTTTTAGAATGAAGAAGGATCTAAAAGAGTTTTCCATAGCTTGGGACAGACTGCAAGTCCATAAGATTCACAAGTAGCAATTTTATAAAGCTTCCTATAGATGTTGAAATGTATATTTTCACCTTCATACTAAAGTTCAAACTTATCACGGAAGTAATTCCTAATGCATTTTAAAACATGCACAAAATCCGAAAAAGCCCATATTTTCCGTCTGTCATCTGCTGGATTTAATACAATACTTTACTCGCTTCCTTTCAGTACTTGCTTCACGTCGCACCGACTCACATAGATATAACTAAGATGGGAAAATACTAATACAGTTGGTCCGTTCTTGGACATTATAAATTTTCCAGATAACTCATTCCTGGTTGCCAGCGCTTCGCCCCAGTGTGCTAAATTGGGCTCATCAGTTAGTAAATAGCACACCTACCAAGACGCATGGCTAGTGCATATCGTGGTGGTCACTGCTTAGGCTACTTGGGATAGGAAAGGGCTAGGAACTGGAAGGAAGTGACCTTCAGAGCTCCCATTGCTGTTGTTAAATGTTGCGTTTCGACATAATATCGCAATACCTATCTTCTCCTTTAAAGGTTACGTCATACGAAGAACTTCAACAGCTGATAACTGCATGGTACACGGTTTGAAAAATTTGAACAGTTTTGATCGATGCATTCACGGCCGTTGTTATGCGCAAACAAAAGACAAACTGCAGACAAGGTCCTAATTTCGCGGAAATCTTGCTATGCTTCCTCAGAAGCGAACTACTACCTCCCGCGAACGTTTGAAAGATTTGAATTCAATTTTACCACTACTTTATTGACGAAATGGAACCCTTGTTTGTTAACATATTTGCATAGTGTCGTGCAATACACGCTCTATGCTCGGTTCATATTTGTCGAGTATGGCTATGACGGAGCTTTGCTTCTCAAAGACGAGGCGAGCCATGTTCGTTCGACCTTGCCGCTTGATACTCGCTCCTTCACGTGCTATCTGAGTCACAGGTACAAGTGCTCACCTCCCTGCGTCCTTGCTTAGCCGTACTCTGTTAACCCTTTAGAATACTGCATGAGTGATTTTTCGTTTTCGTTTGGTGAAAAAAATTTCAAGCTTCATTGTTCAACTTACGTTCAGTGTTTTAGATTTACCAGCAATTCTTAGCTGGGGCTAATATCTTAACACTCGTATGTGATGTGGATTTATACAGGTGAAAAGTTATATGTTGCCTGAGGGCAACAGTATGCAGTAAAGGGTTAAGTTTCTCTCGCCTACCTTTATCTCTCGAAACTTTACGCATTTACGACAATGGTGGACTCATGACTGGGCACGAAACGGTCAATAGCCTAATAAAACTCATATCTTTATACTACGTTTCTACAATATTCTGGGAGAAATGGTTAATTGATTTCACGTGCTGCTACGTGTATTCCTCCAGGCTAGCGTACTTTACTGATCTACGGTATGTACGGAAACGAAATATTATTAATGCAAAAGCCATAAAGGCCTATTTCACTACTAGCCATACCAAAGACACTGTTTATAAACTGTGCAAATTAATGCAATTATAACACATTGAATCCTTGAACTTACCGTTCCATCGCTGGTCCTCTGCCTCGGCTGTAGAGCAATATCGTACTCTCGGATCTTGGGGAAGTTACGAGTTATTTTTGTCACTTCATCGACCAAACGTAAGGGTTCGGAGGAGAGCATAACTACTTCAAATGAGAAGCAAAAATTTGCTTACTAAAATATTTATTCAATGTAAATCACGATTATTTCTTTATTAAATTTGCAGGAAAATTCAGTTTAATTTTTCACAACATGTTATAACCCAGTCACAATGCATAACGTAAATTGTAAATATATTTTTGAAATAGTTTATTATTGTATTCCAAAGAATGAAAACGCAATGCAAGATTCGTGGACAGCAAAAACCAAAAAAAGAATAGGAAACCTGAAAATCCGGCAGCAGTGATCCAAACGTGGAAAATCTGACCTTCAACAAGTATAATTCCAGATTTACATTTAATTAAGGTTATCTACCATTCGACTATCCTATCGGATATTGGAACACCCCGAATGGATCCTTAATCGAACCAAATGTTCTTACTAAACCAACTTTCCGGTTATAAAGCAGTTACGCCTTTAAATTCGTTAACATACATGTCCACAATATAAAACAAACAACAGGAAGTCTCCCCAATTTTCTATAACTAGGACTGCAATTACAAATCTGTCTACCTACACCTATCCGATTGAACCAAACTACAAGTATTCGGTAGATCAACGTGTCACATAAATCATGTGAATAACGATAAATGAAAATAAAATATACTAACAGCTGACGAATTGAAACCGCATCCTTAGTGTAAATCCTACAAAAATCAACTAAGTGTCAACACACGGCACTATCATAATATACCGGACACCAGAACAATAAATCTTAAAGTAAAGGGAAGAAACAAATGGAAACGAAAGTTCATCGAACTTGAACACCCGCGGCTAAGTAGTAGTGATCAGTCTCCATTAGCCAGGTTTCCACGTGGGACAAACCTTACATTTATGCAGCTACTGATGGAACGCTATTATGGGAGCACCTTACAGCTAGCAAGTATTATGCTGAAACATGGCCTAAATAGTACACATCAATCCTGAACCAACTTCAGATAAAAGTTCGTCTATCGTGGAAGGTCTCTCAACGAATTTTACGCTACTTTGGACATATAATGCGCCGAGATGGTAGTCTACAAAAGCTGATTGTTGAGGGCAAAGTCCAGGGAACCAGACAACGAGGACGAATACCAACGCGATGGATTGACATGGTGAACGGCCCCCTACAGTGTTCTCTCAGAGTGACCACATTGAAAGCTTTAGATAGGGAAGAATGGCGGAGTATGGTTCATCGGCTAGAGGGCTGAATATTATGATAGTCACGACGCCTCAGTCATGAGGCAAAACGAAGAAGAAGAAGAAGAATATCTTACACACTCGTATCCACTACTGCAAACACTAACATCGTTCAAGTCGATTCGCAAAAATGCCTAACCGATAACTTGGCTATGTACAAACGGCGTCCTGTTCGTGTCGTTGAGTCGAAGTTACTGTGTCTATTCATCCTTAATGATAATTGAAAAACACGCGGCATCCTAAATCTATCGTTCAGCCAACGCTACGGTATCTACACATCACTCGTACTGCCAAACTTTAACACAATGTCCGGATATTTCAGTCTAATCCTCGTAGAAACTCTAACACATGAAGTGATAATCGCTACAAAAATGAACTCGAATCTGGAAATATTACTTTTCTTTCTTTCTTTTCCTGCCGCTTTTTTCCACACCTGTGGGGTCGCGGGTGCGAACTGCGTCGCACATGTGGATTTGGCCCTGTTTTTATGGCCGGATGCCCTTCCTGACGCCAACCCTCTATGGAGGGATGTAAGCACTATTGCGTGTTTCTGTGGTGGTTGGTAGTGTAGTGTGTTGTCTGAATATGATGAGGAGAGTGTTGGGACGGACATATACACCCAGTCCCCGAGCCAGAAGAATTAATCAGAAGCGATTAAAATCCCCGACCCGGCCGGGAATCGAACCCGGGACTCTCTGAACCGAAGGCCAGTACGCTGACCATTCAGCCAACGAGTCGGACGAATCTGGAAATATTACTGTACCTATCTATTCCCTAAAATAAAGCGTGAAATCAAAATTAAACAACATGTTCGATTAATTTAATCTATTCCTCATTACAATTTAAACACATGAGGTGAAGTTCGCTAAATAAAAATAAACTCAAATCTCAAATTTCAAATCTCGTTTACCGGGCGAGTTGGCCGTGCGCGTAGAGGCGCGCGGCTGTGAGCTTGCATCCGGGAGACAGTAGGTTCGAATCCCACTATCGGCAGCCCTGAAGATGGTTTTCCGTGGTTTCCCATTTTCACACCAGGCAAATGCTGGGGCTGTACCTTAATTAAGGCCACGGCCGCTTCCTTCCAACTCCTTAGCCTTTCCTATCCCATCGTCGCCATAAGACCTATCTGTGTCGGTGCGACGTAAAGCCCCTAGCAAAAAAAATCTCGTTTGATATTACGTAATATCCCTGAAAACAATAATCACAACGATTACGATATTCACGGCATAACTCGAGTGAGAGGCTCCAACTGACCTGCCATGTCAGCACTCGAAACATCAATCATCGTGAACTGTCAGGTGAAGTAACTTCCCATCAACCTACGCAAGCTAAACTCTCATTCTAATAAAATTCATTCTCTCAATGTTTCCAGTCAGTGATGTTTCGTCTCGTAAAGGTACAGAATAGAATTCAATTTATAAAAATTAAGTGTTATCTTGACCATGTGTCAGAATGTATTTTGTTCGTGAGGTAGGCTATCACAAAATGCACTTCGCTGGTATCAAATAGAACCGTCACCTAGACTTAACTGCCATTACCTACGATCTTAAATAAAATAGTAATCATGGGATAATACCAACTTATACTTAAAATAGGCGTTACAACGCACTCACTTGGATTTGACAACCCTTACATACTTCAATCGTTCCGAATTGCTACATGAGATCGCTCCTCTTATACAGCCTGTCTCAGAAAAATTACATATCAACTTACACATCGTGTCTCAAAAATTCCTCTCCATCGAACTACAGGGCCTCTTATTCTCGGCGTCCTGCGTATTCTACATCACTCATAAAATACAGCCTTACTCTGCCTTTAACATCCTCCTATTTATTGTCATAATTAGGGGGCGGATTTCTATGACAAGTCATATTTTTTCCCTTAACATTATATCTTATAGTCTTGTATTTTCAACACGTTTCCAAGAATGACAATCAAAATTAAACAGGTTTTATTGGGCATATAAATGCATATTTAGGCTTTCTTATGTTTTATGGCATATTTTGAACAAAATATCATCATAACGGCATATTTTGGTAATTTTCATTTTAATTTCGTTTTATAAAAATCAGAATAAGCTCTAGAAATTATTTTTCAGGATAGACTGGAATATACTACTGAAGAACCATTCTAAAGTAGTGTATGGAATGTTTCTAACAGGTAGGAGCTATTGTTTGATAGCTGGGTCAATTCCTGGAAACCGGGCTATTGTTTACACGGAAGCATAGGTAATTATACAGTTATTTCTCATTATTCTTATCTCTCTCCTTCGGCCATCCCTCTTCCACCTTCAACACACTGAATGACCTTGGTCATTAGGGAGCTTCAGTCATTCAGTTCCTTTAAATATGGCTAAAACGAAAGTCTCAATTTGTGGGAAGTTTTGTTCGCGAGTTCGGTGAAAACATATTCATTACGGATAGAGTTATATTATTCTGTAAATTGTGTGAGGTAAAAGTTACTGCCGAAAAACGCTTGTCTGTGTAACAACACTGTAATACTGTAAAACATAAGAATTGTGTAACTAGATATTCTGCACTCAAAAATAGGCAACGTCTGCTATTCGAAACTCCGAAATCAAGTTCTCAGTGTTCACAATTTTCACAATATCTCTGCAAGATGATGGTTTCGTCTAATATTCCTTTAAAAAAATTTAACAGCCGAAGCTTCAGACAGTTTCCTGAAAAATATACAAAGCATCCTGTTTCCAACGAATCTACTCTCTTGTTATGAAGAGATGTTGGATATAATAAGGCGTGGCGTGGGAGACAGTAAGATATGGGTTTCAATAGACGAGATCACAGATGTGGATGGAAGATTTGTAGCAAATGTGATCGTTGGCACGTTGAAGGAAGACCGGCCTGGAGATACGTCCCTCGTGACATATGAAGTGCTAGAGAAGACAAACCATTTCACAGTTGCAGTTCTCTTCGACAATTCAATGAATCTTTTGTGTCCAAACGGGGCAAAGAGAGAGCACATTTTTCTATTTGTAACTGACGCTTGCACATGCCTTGCATAGGCCAGCTGAAGAAGTTAGAAGTAGCTACCCTGAAGTTGATAAATTAATATCGAACAGTAAGAAAGTGTTCGTCAAAGCTTCACTTCGCGTTCAGAAATTTCAAGGAGAAGCACCTTCACTACCCCTACCTCCCAAGCCAGTTATAACGCGATGGGGGACTTGGCTTGATGCCGCAGTGTACTATTGCAACAAATTAGATGTCGTGGAGAAGATCGTGAAGTCTTTTGATTCTGCAGAATCGTCCTCCATAAAAACCACTCAAGATTTATTTTCAAGCACTACATTAAAAGCGGTCCTGGCTGACATAAAGTCCAATTTTAATTCTTTATCTGGAGCAATCACGCAACTGGACGTTTCAGGTGCAGAACTAAGCGATACACTGGATGTTGTAAAGTGCATTGAACAGGAATTAAAGCATGCGAAAGGAACAATAGCATCTAGGGTGTGTAGAATTAGAAAATGTACTGAAAAAAATAGCGGACTTGTGTACCTGCGTGGAATAAGTGACATTCTTTGTGGAAACCCTTCACTGCAGATTTCCAGGAATTTTCTCGTAGTGATTTAACTCTATTCAAGTACACTGCCGTTACATCATGTGATGTCGAAAGAAGTTTCTCTCGCCACAAGACGATACTCAGCGACAACAGGAGGGGATTCTCATTCAAGAATCTTAAGATGCATGTGATCATAAATTGCAACAATTCTGATAATGGAGACTAGATCAGGTATGAAAGTTTTATTCAAATAACATATGTTTTGTGTATAAATTAAAACTGATTGAATATTGAACAGTGAAAGTAACTGTAGTGTTTATGACTTCCACAGAGTCCGTCCTTGCCTAGGAGTATGCAGTGTAACCTTAACGAGTTCATGAAATATTCATCATTTTAGTTGATTTTGGGTGAAAGATTTCGAAGAATTAAAACTTTTTAAACTCTAAATTAATTGCAGCCTGTAGCAATCGTAATAAAAGCGTTTCTATGTAATGTAGATGCTATTCATTAAGTCATATTTTGAATTTTATAGATCATAATGTTTTAGGTCATAAATGCATACATATTTCATACATTTTTAGGTCATAGAAATCCGCCCCTAGTCATGATATTTCATGTCCATTACAATAAATTTCCCTGCTTGCTTGACATTTTTTAAAATACAAGCGATCCCATCACCAAACATCTTTATAATGGTCTCACAATTAACTTCTCGAAATTTTTGCGGACCTCAGGAGCAAAATAACATGCCGTGATTTTATATATCACAAATACACGGTGTCACAAAATATAAATTTCCCAAAAAGCCAACCTTGATCATACTTCACTGGATTTCGATATGAACCGCAAATCTCGCTTACCTAACTGCTGAACGCATTATTATTATCTCAATTTTTATCCTGGGGTGATATTATTATTATTATTATTATTATTATTATTATTATTATTATTATTATTATTATTATTATTTGATACGTTGTTATTTGACTTTATCACACTCATAACGGGTATTTTATCGTTATCATTAATGTAACTTTTACCAGCTCGAACATTATTTCATTGATTTTCATTGCAATATTTAACTTCACTTTTATTTTTAAAAGAAATTTAAACACAGTTTAACGTCTCGTGCACTGACATAAATAACAGAAAATTCGCGCCCACAGTGGAATAACGACAAGAAACATCGTCGTCATAGCAACCCTACACACGCCACATATACAACGTGATGTTATGATTTATTAATTAATTCATTTAAAGGGACAAGCATTCTCATCTCTAACTACAAAAACATAATATTTGAATTAGACAGACCTGTAATTGTGCGGCTTGGCGTGGAAATATCTTGACTTCATCTTGCGCCAGCCACCTCTGAATTTAGACCCTCATAATTGCAAGAGACATTCTTCACTTAGATACTACCTTATAAATACACTGATTCTGCACTCGTCTTGAAGCAAGATACACTGATTTTTATGAGTTTTAACTTAACAATAAATTTTATTCTGTACATAAATACAACAGTTAAAACGCCCAGCCTCGTGTCGAGAATTCAATTGGTGCAGTTTGTGGACATTTCCAAATCCTTTACCTCCAGGTGTCCCACAGATGTGAATGACCGTGAGACGAAAGCTTATCTCTGCAAGACTTCAACAGTCTTCCCTTACTGATTATCAAAATAACCCTGTCAGCAATAATTCACAAGCGCTATCTATGAATCTGCTGTCTCTATACGCAGAAGTTCAGGAATCCTACAATTATTAACGTATGATCTTTCCCCCGACTGGGATGGATATCGTAAATACATTGTTTCAGTATCTAAGTTGCCTTCGCTCACCATTACCAATTTGTAAAACATTCATCCCTCAAGCCAACTGGCTTTAGAAATTCTCCAAGTCTACTTCACCCACTTTAAATCCTCTTCTTAATATCACTGCAATTAGGTTCACCCTCTCGGTCAATTGAAGGATGACAGACTCCCTTGCTTGATGAGGGGGTATTTATGCATTCTTTAGAGACGCTCTGCGTGGCGTATCTACTGTTGTGCAATCATTCCCTTTGATGACCACTGGACGGATTTCTTTGAGACTCACCCCAGAGATTCCACCTATTTTTTCCAGAAAAGACGGTGTTAAGTTATTTTTCCTGTTTCTTTAACGAGCGTAATTAATTAATTAATTAATTAATTAATTAATTTCGTGCACGGTGGTTCCCACGCATTGTGACCCTATGTCCTTGACACGTGTGTTCCACTCGGCCAGGATAGATGCTACCGTCTCTCCGAGCCTAATTAAATACATTTCCACCCTGTGAAATTTAGCTTCATCAAATATTTCCCTAAATTCTTAATTACATATTTCTTTGTGAATGACAGTGCCGAAATATCTCACAACGAGTGTTATTAGGCAGAACTTCATTATTAATTACCCGAGGTCTTCCGAAATATTCCGCCCACATTCGATGTTTTGGGGGCTCGCCTCCCGCTGTGAGTTAACGTGCCATGGAACACGAGGTGAGCTTGCAATAAAAATATGGAAGCACTTCATCTTCTAGTTGACATTTTAGCAAGGTAGAACTATGGGTTCAACAAAAAGTCAAATATGAACCTCAAAATTAATGAAAAACGTCCTCTTTGCACAAGATTTTCTATCCAAAGATATATGGCTAGTGCAGAAACTCGAACTCAAAATTGGGAAGGAATTGCAAACTAATTGTTATGATTGTTATGAATTAATAACAACTCCTTGATTTGGTATGGCTCTAGCTGACATCTACGACTCGTAAAAAGCATTCCAGCTTTACTAAAGTTTCTCTCGCTGCTGCTGGAATGCACAACTTACATCTGGCAATTACTGACAGAGTGGGCAGACTGATTTCATGCTCCTTTCACCGGGGCAGTAGGTCGTCGTCATCTTCACCAGCATTCATATCGCAGTACATACCTACTTCGTCACTCGCAGCTCAGTTGTCGCTTATTCACTCACTGAATTGTTCTTTTCCTTCGGAGCCTCATGTAGACTGGTCGAGGCATACACAGTACGACATGAAGGCTCTACCTTTTTTAGTTACTATATTTCTCATTTTAACTAAGCAAGGTGTTTGGTGGACGTTGGGATACTATTACTTAAGCAACAGCAAATTATATTTTCTTTCTTTCTTTCTTTCTTTCTTTCCTTCTTTCTTTCTTTCTTAATTCATTTACCCTCCAGGGTTGGTTTCTCCCTCGGAAACGGTGAGGGATCCTATCTCTACCGCCTCAAAAGTAGTGTCCTGGAGCGTGAGACTTTAGGGTCTAGGGGATACAACTGGGAAGGAGAATCATTACCTTGCCCAGGCGTCTCCACCTGCTATGCTGAACAGGGGCCTTGTGGGGATGGGAAGTTTGGAAGGGATAGACAAAAAAGGGGTAAGGGAACGGCCGTGGCTTTAAGTTAGGTACCATCCCCGCATTGGGCTGGAGGGGAAGTAGGAAACCACGGAAAACCACTTCGAGGATGGCTGAGTTGTGAATAGAATCCCCGCTACTCAGTTGACCTCCATAGACTGAGTGGATCCCGTCCCATCCCTCGTACCACATCTCAAATTTCGTGGCAGAGCCAGGAATCGAACCCGGCAGCTAATCACACAAGCCACTACACCAGAGAAGTGGAAGCAAATTATATTATGAACCTGATATACAGATCTGTTATACAGATGCGTCTGACTTCGTCCATTACGGCCTTCCTTTCATCTTCTTCTAACATTTTCATGTGGCGAAACGGAGGCCATAGTAATGTGGCTACTTCGTGTACAGCTGAGACTTGTACCTTTGCACTTAAGAGCTTGTGAGCTCTGATCTTTATCTTACGTATTTACTGACATAAAATCAAGGTTCAACATAATATTAATGTAATGACTAAATGCATGTTACTTGAGTGACAAACTGCAGAAGTCTACCATTAATAAATACCTCACAGTCAGCTGAGCAGTGCTGCCGCAGTTTATGGAACCACAAGAGTGCTAAGGGAATTGTTGGTGCTGTTTCGTGTTCCAGGTCATTTGTGAATGGTTTGAGGAAGGCTACCATCTGTTCTGCAACCTCATAACTGAAGTCATCTAACACTTGGAAGACATTATCATTTCCCTACAAAGCAACAATTTGATCATACTGTTTAACAACAGACTGTAACATCATACAGAGAATATTCCACCTCGTAAATACTTCTTGCTGTATATTTTTTTGAAGCTGGGCAGCGAGACCGCTTATTACGTTCAGATTCCTCACCATAGCCTATGCGGCGTTTATCTTGTTTCCACATACCGGAGCATCTTCCACAAGAAATCTCATCTCATCAAATATTTCTGCAGTAAACAGCACAAGGCAGACGTCTATGATTTTCAAAACTTTTTTTTAATGTTTGAACCGTGATCTGTTACGAACAGCATGTCTTTTTAATCACTCTGAGGAATGTTTAACTGGTAAACTTATTCAATTATACTTTAACTTATTTTCTTTGTATCTGGAAATTTTGCAGTAAAAAGCACATCACTGAACAGCTTCCACTCTCTGTTTTTTTCTTTTTTTAACAAGTTGCTTTACGTCACACCGACACAGAGAGGTCTTATGGCGAAGATGGGACAGGAAGTGTCTAGGATTGGGAAAGAAGCGGCCGTGGCCTTAATTAAGGTACAGCCTCAGCATTTGTCTGGTGTGAAAATGGGGAAACCACTGAAAACCATCTTGAGGGCTGCCGACAGTGGGGTACGAACCCACTATCTCTCAAATACTAGTTACATGCCGCACTGCAGCTATCGAGTTCGGTCACCACTCTCTGTCTATACGCTGTATAGTCAGTGTCAGATAATGGATTTTGTCAGACCACATATCAAAAGTAGCCAAGCCAACGTTTGTCGTGCATGGCAGAAATAGTCAGTGGCATTACTTCACTTCGTATTTCATTTGCCTTTGCTTGGACACCCCCCCCCCCACATGGCTCTGCAGCACTCGAAGGGCATTGGCCTACCAAGCGACCGCTGTTCAGCCTGAAGGCCTGCAGATTACGGGGTGTCGTGTGGTCAGTACGACGAATCCTCTCGGCCGTTATTCTTGGCTTTCTATACCGAGGCCACTATCTCACCGTCAGATAGCTCCTCAATTCTAATCACGTAGGCTGAGTGGACCTCGAACCAGCCCTCAGGTCCAGGTTAAAATCCCTGACCTGGCCGGGAATCGAACCCGGGGACTCCGGGTAAGAGGCAGGCACGCTATCCCTACACCACGAGGCAGGCACCTTTGCTTGAACGTTTCTACTAATGGTGGAAGGATGTGGTAACACATCAACAATATCTACTTTGCCAACATTAGCACCGATATTAATTAGCTCTTGCCCTAATTCTTTATAGTATTCCACAGCAACAGAGTTGAATGGTCGGAAATCTTTTTTATTTTTTAAAGTTGCTTTACGTCGCACCGACACAGATAGGTCTTATGGCGACAATGGGACAGGAAAGGGCTAGGAGTGGGAAGGAAGCGGCCGTGGCCTTAATTAAGGTACAGCCCCAGCATTTGCCTGGTGTGAAAATGGGAAACCACGGAAACCATCTTCAGGGCAGCCGACAGTGGGGTTCGAACCTACTATCTCCCGAATACTGGATACTGGCCACACTTAAGCGACTTCAGCTATCGAGCTCGGTCGGAAATCTTCGGCACACATGAAAACAGTCGCGCTAGTGATGGTTTGCTTTGTAACGCCGGCAATTCTTGGCGAGAAGAGCCAGAATTAAATTTGCAAATGTGTTTTTTAAATGAGTTGTACCGAATTTATATGTTCTGTACATTGCACGATTCACATGAAACATACCCTGTCTGCTGACTGTCTAGAGTGACCACTAGCCGGAATTTCTTCCAAACATCAGTACTTAATTAATTTATATTCACTGCTTTCAATTTTAGCCATAACGCTGTCCGTCGATTCATGTGGCATGGTGAACTTCAGCTCAAAACTAATGGTTAACTCAATCATTCCATCAACCGTTTATACCTCTGAATTCCCGGCCTTTGCTCATTGCAATCGAAGGCTTACTCTTATCTGGATGAACCACATTGTTTGGAACGTCAGTAAAGCAAGCCAGGTCTTCCTCGCTAATCAGCAAACTTCACTTCGGACATGCCCTGTCGAACGAATTGCAGCAAATCCGAGCATTTTAGCTTGCACTTTCCACCCATGCGTGATAGTGGTTGCATATGCAGCAAGGCACATGTTGCTCCGTCTTGGTTACCCGTCTTAAGTTCGAACAATGCACGCCACTAATTTGCACGGAAGTTTGGTGTTCTCGGCAAAGTGTTCGGAAAGACAGCAAACAGCGAGATCATCAGACTGATAAGGGAGGACGACTTTTTTGAAAATGCCGGCCTGGCGGTCTAGGGCTAGCGAGGCTACCTCTTATTCGGAGGATCCGGTTTCGCCGATTTCGATTCCTGGCCAAGTCAGTAACTTTCACCTGGATCTGAGTGCTGGTTCGAGGCCCGCTCAGCCTACGCGAGATTGGTTGAGGAGCTATCTGACGGTGAAATAGCGACCGGGTCTAGGAGGCCAAGAAGAACGGCCGAGAGAATCCTTCAGACTGACTGAGCGTCGCTTCGTAATCCGTAGGCCTTCGGTCTGAGCAACGGTCGCTCTGTAGGCCTAGCCTACCAGGGCTGTAAGGTCATGCCATTGGTTTGTTTGTGCATTTGCTTATTTATGTTGTGAACTAAATATTACAAATCAAGTGTGATGAAAGGCAGGTGAAGAAAGACAAGGGAAAATTTAATGGATATGGAGATAAAGAGAGCAGAATGTATCTGAGAAGGAGGGGTAAAAATGTAGAGATACACTATATAGAAGGAAGGAGCTCATTATCATAAATATCTTTTTAAATACTTGTTTAACCTCACACTAGCACATCGAAGGTTTTCGGCGACGGAAGAATGGGAAAGGGCTAGGATTTGGAAGGTAGAAACGCTACAATAATTAAGGTACAGCCCCAGAATTTTTCTGGTATTCAAAATGTGAAACCACGGAAAACCATCTACAGGACTGTTGACGGTGGGCTTCGAACCTACTGTCTCCCGAATGTAAGCTCACAGCTGCGTGACCCTAACCGCAGGGTCAATTCACTCAGTACAAATATTTCTTGTCCAGTTAAAACACGGAGCTTTAGCTATATGCTACTTTGATAGTGAAAAAATAAATTTCTATGATTTTAGAACGAGTTTAAATTATTATATTCGCAAACAATTTCCCTACACGCTAGTTGTCATTTTTCTAACACAACAGAACCATGTACTTTTCTTGGCAAACTGGATTAGAGTGAAAGACAAGAAATATTTTAATATGAATGGATAGGGTATACGAGATTTGACGCTAATTCTTCCGTACAAGAGGCTGCTTAGTTTTATGTCAGAAAATGTGCTATTGAGTTAAATAGTCATAGATGACATCATGTTGTTTGGGTCAGCAATCCACAGAGTAGTTTGATGCAGCTGCCTATGCCACCCTATCCTGTGTTATACTTTTCATTTCTACGTAATTACTACATCCTACATCTATTCTAATTTGTTACGTCATATTCTTGGCTTGGTCTACCTCTACCGATCTTACCGCCTACACTTCCCTCAGGAACTAAGTGAACTGGGTGTCT
The DNA here is from genome assembly GCF_040414725.1 of Anabrus simplex. Lineage (NCBI taxonomy): Eukaryota > Metazoa > Arthropoda > Insecta > Orthoptera > Tettigoniidae > Anabrus > Anabrus simplex. Next base: position 857,052,736 of record NC_090266.1, read on the forward strand.
TAAGATGTGTCCTATCATTCTATCTCTTCTTTTGGTCAAATTTCACCAAGTCGCTCTCCTCTCGCCAATTCTATTCACTCGTGATTCGATGTATGCATCACACATTCAGCATTCTGCATTAACACCATATTACAAACAATTCTATTCTATTTCTTTCTGAACTAGTTATTATCCATGTTTCACTTCTATACATTGCCACGCTCCGGACGAAAATCTTCAAAAACACCTTTCTAATTTCTATCTCAATGTCTGAAGTGAGCACATTTCTTGTCCTTGTTTACACTAGTCTGCATTTTATGTCGTACTTATTCCTGCCATTGTTAGTTATTCTGCTACCCAAGTAACAATATTCATCCTTTAAAACTTAATTTCCTAATTTAATATTTTCTGCATGACCCGACTTCGTTCGAATACACTCCATTACTTTTGTTTTGGAAATATTTCTTTTCATCTAGTACGGTGCTCCTTCTCCAAGACTGTGTCCATACCATCCAGCAATTTCCCCAGATCTTCTGCAGACTCAGATAAAATAGCAGTATCATTGGTTAACCTCAGAGTTTTGATTTCCTCTCCTTGGATTGTGGTTCCCTTTCCAAATTCCTCCTTGATTTCCTTTACCACCTGGTATATGTAAGCAATGAAAAGGAGAAGGAACATTAAGAGAACATTTTTACTGGCGTTTCTTTCTCGTTGTTTCCACAACTTTCAGTATGGAAGGACGATAGTTTTTGTTGTTTTGCAATTGGAGTCGAATTCCGTGGTGTTGCTTCAAGAAAATATAAAATTAAATTATGGCGAATGTTGATTTAAAGAAGAAGAAAACGCGATGGATGGTCCTTCATAACATGAATCATTGGAGAAGGATGGAGTTCTCTTCCCTATATGAATGGCGGTGTTGGCTAAAGGACAATGAATGGCTGCATGGTAAGGGACGGTAGATGCAAAATGGGTTTCGGCCCTTGGGTTTCGTCCCTTAAGTGGCCACGGCTCTACCGTGGCTCTATGCCTCTGCATTCGTGAGACGGGACGGGACTGGACCTCACGGCTGGCCCCAACCGTCGGCTGTCCTGAGAATGGTTTTCCGTGGTTTTCCATTCCCCTGCACTAAGGCGAATGCCGGGACAGTCTGTAGTATAGGCCACGGCCGACCCCCCCCCCCACCTTCTCCGCACATCTCCTTCACCGTAACATATCTCCCGGCCTGAGAGACGGCGTCACCGCCTAAGAGGCCCGCCTCCCCCTTCAGGGGAGGAATGGAAACATTTAATAGTAGTAGTAGTAGTAGTAGTGATAAGGGACTCTCGCCGTCTCGTCACAAGTAGCGAAACCAAAAGCAAGCTTGTAGTTTTGTACAACTGTTGATATCGTGTTCATAGACACTTGACCCTCAGTTTTACGTGGAATCCCAACCAAAGGAATACGACTTTTCTTTTCAAAAGTTTCATATTCATTAGCCGAGATTCGAACCACAGCAACCTTGGTGAGACGCCAGTGTCAATGCCGCTCGGCAATCCCGCCCGGGAGTTGTGAGGCCTTGTGTTATTTATCTTACGTCCCACTTACAGTATTACTAACTTCTTCCGGAGTTGTCAGACCCTTAGGTGTTGACAGATAATGTAGTATTATGATGCAACTCCGACACAAATAAATTGTGACTGTTTCCTTGAGCTTGTGATGGAATGCAACCATATAATGCATTTAATCTACTGTCACTCATTAACAACGAGGCACTTGCGTATTGTTTTGACTACTTACGGACGAATGTTATCCTGTTCCTTGAACAACGTTTAGAGAGAAGGCGTAAACGGTGGTTGATGGTTGTTGGAGCGGGTGTGGCTTCATTGCCTCATCCTACGTAACTTAATGTATTTGCGTTTTCGCACCTGCGGGAATAGATCGATAAAGATAACACTGGATATAGCAGTAAGGTCACAGCAAGTGTTTCAGTTAATTGGACTTACAAAGTGTGCATCGAATCAATGAAATAAGAAAAAAGTTTCTATAGATAATTTCCAGTGAATGCAACTTCAAATACGTGCTCTCCACGGCACTCGCCTTTTGTGAGGTTGTAGAATCTTCTTCCAGCCCTTGCGATTGGCAATGAAGAGTACTAAAATGCGAGAGACCTGTCTGTGTCAGAACCTTCAGTATGTTCTTACTACCCGCTGTGCCCCAAGACTTGATTTACTGTACACTGTAGGCAAGTGTACGGTATGGCAGCGATGCGCCATACTTGATCAATATTCCCCACAGCAACAGTAAATAATTGGAGCCGGGTGGGTGGTTTAGATGGTAGAAGCGCTGGCCCTCTGAACCCAAGTTGGCTGGTTCGATCCCAGCTCAGTCTGGTGGTAGTTGAAGGTGTTCAAATAAGCCGGCCCCGTGTCGGTACATATACCAGCATGTAAAAGAACCACTGTGAGACAAAATAAGATAAGTATAACGTTAAAAATTTCGAGCACAGTCTGCAATTGGCTTTCGGAACATAAAATATAGAGTGAGCACCCTTTCTGCAGAACCCACCCAACATATTACTTGGAAACGCTGGAGTAAATGTTGGTCAACCTGTGATTCATATATTCAATCGACGAGGCTGCGATATGCTTTATTATTCACTTTAACTCTCTGTTGTGATTATGTATTAGACTTGGTCCCTAGGATGAAGGAACCATTTTTGCGGTATTCGATTCCGAACTATTTCTGACTATCTTCAGGCAGACAACATCCTTGCGACTCCTACATCACTAGTGAGTACAGGGTCTTTCATATAAACGAAGACCGTCGAAGAGGCGTTCTTACTCTCCGATCCGTAAGCTGCAATATGGGAGGCTGGCGTATACTTTGGACCTTGCAAGCAGCCTGCACGTGTTCGACCTGGCAAGCACCAGTCGCCAGTCTGAAACTCAGCAGTGAACATGATAAGACTATTGGTGTGCAGAAAATCCTAATGGTGTTTATGAAGTCCCTCATTATGGTAGGAAGATAAATGTTTAGTGTGCTGTTAGTAGATGGCGAATAATTGGGCCTATCTTTTCTCGAGACGACACTAAGTGCAGAAAAGTACCAAGATGACATTTTGATTCCGTTCTTCCATCAGTTAACGGAAGAAGAAAAATCGTGTGGGTGGTTTAAATAAGACAGCCCCTGCTCCTACAGCAGAAGATTCCCTACTCACAATCTCGGACGTGTTTGCAGACCGTGCTGGTCTATTTCTCCCTCGTTCTCCAGATCTAACAATGTGTGATTTTTACTTGTGAGGTAAACTGAAAGAAAGTATATCGAACAAATCCTCACACATTGGAGGAACTGAAAGAAAACATTACGGATGAAATCAGAAACATTACAGTGGCACAACTCACTCTCGTCAGCCAGAATGTGGTTACCAGATACAATGCCTGTATAAGCCAGGAAGAAAGACACTTCCAGCATCTTTCATCAGGTAAGATTTCATATACGATTTTAGACACGCTTAAAGCAGGCCGGCCGCGCGCGACATAAGTCCGGCTGAGGCAGCTGCCGTAGCGCATAGTACAAACACCATGCGTTCGGTCTTAGTTTATATGACAGACTCAGTACATGAGAGTTGTAATACATTCAATTCAGTGTCCGTTCCCTATCTGTAAATAAAGGTCACGTTCTAACGTTGTGCGAGAGTACATAGATATATTCCAAAGTCACACATCAAGCAATAACTCCTTGTGGCCATTACTAACATTGTGCAACCTGTAGCCCCTTGTAAGGCAGACAATCTAGAAAGGGTGGGTAATGTCTGTTTTGTATACAACATTGCGTTTTAGTATAGTGGAGGGTAGCTTGGTACTTGGTACGTGAGTTTCAGGAGTGTTGGAGGTACTACAAACACTAAGTCCCTAAACGAAGGAATTTAACCATCCACAACTCAAATTCTATGACCCTGCCAGGAATGGAACTCCAGACCTCGAGTCCCAGGCGATGATGTTAATCAGTAGGCAACGCAGCAAGACAGTACCACTATTAAATTTTCAATCCTTAAAACGTACCACTAACTGATGCATTTATTATTCCAATACAAAGATCCTATTCTTTTTTTTTTTTGCTACGGGCTTTACGTTGCACCGACACAAATAGGTCTTATGGCGACGATGGGATAGGAAAGGCCTAGGAGTTGGAAGGAAGCAGCCGTGGCCTTAATTAAGGTACAGCACCAGCATTTGCCTGGTGTGAAAATGGGAAACCGCGGAAAACCATCTTCAGGGCTGCCGATAGTGGGATTCGAAACTACTATCTCCCGGATGCAAGATCCTATTCTATATGCTAACTACCAGATAGAAAATTGTAGAGTTTCAAGTGTTAATTTGCGACCGCATAACCTAGGCATGCCGGGCGAGTTGGCCGTGCGCGTAGAGGCGCGTGGCTGTGAGCTTGCATCCGGGAGATAGTAGGTTCGAATCCCACTATCGGTAGCCCTGAAGATGGTTTTCCGTGGTTTCCCATTTTCACACCAGGCAAATGCTGGGGCTGTACCTTAATTAAGGCCACGGCCGCTTCCTTCCAACTCCTAGGCCTTTCCTATCCCATCGTCGCCAAAAGACCTATCTGTGTCGGTGCGACGTAAAGCCGCTAGCAAAAAAAATAACCTAGGCATGCCAACAACAAGGCAGTACAACAGAATTAACGAAATTACAGAATAATAATAATAATAATAATAATAATAATAATAATAATAATAATAATAATAATAATAATAATAATAATAATAATAATAATAATAATATTTTACGCACCTCTAACTACTTTGTTTAGGTACTGATTTAGGGGACGCCGAAGCACCGGAATTTTGCCCCGCAGGAGTTATTTTACGTGCCAATAAATCTAACAACGCGAGGCTGACGTATTTGAGCACATTGCAATATCACTGGACTGTGCCAGGATCGAACCTACCAAATTGGGCTCAGAAAGCCAGCGCTCTAACGCCTGTGCTGATCAACCAAAAAACTTATTATTACACTGACTGACAGAGCAAATGCAACACCAAGGAGGAGTGCTTCGAAAGGGATGAAAGTTGGGGAAAAAACAGAGTCGGCACGGAAGAATAATGGATGTTTATTTCAAACCGATATGCAGGTTACACAATGCGCACGGCATCGACTCAGTAGGATGTAGGACCACCGCGAGCGGCGATGCACGCAGAAACACGTCGAGGTACAGAGTCAATAAGAGTGCGGATGGTGTCCTGTGGGATGGTTCTCCATTCTCTGTCAACCATTTGCCACAGTTGGTCGTCCGTACGAGGCTGGGGCAGAGTTTGCAAACGTCGTCCAATGAGATCCCACACGTGTTCGATTGGTGAGAGATCCGGAGAGTACGCTGGCCACGGAAGCATCTGTACACCTCGTAGAGCCTGTTGGGAGATGCGAGCAGTGTGTGGGCGGGCATTATCCTGCTGAAACAGAGCATTGGGCAGCCCCTGAAGGTACGGGAGTGCCACCGGCCGCAGCACATGCTGCACGTAGCGGTGGGCATTTAACGTGCCTTGAATACGCACTAGAGGTGACGTGGAATCATACGCAATAGTGCCCCAAACCATGATGCCGCGTTGTCTAGCGGTAGGGCGCTCCACAGTTACTGCCGGATTTGACCTTTCTCCACGCCGACGCCACACTCGTCTGCGGTGACTATCACTGACAGAACAGAAGCGTGACTCATCGGAGAACACGACGTTCCGCCATTCCCTCATCCATTCCCTCGTCGCTCTATCCCGGCACCATGCCAGGCGTGCACGTCTATGCTGTGGAGTCAATGGTAGTCTTCTGAGCGGACGTGACGCCGGGAGTGCAGGCCTCCTTCAACCAATCGACGGGAAATTGTTCTGGTCGATATTGGAACAGCCAGGGTGTCTTGCACATGCTGAAGAATGGCGGTTGACGTGGCGTGCGGGGCTGCCACCGCTTGGCGGCGGATGCGCCGATCCTCGCGTGCTGACGTCACTCGGGCTGCGCCTGGACCGCTCGCACGTGCCACATGTCCCTGCGCCAACCATCTTCGCCACAGGCGCTGCACCGTGGACACATCCCTATGGGTATCGGCTGCGATTTGACGAAGCGACCAACCTGCCCTTCTCAGCCCGATCACCATACCCCTCGTAAAGTCGTCTGTCTGCTGGAAATGCCTCCGTTGACGGCGGCCTGGTATTCTTAGCTATACACGTGTCCTGTGGCACACGACAACACGTTCTACAATGACTGTCGGCTGAGAAATCACGGTACGAAGTGGGCCATTCGCCAACGCCGTGTCCCATTTATCGTTCGCTACGTGCGCAGCACAGCGGCGCATTTCACATCATGAGCATACCTCAGTGACGTCCGTCTACCCTGCAATTGGCATAAAGTTCTGACCACTCCTTCTTGGTGTTGCATTTGCTCTGTCAGTCAGTGTATTATTATTATGGTTATTATTATTATTATTATTATTATTATTATTATTATTATTATTATTATTATTATTATTATTATTATTATTATTATTATTATTATTACACTGAAGAAAATGGAAATTGCAACACCCAGAAGGAGTGGTGCTACATTGCTGCAATTGATCAAGCAGGACGAGTGTTTGGTTGTGATTCGATGATTATACTTTCAGGTCCCTCTGACCGCAATTTTGGACAACAATCAATACAGGATGTGCCCACCACTACCTGCAATACATTGATGAATTCGTCGAGGCATGGAGTCAATAATGCCCTGGATCGCTTCCTTGGGAATTGTGGCCCATGCTTGCTGCACTGCACGGGTCAGTTGTTCCAGAGTTGTGGGTGGCTGAGGACGGTTGGCCAATTGTCGACCCATCATGTACCACACATGCTCAATAGGACTGAGGTTCGGGGATCTGGCGGGCCATTCTAAGGTTGTGGTGTCGTGGAGAGCTTCACTGGAGATGCGGGCATTGTCCTGCTGAAACATCCTATTAGCAATGTTCGCCGTCATAGGGACAACCACTGGATTGAGTACCCTATCAACGTACTGTCGAGCAGTCATAGTGCCCTCAACAAGCACTAATTGTGATTTCACATTAAAGCCAATAACTCCCCAGACCATAATGCTTGGTGTTGGCCCTGTGTGCCTCTCGACAATAAGATCTGGGCGGCCCCTCTCCCCGGTACGTCGGCGCACACGATTCCGGCGATCACTGCGGGCAAGACAGAAGCGCGATTCATCACTAAAGACGACCGTATGCCATTCGTCGATCCACGTCGATCTTCTCGAAACCAGGCCAGCCTTACACGTCGCTGTTGTGGGGTCAATGGAACACCTTCTGCAGGGACACGGGCTCGTAAGCCAGCTGCACGCAGGCGATGACCAACTGTTTGTTGTGTAACGTGGGGTGCCACAGCTGCTCGAATTTGTGCTGCTGTTGCATGGGGTTCCATCCGGGCCATCCGAATGATGCGGCGATCTTCTCTTACAGTTGTCTGTCGCGCTGGGCCTGTGCCAGGTCTACGAGGGTGGGTACCTTCATTTGACCACTGCTGCCATACACGTTGTACCGTAGATGCCTGTCGGCTAACACGTGCAGCAACAGTTCTTAGCTATAATCCAGCCTCACACAGCCCAATTATCCGAGCCCTCTCAAACGGCGTCAGTTGTTGATAGCGTGCTTTTCTCTGTCGTCGAGGCATGTTTGATGGGGAACACTTCACTGCACAGACTGCAAGTCAACTACGCTACACCAGAGTCCGTATACTGGAGTTGATTCCTCCGCGACCAAAAACGTGGGGAGACCTGTAGCAACAATCCAATGGGTCTGAAACTTTGATCGTTTACATACCTGCATGGCATCGTTCCATATCTTGAAAATCAACAAAAACGACCAATGCATTCATGATGTTGCAATTTCCATTTTCTTAAGTGTATTATTATTATTATTATTATTATTATTATTATTATTATTATTATTATACCGGGGTACACCTTCTCCGACAAGTTAAACTGCGCGCATTCTATGGGTTCATCTCTGTAATTGAACTTGAACTATTGTTATGCAAGGTACTTGGGTTTGCAACTGTTAGATGTTTCTACCATCGGCCCAAATGCCATCTCTGGCGGGTTTAAGGACAATTAATTCTTAAGGGATAGTTGATTTTTACTATTGGCTAACCTTAGTTTTGCAGACTGTTTCGTTCTTGTGTCAATGTTGTCAAAACTTCTGCCCCCTCAATTTCCTGTATCCAAAACCAATCAGTAATGATGTGAATATTTTCTGTAGCCAATGAAAATTGGGGATATGTACAGGCATCCAGCCTATCTGTAAAGAGTTCTGGAAACTTCCCCTCGAAATGCTATAAAAGCTGGACACTTCAGGGCTGTATCGTCATCTTCATCGCTCCAGTTTTGAGTGCCCGGCGTGTACTAAGGGGACAGGGGCCGCGGGTGGCGTTCGGAAGGCCCAGTAAGCAAGTTAATGGCAGAAATTCATAATATACTATATTATAGCTCCAGGCAGAAGGCTTGAGGTGAAGGTTTCAATTTTTTTTATTCATGTGAAGTTCTAATTTCGTAGTTTAAATGCAGATTGTTGGCAAGTTTGAGGACTCTGTTCAAATCCCTGCTTGGAAACATGTGAACTATGGGAATAAAGAGCGATTACCCTCTGTTGATTCCCATTCAACTTGGTATGGGGTGACTAACATTTTTTGAACCTCTAAATTCTTAACATTTTTGGCATTTAACTTTTATCGTTTAGTCACCCCTCTGTAGAATAGGCTTAGTCTCTGTAACTTCGGGCCATAAGCCCACTTAGGGTTTTAAGAGTTTTCTAGAAGGAGTGCAGGTTTTCGCCTCTTTGCATTTTGTTTTTGGCCGATCATAATCATCATTTTATTTTTCATATTAAGGCCAGTAGTATGGGCAATCACGCCCCTGTTATATCAAACAATAAATTGTGGTGGGAAGTTCCTTTTGGAACACGTGAATTATAAAAATGTCGAGCAGACGATTGTGTGAGGATTCTCAGGTTACCCTTCTGATGTAAGAAGTTATGCCTCTGAGAGGCTGGACTGAATTTACTTTTGGAGGTCAGACTCCTAGGTTATATAAGTGAGCGGAGCAAACATGTTCTTATAAGATAGTGTACATGTTCAGAGGTATAATGCACATTCCTTGTATGTTATCGTGTTTATAACTCTCTCAAGTTTTGGTACCTAATATTCGGACTTATAGTCCATTGTTGTTGTGGGAGCTGACGAGCTCATTTAGATTTCCTTGATTGTTATTTGTTCCAAATTTTCTATCTAGCAGATTTTGAGAAAAGAAACGAAAGAAATAAAATTTCAAAATTTAGTGCATTATTTTATGCTCTGGTCCATTCCATGTCCGTCCATTCACCCCAGCACCTTCTTCCACCTCTGTGATCCACGATAATTTTCGTAACAATTATTATTATCGTCATCATCATTATCATCGCTTTTGGCCATCTTAGGACCACAGAAATTTATCCTTACATTCATCTTGACCCTTCTTCTTTCGATGTCCAATTCTTCTTCATCCTTCCACTTTACTGTTTTTTCCTCTCTTGAGTACAGGTTTTATTACCATTCCTCTCCTTTTTCTCCTGGAAACTCTTGACATTTTGTATCTATCTTCTGAAAGCTGTTATGCCTTCTTTTATATCCTCCGTTATTCCAATCTCTGTCATGTATATTTTTTTACTCCTTGGATCCACTGGTTGCCATTCTTACTCTTAAAAATATGGCTGAACACTCCTTATGTCAAACTGCTGTTATCCATCCTCATTATGTGACTATAAATTGAATTCTCCTCCTTGTAATAGTGTATGATATCATTTTCTTCGTCTATGTACAGATATTTACTCCTCCAATGTCTAAACTCTCTTCCTCCGTTTTCAATGGTCCCCGGATTTTCCTCAATATTTCCTTGTCCTTTTTCTCTGTCTCTTTTATTTCACCGAATTTCATTGATAACACACATTCTGTCGCATACAGACTCTCAGGTTTGGTTACTGTGTTGTAGTGTAAATTTCCTCGAGATATTCTTCTTGTAGATATATTTAGTCAGCTCCAGTTCCCTCGGTCTGTTTGAATTCTTATCTGAATTATTTCATCTAGGTGTTTAAATTTATTAACCTTGTTAATTTTTCCATACTCTGTCGTTAGTGCTGTGGGTGAATCTAATAGGCCTAATGATGTTATTGGCTTTACGTCCCACTAACTACTTTTACGCTTTCCTGAGACGTCGTGGGGCCGGAATTTTGTCCCGCAGGATTACTTTTACGTTCCAGTAAATCTACTGATACGAGGCTGACGTATTTGAGCACCTTCAAATTCCACCGGACTGAACGAGGATCGAACCTGCCAAGTTGGGGTCAGAAGTCCAGCGCCTCAACCGTCTGAGCCACTCAGCCCGGTATTATGCGAATCTCGAATATTGGTTATTATTATTATTATTATTATTATTATTATTATTATTATTATTATTATTAATTAGGAAGTGTTGTATTAAACTTGTCGAAAGTATTATTTCTGATTATATTAGACCCGTTTGCGAAATTACTCGCTGGTTTGATATAAGGCAGTTCGGGTTTAGGAAATGTTATTCCAGTGAGGCTCAACTTGTAGGATTCCAGCAAGGTATAGCAGATATTTTAGATTCAGGTCAAATGGACTGTACCGCAATTGTCCTATACAACGCAGGCATCGCATTTCATCTGAATATTTTTAATTTTTCTCTAACCGGGATAATTTTTCTCTCGAAGGTGAATTTTCAGAAGTTGTTTATCTTCTTCCAGTTATCACAACCAATATTATATGTTCAGTATTCAGCGAACACGGGTTAATTTTTGTAACAAATAATGCTGTTATACATTTGGTATTGATATTTCCTTGTACTTGTTTTTCTTCTATGTAATGACGGTGTATTCCATTAAAATCTAAATAACCATTGGTGTGCTGACTTTGTGTCTGCTCTTCAGTGATGAGATTTATTTATAATTATTTTACAGTTTCTTTACGCCGCGTCGACACAGATAGGTCTTATTGCGAGGATGGTATAGGAAAGGGCTTGGAGTGGGAAGGAAGCGACCGTGGCCTTAGTAATGAGATTCAGTTCTTGGAAAGGGATTAATGTATTTTAGATGCGTTTGATATGGATACCTTCCTGAGGTTTGTGTGCTTCTCTCTTACTGTGAGCAAGCCAATAGATGAGGTCTTTTTTAATCGATTGTTAAAATAATGTTATTGGGTTTACGTTCCACCACCTACTTATACGGTATTGGAAGACGTCAAGCTGACGCGATTATTATCCGCAGGAGTTCTGTTACGTGCTCGTAAATCCATCGACACGAGAGTGACGTGTTCGAGCACTTTCAAATACCAACGGGCTGAGCCAGGATCGAACGCGCTGACTTGGACTCAAATGGCTACTGTCTGAGCACACAGCCCATCAGTTGTTATAAACGATGATCTTAAGTACCACGAGACATTTAGTAATATCGCCACATATAGTTTCCAAAAATTGTCCTTTCCCAGAGCTCAATTAAAAGGATGTAAATTTCATTTAGTACAGAGTTTGGTTACATAAATTAAAGCAAATAAAACATAAAAGTTTACGAACCAAACCTCTGATTACCTAAGGGTTAAATGTTTTTAGTCTTTCCCATTTATCGGTTGCTGAAATATCAGATACTTTTTCCGTCCTTATACCAAAAGCCGCTGAAGTATCTGAATGTTTTCAATTTTTCGATTATATTCTTGAAAACTACATAGAATTCGTCAACCTCCCTTTCTCTCTCTCTCCTTTCCACTTTAATTATAGGCTAAGGCACGCAATTAGGATGCACGCGAATTACAAACACGGAAGAATGTTACCACTGTGGACTGCAGTATGAATTATGTAAATCGTAGCCACCAGTCATTCTTACATACTTGTGGGCTGATAAAAATGCACGGGGCGGGGGTGAAAAATAGAATAAGCAGCAAAAACACAGGGAAGTATTTATTTTCAACCGGTATCAGTGATTTATTACAAAAGAGATATCCCGTATTCAGTGTTTAAGGAGCATTTAACATTGAGAGAAGGCGAGTACAATTTTGAATTTACATTAAAATGTTGCTGTATTTCAAATATAAGAAGAAATGAAAAAAATTGTGCTCTTAAATGGAAAGATAAAAAAGTGCGATCAAGTGACTTTTGTCATGCAAACAACAGCCAGAAATATACAACACCTTAAGTTCAGAATTCGCGTTGAATTGTAGCAAGTTCATGCTTCAATAAATAACCTTTCTAAGCACATTTCGTCATTATTCTCCAAATATTTCATTATAACGTCGTCAAATATCATAACATAATACAGGGACGTTAAAAATATTATTAATAATATAATACAACTGCTATAACCTGCAGATATGAACATTAAATTCGATATAGTTATCTCAAAATACCACACAGACATACTTAAGTGTTGTTCCAGTACGTTTTACCTGCATTACTATAATAAGAGCAATGTGCATTTCAATAGCATGCCAGATATACCTCTTTCCATTACTTTTTTTGAAGGTGCAAAGAAAACTGTGTGGCAATATTTACATAAAACGTAACCTATCTAGATTGTTCATTTTCATTGTGTTTTGCAAGTTCTGTGACATCCGGGTGAAAGTGTATACATTTCATTTCATTTACTTTCAGGTTAATGTGAGAAATAGTAGTATTTCTCGCTACACTACTGAGTGAAACATCATGACTCCCAGCACATTTTTCGGAATATACCACCATGTCTAAGGAATGGATATTTGATAAATAATATCTCGATTACTGGATTGCGAGATGGCGGTGGCTGTGAATGTTAGGGAAATGTATCACTCCGCGGAAAATGAATTTAATTTATTATACAACACTTTGAAATCAGACAAGAGAATGAATAGAAACTGGTGTGATGAAGTGCTTTCGTCCATTAATGTTATAAATCTGACATTGGACAACTTTAAAGAAGAGTTAACTAGACTGGCGAGTACTACACAACCTAGTACACAACAAGCTACTTATGCTAATGCTGTACAGTCTAAAAATGAAGTACCATCAACTAAGCATGTGGTTATAGAAACTCCTAAAGATGAAAGTGAAGTTAAGGACTCTGAACAAACCTTTAGACAATTGCAAACCACAGCATAAATCAAATAACTGAAAATTCGTGTTAACAAAATCAAAAAGATACGAAATAAAGGTGTGGTTCTTGAGCTAAGGAATGAAAACCAGTGCAAAACTATGGTCCAAACATTTGAAGACAATACCTCTAAAGTGAAAACCATTATGCCACGAAATAATAGTCCCAGAATGGTCATTCACGGAATTGAGGTTAAGCTCCCCGAGAACGAAGTGATTGAGTGCATTATCGAACAGAATCCAGCTGTGAAACACATGTTATCCGAAGGCCAAGATGACATGCGACTATGCTTTATGAGAAAGTCATGAGATGCGGTCATTGAAGTTAGTCCTGTCATCTTTAAAGCATCTATGAGTTGTGACGAGCTTTATATTGGGTACACGAGTTGTATGTTCAATTAATATGTTCCAGTCATCCGTTGTTTCACGTGTCGTGGTTTCGGACGTTTCTCTACTGACTGCAGAAAGCAACAGACCTGCTCCCATTGCTCAGAAGCTCATAATATCGATATTTGTCCCGAAACGAAGGTTGAATGTGTAAATTGTAACTCTCAAAACCAGAAAATTACTTCAAGAAATCAGCATGGCACACTAAACACCCAGCATCCTGCTACTTCTATAGATTGTCCATTCTATAAGAAAATATAAAATGGCCCGATGACCTTAGATGTTAGGCCCCTTTTAAACAACAAGCATCATCATCATCATCATCAAAATTTCAAATATCATTAAATCAAGAATCAATTATGGTTAATCTATTAATATATCAACAAAATTTGCATAAATCACTTGTGCCTACGCAGGAGCTTCTCCTTAACATCAAACGTGATGAAGGAACAGTTTTATGCCTACAAGAACCGAATGTGAGGAAAGATAAAGTGACTGGATTTGGTCGAGAATTTCAGATTCATGTATCGAGAAATAATACACCTGAAGAACGGATTCGTGCAGCTCTTTAACAAAATCGAAATGTATTTTAATGTTTTCACAATACTGCTCTGCCGACAGAGTTGTTATTTGCACAGTCTTCAATCAGCACGAACTTTATACATGTAATGCTTATTTTGATCCCACAAGAGACATCAAAATCTATATACAGGTCCTTCAGCGGATATACGATGATTTGAAAGGAAAACTAGTTCTTTTCACTGTACACATAAACGCCAAACAAGGATTATGGTGCAGCCCCATCGAAGATTCTCGAGGAAAGCTCCTTTACGACTTTCGTAGCGCCAATAATCTTACTATCCTCAATAACGGCGACAACCAACGTACTTCCGAAGTAATTCACAGAACGTTTTAGATGTAAGTGTTTGAAATTCTTCCATTCTTCCTTTCATTTTAGAATGGAAAATAAGAAGTGATCTTTCAACACATTAAGACCATGCTCTAAGCACTGTGACTACACAATCTACGCCAAGCAGGCCTACTATTAATGCTTTGAATTATCTGACAAGATTATATAGAACAAAATATGTGAAATGGGACCACTTTAATTTGACAGGGAGAAGAAATTTAGGGAAAATGGCAACTAAGATATAGGCCTGCAAGTCCGCGAACAAGTTGGATGAAATAGTGAACTGCTTAAATGAAACCATAATAAAGCTTTCAGAGGTTAACATACCAAAGATCTCTCAAAAGCCATGTAAAAAATTCTGGTGGAATGAATAACTTTCTATACTTCGAAAGCCAGTACTGGCTTGTCACAGACGATATAAGAGAAGTCGCTGCCCTCTTTTAGGACAGAGATATGAAGAAGCATACTTGAAAACTAAGGAGGACTACAGAAAATTAATACTAAAACGGAAATCAGTATGTTGGAAGGAATTTTGCACTGCTCCAACGAAAAACAACCCTTGGGGGTGTACTTATAAATTATCTAGGAAACCGGAAAATTTAAATAGCAAACTCACCTCAATCGAAACTGAAAACAGCTACAAAAAATATCTCTGATACCGCCGACGTTCTGATGAATACATTGCTCTCAGATGAAAAAGATGACTACGAACAACAAGCTTCAATTAAAATGTTTTCAGAAATTCCTCCTTGCACTGAAGATGATGTACCATTTTTCAACAGGAAGTGGAACGTATTATCCTTTTGCAGAATGACAAGAAAGCTCCCGGCTGAGACGGATTGTCTGCTAATATAATAAAAATCTTTCACTACAGCTTTCCTTCCTTATTTGTCTTTCTGTTCAACAAATGTCTGGCTCTGAATCATTTTCCAACTTCTTGGAAATCGGCATTTGTTAAAATAATCCCGAAGGGAAGTTCTCTAGTTAATGTTACTCCCAAATTATTTAGACCAATTTGTCTTCTACCTGTGCTTGGAAAAATCTTAGAAAAATTATTCATTGATCGAGTTATGTGTTACATGTATTTCTATGGTTTTCTAAGCTGCAATCAGTATGGTTTTACTCCTCAGAAATCAACCGAAGGTGCTGTTCTTGATGTGATAGAATGAATCCAAGGCATATTTTCAACGAAGAAAGTTGCTGTATTAATTTCTATGGACATAAGTGGTGTTTTTGACAATGCTTGGTAGCCCACAATTTTGTCCCAGTTAAAGGAGGAACGATGCACAAATCTCTCTATAAACTAATTCAGGCTTACTTTTGTAAACGAAGAGTGAAGCTTCAGAATGGAACAGTAGTCTCCACAAAATATGTTTCCATTGGCTGTCCGCAAGGATAAATATATATCCCTGGTTTCTAGAATATCATTTATGACTACCTCTTACAGCTAATTCTTCCAAAAGAATGTCAAGTCATTGCCTACGCCGATGATGCTCTTTTTCTAATTGAAGTAGAAAATATGAGAGATCTTACTATTCGAACAAATCTTGCATTGTGTAGTGTTTTAAATTGGGGTGAAACTAACAAACTGAAATTTAATGCAATGAAGACCAAGGCAATGTTTCTCACGAGGAAAAGAAAACAGAACCCAAGAATAATTATGAAGGGTCATCAGATAAAAATTGAGGATCAATTATCATTTTTGGGCATTACCCTGGACAAAAAACTCACATTCACAACTCACTTCAACAACTTAAAAATTAAAGCCAGTAAATTTTTACATGGACTGACTGTTGCATGCAGACCGTCGTGGGGACTGAATTCAGATGTACTTAAAATAATTTGTGCCACTGATTCTAAACTGTGCCTCTTCTTTCCGAAACACACTGGGAAAGAAATGGGCAAGGAATAAATTATTGCAAATTCAAAGAGGGTTTGCCCTCCGGATATCCCGAACTTACCAGACAGCTTCTACCGATGCATCATTTATTATTTCTGGAATTGAGCCGCTCTTTCTGACTGCAATTGGACTAGCCTAACTGACATTACTTAAGAAAAATAGGCCATCACCTCAGCCTATCATAAATACTGCTATAGAACAACAATGCTACTTTTTACAGTTTGGTCATCCAAGATTGTTCAAGGAGATTCTCCGTAACAAATACATAGACATTCATGACTGCATCATTTGTACTGATGGCTCTCTTACATCAAGCAACGACGGTAAGGACCTTGTTGGACGTGCTTTTATACTCTATGAAAACGAAAGTGAAGTTTTTACAGCGCAGTATAAACTATCCTACTGCTGCCGGTCATTCAGGCAGAACTACTAGCCATTAAAGGTGCAACACAGTGGTGTCATGACTCCAATAAGAGGGTCCAAATACTCAGTGACTCGCAAGCTGCGTTGCAATCTATAGACAACAAATGTAATATGAACCCGTTAGCAGTTGCTATAAGATCTATAGCTCACCAAAACCGTCATATCTGCATGTCCTGGATTCGTGGACATACTGGATCCATCGGAAATGCAAGAGACGATCAATTAGAAAAAGATGCTGCTCAATCAAATATGGACGTCACGTATGACAGTTCTCCCTTATGCTATGCAAGAAGACAAATCAAAGAACATATCCTGAATCAATGCCACCTCCTTTGAACTTCTGCTTCAAATGGATCCAGTACTAGAAGAATATATTTTCCCACAGTTTACAACCGACTTCAGTGCAAACGTTTGGTGCCAAATTTTGAGTAAAAACAATTTATGTCAGGATATGGAAATTTCAAATCATATTTTGAACGTTTTAACTTTATTTTGACAGATGACTATTCTTGCTTTTGTGGGTCTACTCAGACAGTTGATCATTTAATATTTGATTGTCCTGTGTTTGCAAGAACGAGATTTGATTTGGACTCTCACTGTAACTGCTGTAGTATTCAGCTTTCACAACCATTATACCATATATTCATACAGAAAAACTGTTACAAGCATTTCCTAATTTTCACTCATCGCATCTTTCGTAAACTGGTTCTGTAAATCACCTTCATTATGTTTAACTTATAATTGTATGTTTCAACTATAACCCTAAAATACTTTGTAAAATAGGGTTCATTTGTATTCGATAATAATAATAATAATAATAATAATAATAATAATAATAATAATAATAATAATAATAATAATTCCATTATTTTATCCAATTCATAAGGTAAAGGCCAATGAGTGATGTTCAGTTTAAACGAAGTTTAAAGAGCTTGTCTTGAAGCTCCTGCCTCCTCTCCATTTAGCAGTTCCTTTAACGGAAGGTTGAAAATGAGAGGAAGTTGTTCCTCACACTCCGAACTCTCTTCGTGTGATGGTGACTGCTAACGGAACAAGAAATGCACATTCTCGTTGTCTAAGATGACGGAGATAATAAAATGGTTCAAGGAAATTGAAACAACATGTACATATGGAGACTTTATTAAGATAAGTGACATGTTGATGAAAGTTGTCTGTTAAATTCAAATTATTGTGAATCTCAGGACGACAACCGTTATTATCGCCGGCCGATGTGAAAGTACAGTAATCACATTCCAGATCAAAGTTCATCGCAGGTTTCAGTTTGCTAAAGTAACTTTGTACCTGCCTGAGTAGCCTGTTGGGACAAACAAATCGTTTAAATAAGCCCGTACCGGGCGAGTTGGCCGTGCGGTTAGGAGCGCGCGTCTGTGAGCTTGCATCCGGGAAAAGTGGGTTCGAATCCTACTGTCGGCAGCCCTGAAGATGGTTTACCGTGGTTTCCCCTTTTCACACCAGGAAAATGCTTGGGCTGTACCTTAATTAAGGCCACGGCCGCTTCCTTCCCACTCCTAGAACTTTTCTATCCCATCGTCGCCATAAGACCTATCTGTGTCGGTGCGACGTAAAGTCACTAGCAAAAGGAGGAAATTTACTAAGTTATGCCATTAATTTACCTGAATAAAATTAAACCAAGGGTAAAAAGGAACGGAATACACTTTAAATTAATACCAAACCAAACCCCATGGCACTACAGCCCTTGAAGGGCCTTGGCCTACCAAGCGACCGCTGCTCAGACTTTAAATTAATAGTGAGTTAAAATTCCAATAAACTGTTTCAATAAACAACGAAGATATACCATTAATTTACCTGAATAAAATTAAACCAAAGGAAAACAAGAACGGAATACACTTTAAATTAATAATGAGTTAAAATTCCAATAAACTGTTTAAATAAGCAACGAAGATAAGTAGAACTGAAAATTAGGAAATATCCAACCCGGCAAATCAAATAATAGTTAATAATAACAGAAGTAAACCAGAATACTCTTAAAATAATCATAATGTTATTTGATTTATGTCGCTCTAACTACTTTTACGGTTTTCGGAGACGCCGAGGTGCCGGAATTTAGTCCCGCAGGAGTTCTTTTACATGCCAGTAAATCTACCGACACGAGGCTGACGTATTTGAGCACCTTCAAATACCACCGGACTGAGCCAGGATCACTTTTAAAACCAGACTCACCGGGCGAGTTGGCCGTGCGCGTAGAGGCGCGCGGCTGTGAGCTTGCATCCGGGAGATCGTGGGTTCGAGCCCCACGGTCGGCAGCCCTGAAGATGGTTTTCCGTGGTTTCCCATTTTCACACCAGGCAAATGCTGGGGCTGTACCTTAATTAAGGCCACGGCCACTTCCTTCCAACTCCTAGGTCTTTCCTGTCCCATCGTCGCCATACGACCTATCTGTGTCGGTGCGACATGAAGCAACTAGCAAAAAAAAAAACAACCCAGACTCAACACAAGCAAATGATGGGTGCATCATATAAGGCAGGGCCTCTCAAACGCCCAAAATCTCACGCATGCAAATTGAGGCGCAAACTTCCTGTGCACAGTGCATCGGTCCCATTCGGCTCGGCTCGGACCAACGTTTTGTCTCTGGGCTACTCGGGTAAGCTCGGCTCAACTCGGCTCGGATTTGGAGCGCTACGGAGCAAGTGAGGAAGAGGGGGACAGGCGGAGCGAGCGAGACAGGCGTGGGGAAAGAGAGAGACAGCGCAATTGCTCCAAATCGAGGAGTGGGGGTCTGCACTCTGGTCAACCAAGCGAAGTCTTCTTTTGCACCGTGCACAGTGCATGCATCAGGTGCATGCACTCTGAGGGGCCCTGATATAAGGGGTAGGGTGGCGTCATAATAGTCATCTTGAAAATAATTATTTGTGCTCAAATTAAATGATAATGTTCAATATGATAACGAGAATATACAGGCCGGAATTTGCAGGAGCTTCCTTTTCTTACAACGTACAGACATGCATCGACATGTAAGTGAAAATACCAAGTGTAACATATGCGAAGTTAGATTGCCAGATCAGCAGACACAAAATACAAGCCTTTTAAAAACTCCCGGCCAAATAAAAAATTAACACTGTACTAATTAACTTTGTATCTTAATGGGTGTCAATACCCTACCCAGAATCTACTGGGATCCTTGATGGAATATCAGACGCACAGACCAGAACTAAAAAATCCCATCCGTACAATGTGGATGTATAACTGATTATATAATTAAAGCCAATTGAAGATCGGTTAATTATTACACAACAACAAGATGGGTCATATGACTAAGAGTCATAATCTCTGGTAGTAGATCGCACCACAGTACAGAAGACGACTACGTTAGGTCATGCAAAAGCATATAGTGGGGGAGGCAAGAAACTAACTCGCGCCCTTAACCGCACAGCCAACTTGCCCGGTTTTTTCCTTTTTTAAATGGGAACTTTATTCATCTGAATCGTAAGACAATCATACCAGATCTGTATCTGGTCATTATTTAATTTAATTTCCATCTGTTTCTTTTATTCGTGTCATATGTACCAATATATACAAGAAAGAGATACTGAATATATGTACTGAATATGAAAATGTACATGAAAAATTAATCGTATATAGTTATGAATGAAGCACTTGAAAAATTTGCATATGAAGTATAACAAATGGAAGAACATACATTAAAATCAAAAAGGAGAAAGCAAGTATTACATGAAAATATCTACACTATATATACATTATTTACACAAGTTGTGACCAGTATTTGGCTACGTTAATGGCATTGCTTCCAGCCAGTGCCAATTCCAACCCTGTACATGAATCTGGGCATAGACGACAGTGCAAGAGATGCCTAGAAGTCTGTTCCTCTCCACATTCGCACAATGAGTCCCCACAATGTACGATGCCCCATTTCATAATATTGTCCGTAGATATTACAACGCCGGTCCGCGGTCTGTTTAACAACTTCCACATACACCATCCCTCTTCACGACCAGGTGGCAACTTTTCTTCAATTTCAACACGTACCTTTGTTTCCATAGCTTAACCCTGGCCTTTTTTGGGTCAGAATCAAGTGGAGCAGAAGACTGTAGAAAACTCTCCCTGGACTTCATTCGAGCTCGTGGTGGCTGATGTTCATGAAGGGGATGGGCTAAGATGCTGCAAGCCTTTTGTCTCTCGATATCAGCGGCCACCTCACGTCTGATATACCTGCAAGTGATTTTAAATTGTGGTAATCTTGAGTGAACGGTTTATTTTAATGTTTACGTCCTGTTCGGGTTACTTTGGTTGTAGTGTATGTCAGCTATTTCATTGTGCTGAACTTGCTGTTTATTTCCCTTAATTTGTGAGGTAATTATGTTTATCTTTTATAAATGCTTTAACTGTCATTATTTCTGTTTGATTTGCCTTGGGTATTTAACTAACGTAACCTTTGGTTGTGTTCAATTTCCTGTGTTGTTTCATACTATTTTACTGAGCTATTTAACTTATGTACCTGGTTACATTCAATATTACCTCGATTAGTGAACCACTGAAACTTGATCTCATTACCCACGTTATATTGAAAATATCAAAAACCTTCTGCATGACATTATTAAGTTACTATGAGTTTAGTCTTGGAAAGGTATTCATAACTAACCTATTCTTCGGTAGGTTATCGGTCATTCTGTGACTTAATTCCAAAGTTTGAAATCCATCTTGCTATCAATTAGATGATTAATTAGTATTATTTCACACCATGAATTCCTCCTGCTCCTTAAAATGTATTTATTTGGCATCTTCATGTATTTTATTAAAATCTTTGATTGAGAAAATGTAGATGAGACTCGTTATTAGTAGACTGGTGCAGTATCTCATTCAAATTTGTGTTTCGGTATTAATTTTAATTTGCTCTCTGGAGCCCAACGTTTTCCACATTTGTTTTTGATTAATGACTCCGGCCGGGATACATTCCAGGTAAGTTGATTTATCTATCTATTCTTGATGAGTACTTACTTGTGTTTGGTGTTTGATTTCTGTATGTATCCGGTCTAGCTTGAAATTTTAATAAAATTAGGGCTATTTTGCGAGCTATCGCAGTGACTCCTTAGTCGTTTGTTTTATTGTATTACACACCTTGCATCAAACAGGTACAACTTGTCATTCTTGTCACCTTACTGGCAGAAATAAATTAGGTTTATGATTTTGAAAATCTGATAGTACTTTCGAATACCGGGGCATTTAGCGTCTAGAGCAAAACCCTTCTGGACATGGGGACAACCTTTCAAAAGTACAAAAATATCGGGATGTCTGGAATCCCTACTTTTAAGTCACCGTTGTTGAGATCAGAAGCCCACAGACTTTAGTGAAGAAGACTGTCTTCAGATAGGTAGTTCTCCATATTGCACTATTCATCAAGCTTTCCAGATCAGACTCGTTATTAGTAGCTCTGACGGTTGTAGTGACGGACAGGTCTTGTTTGCATGTAATTATGCTGTACAGAGATTTACACTGTTTGCCTAGTGCCATCATCAACTTTCTTTTGACAATTTGCTTTACGTCGCGCCGACACAGATAGGTCTTATATAGCGACGATGGAATAGGGAAGGGCTAGGTGTGGGAAGGAAGCAGCCATGGCCTTAAGTAAGGTACAGCCCCAGTATTTGCCTGGTGTGAAAATGGGAAACCACGGAAAATCATCTTCAGGGATGCCGACAGTGGGGTTCGAACCCACCATCTCCCGAATTCTGGATACTGGCCGCACTTAAGCGACTGCAGCTATCGAGCTCGGTCATCAATTATTGTGGTAACCTATCACTTCCGGACTGGATGCCGCTTAACAACGTTTTAGAGCTTAAAATTGTTTCCTAATATTGCTGGTCGTAGCACATGGAATTGACGAAATCCTAGCTACTGCACGTGGGATTGTTGAAACAGAAAGTCACGCCCCTGTGGTTCGGATTTCACGAAAAACTGGAGGTGATCACGATTTGAACAGTCACCTAAAATAACAAGCTTGCTTGATTTTTTTTTGTCGATAACGGAAAAAGACAATTTCAAGATTATTTCCTTCGTTGTGATTGATAGTAAAATAATAACATACGTAATACAACAAATACTATTTGTCACCACAATGTCGTTACAATTTATGAAGGCCAATGGAACGCAATTAAAAATTTAAGATTATTGTTTCTTAAAACAATCTTGAAATTTTCACAATTTTTTGTACTATTTGCGAAAAAGATCGTTCGGGAAATACGATTTCAGTATTTACTAACTTATGTATGTATAATCCAAAATGACTTCATTTTCATCTGTATTTCCGCATCACCGCCTCTGTGGTGTAGTGGTTAGCGTGATTAGCTGCCACCCCCAGAGGTCCGGGTTCGATTCCCGGCTCTGTCACGAAATTTGAAAAGTGGTACGAGGGCTGGAACGGGGTCCACTCAGCCTCGGGAGGTCAACTGAGTAGAGGTGGGTTCGATTCCCACCTCAGCCATCCTGGAAGTGGTTTTCCGTGGTTTCCCACTTCTCCTCCAGGCGAATGCCGGGATGGTACCTAACTTAAGGCCACGGCCGCTTCCTTCCCTCTTCCTTGCCTATCCCTTCCAATCTTCCCATCCCTCCACAAGGCCCCTGTTCAGCATAGCAGGTGAGGCCGCCTGGGCGAGGTACTGGTCATACTCCCCAGTTGTATCCCCCGACCAGGAGTCTGAAGCTCTAGGACACTGCCCTTGAGGCGGTGGAGGTGGGATCCCTCGCTCAGTCCGAGGGAAAAGCCGAACCTGGAGGGTAAACAGATGATGATGATGATGATTTCCGCATCAACGTGATAAAGTTATAAATGAATCTTTATTCTTTCTGTTCTTAACATTGTCGTAACCAATGTTGAGCACTGACAGGTTGGGCCAGAATTGTGCTTTATTTAATCAGTTATCACCCAGTTAACGTGATGTGACGTTCAGGCGTGTAATGGACTTGGAGCCACTGTACCTAGACCAGTGAATGGGCAACGCTAATTGTTTAATTAGTACCGCATAGTAAACATGTACTCGTACTGTGATATTCAGACACTTCGATGTTTATGAACAGCAAAAAATTTGACTTCACTTCCTTTACCACCGATTCCAAGAGACGCTGGAGTGTCAGAAATTAGATCATAAATATGAATACTCGAAGAGTAATAAAAAATTCAATGCTTCATTGTCGAGGGATAAGACAGTTCCTGATTTTAATGCGATTTTTTTCTCTATTTCCAGTTCGATCATAACACCTTAACACCTTCAAACAATAAAATATCCTACGAAACGTAATACTGTATAAACAGTATACGGAAATCAACTGACTTTCACATTAGTTTTATAACGATGAACACACTACCTCGCTGGAGTGCTTTCAACTGCTTTATGCGCGAGCGTTCACAGCAGCTGACACCCGAGGCAGGAACGCTGATGTACTGAGGAAGGTTTCTCAGAAAGCGATTGAGAGCTCTTCAACGAGATTGTAAAAATTGTGAAAATCTGTCTAATTTTGTAAATGGACGTGTGCATTGAAGAGCATGAACAATTGTTACAACAATGATTCTTTAGTTCCAAAGGTGATTACAGTACACTTCCCGCTGTTCATTATGCAGAGTATTATCTACAAGATCATTAGGTGAGTAAACTTGTGGTAAAGCTAAAACCACTGAGTTTTCACCAAAGAGGGCGGGGTTCGAACAGTGAATACATTCGGGGTTTTTAAAATGAAAACTCACATAGCTATTCTTCGGATTCCATCTAAAACTAGATATCCTGTGGCTACGGCCACGGTATGTGTGCTATAACCTTTTTTTTGTTTTCAAAGCTAAAGAGTGCGATTTCGAGTCTAGCTTCTATCAGATTAGGAAAATGTATTTGGGTCGACGCATGTTGCTCATCAAGGTCACATATGTTCGGAGAAGGATGACGCTTATAAAAGAGTGATGAAGAGTACAATACATTCTTCTTCATCCGCTATTCTCACACTGGTGGGGTCGCGGGTGCGAACTGTGGCGCACATATGGATCCGGCCCTGTTTTTGGCCGGATGCCTTCTCTGACGCCAACCCTATGTGGAGGGATGTATTTACTATTAAGTGTTTCTATGGTGGTTGGATGCGGGGCGTGATTAGCTCAGTGGCTTAGCTGCTGGTTTCCCACCCGGAAGGCTGAGGTTTGAATCTCGGTCGATTCTGGGTTGACACTTTCCTCTCAAGAATCACGTGATGCCAGGAAGGGCATCCGATCTGAAACCAAAAGGAGCCTAGGTGGCTCCAGCGACCCCAGAAATAGCTGGGATAAGCTGAAGAAACTTTAAGTTTGTTTCTGTGGTGGTTGGTAGTTCCTTATGTTGTTTGAATATGACGAGGAATGTGTTGGGCCGAACACAAACACCAAATCTCAGAGGCCTAGGAATTAACCATACTCAGAAAAATCTCTGGCCCCACCGGGAATCGAACCCGAGGCCCTCTGAACTGAAGGTCAGTAGACTGAGTATTCATTCAAGGAGCCGAACGAAGAGAATAATACATCAATAACTTTAAAATCGTCCGCCTCTGTGGTGTAGTGGTTAGCGTGATTAGCTGCCACCCCCGGAGGTCCGGGTTCGATTCCCGGCTCTGCCACGAAATTTGAAAAGTGGTACGAGGGCTGGAACGGGGTCCACTCAGCCTCGGGAGGTCAACTGAGTAGCGGTGGGTTCGATTCCCACCTCAGCCATCCTGGAAGTGGTTTTCCGTGGTTTCCCACTTCTCCTCCAGGCAAATGCCGGGATGGTACCTAACTTAAGGCCACGGCCGCTTCCTTCCCTCTTCCTTGCCTATCCCTTCCAATCTTCCCATCCCTCCACAAGGCCCCTGTTCAGCATAGCAGGTGAGGCCGCCTGGGCGAGGTACTGGTCATACTCCCCAGTTGTATCCACCGACCAAGAGTCTGAAGCTCCAGGACACTGCCCTTGAGGCGGTAGAGGTGGGATCCCTCGCTAAGTCCGAGGGAAAAACCGAACCTGAAGGGTAAACAGATGATGATGATGATGATGATAACTTTAAAATCCCTTTTCTCCATCATTATGTTCCTCATTTTGTTAACTTTCCAATTTTTGTAAAATCTTCATTATTCTAATATAGAATAGAATTCTCCTATCCCCTGTTTCAGTCGTAAGGCATGTTGTTAATGCTAGGATAACTCCAAAAGAATTGTGCCACAAAAGTAAGCAGTAAATAAGCTACCGAAAGGGAAGATACATGTTGTCCTAGACAGTATGGCATTGTTAACGTCTAGGACAAAATAAATTATATTTACTTAGTGTAGTAATAGTCAAATAATTTTAAGAGGAAAATGTAATGCATGTATCAAACTTAATGAATTGCAATAAAAGAATGCTCTCTCCCGAGTTTCCTTATTCTAATATAGCTCCTGTTTTTCCCCAGGTATTCCTCCAAAAGAACCTTAAACCTGTCACGGAACTTGAGGTTTCTCTGTTGCCACATAACCTATCTATCCTCTGCTGGCAATAATAATAATAATAATAATAATAATAATAATAATAATAATAATAATAATAATAATAATAATAATAATAATAATAATAATAATAATAATAATAATAATAATAATAGCTGTTAGTGTGATTATCTGAAAACCCCGGGGGCCTGGATTCGATTCGCGGCTCTGCCACGAAATTCGAAACGTGGTACGAGGACTGGAACGTTGTCCATTCAGCCTCGAGAGGTCAGTTGAGTAATGGGGGTTCGATTCCCACTTCAGCCATCCTCGAAGTGGTTTACCGTCGTTTCCCTCTTCTTCTGGTGCCTAACTGAAGGCCACGGCCGCTTCGTTCTTCTTTGTCTATCCCTTCCACTCTTGCAATCCCCCACAAGGCCCCGGTTCAGCATAGCAGGTGAGGCCACCTGGGTGACGTACTGGTCCTCCTCCCAGGTTGTATCCCCGACCAAATGTCTCACACTCCAGGATACTGCACTTGAGGCGGTAGAGATGGGATCCATTGCTGAGTCCGGGAGAAAATCAACCAACCCTGGAGGTAAATGGGTTTAAGAAAGGGAATAAATAAATAAATTAAATAAATAAATAAATAAATAAATAAATAAATAAATAAATACATAAATACATAAATAAATAAATAATCCACTCAGCCTCGGGAGGAAAACTGAGTAGAGCGGGGTTCAGTTTCCTCCTCAGCCATCCTCGAAGTGGTTTTTCGTGGTTTCACACTTCTGCTCAAGGCAAATGCCGGGATGGTACCAAACTTAAGGCTGCGGCCGCTTCCTTCCCCACCGAGCTCGATAGCTGTAGTCGCTTAAATCCAGTAATCGGGAGATAGTGGGTTCGAGCCCCACTGTCGGCAGCCCTGAAGGTCGTTCCGTGGTTTCCCATTTTCACACCAGGCAAATGCCGGGGCTGTACCTTAATTAAGGCCACGGCCGCTTCCTTCCAATTCCTAGGCCTTTCCTATCCCATCGTCGCCATAAGACATATCTGTATCGGTGCGACGTAAAGCAAATAGCTTCCATCCCTTCCAATCTTCCCATCCTTCACAAGGCCCCTGTTCAGCATAGCAGGTGGGGCCACCTGGGCGAGGTACTGGTCATCCTACCCAGTTGTATCTCCCGACCCATTGTCCAACGCTCCAGGACACTGCACTTGAGGCGGTAGAGGTGGGATTCCTTGCTCAGTCCGGGGGAAAAAACCAACCTTGGAGGGTAAATAGATTAAGAAAAAAGAAAGAAAGAATAATAATAATAATTCCGCCATAGCCTGTCCCAAGCTCGAGCTGAAAAAGGAGGAGGGTATTTGGCTTGAGGAAGCCATGGAAGACAGCTTGTCTCAGGAAGTATCTGCGTTTAAGAGCTACACAGAAAAGCAGCCAAATTGCAAGACTCGAGACCATATGCGAGCAGCCTCCCACCAGGCTAGGAATCAGTCCCAGCTATTCGTGACGAACCCAACTAGGAATAAACATAGAGGGAAAGCCAGACTACACAAGACGGGGAAGATTGGTGATTTCTCTCTGCTAAACCTCGTCACTAGCTGGTACAAGCAAACAAGTAATAATTTTATGTCGTAGTAAGTATATTTAGCCTCAGTGGCTCAGGCGGTAGCGCGTCGGCCTCTCTCCGCTGGGTTCCGTAGTTCAAATCCCGGTCACTCCATGTGAGATTTATGCTGGACAAAGCGGAGGCGGGGCAGGTTTTTCTCCGGGTACTCCGGTTTTCCCTGTCATCTTTCAATCCAGCAACCCTCTCCAGTATAATTTCATTTCATCTGTCAGGCATTAATCATTGCCCCAGAGGAGTGCGATAGGCCTCGGCAGGCGGCACAATTCATATCCTCGCCGCAAGATAGGGGCTTCATTCATTCCATCGCTGACCCGGTCAATGACTGCAAAACAGGTTGTAGGTTTTCAGTAACTATATTTACATTTTTCAGAGACGCTGATATGCCAGAATTTTGTCCTTCAGGAGTTTTCTTACCTGTCGGTAAGAATATCGACTCGAGGCTGATGCATTTGAACACCTTCGCTAACAGAACTGAGCCGGGGTCCAGCCTGCCAATTTGGGCTCAGGAGGCCACTCAGCCCGGTCTGGACTGATTATTAGCAAACATAGTTTTTTCTTATGAAGAACTCAACCGAGTTGAAATACATACACCGAAGGTCCCCAATGATGTTAATCGAGGTCATTATCTGGAGGACTGTAAAGGAAATTGCCATCCTGCCCCAACTAAACTCCATACAACAAGATTCTCCACGACGCCCATGGTACTCCAGAAGGAACCTCCAAAGGCGCTTCATCACCTCTATCATTAGAATGCGCGTAAATCATATAATTTTCAGAATCTATCTCTACCGTATCCAAATTGTTGAAACACCATTTTCCACACGCGACAGATAATACAAGACCTCAACCACATAACCTTCAGTGTCGATAATAATCGAGTACAACAGGCCAACCTGATAAACACTCTCTTTCCTATTTTCCCACCAGGAAAATCCTGGGGCTGTACCTTAATTAAGGCCAAGGCCGTTTCCTTCCCGCTCCTAACCCTTTTAAATTCTAAAGAACTCTCTTTTCCAACAACTGCAGTTGTAGCATTACTTCTCTTCTGGTGACCCACAATTCCAATGTATACAATACTGTAGACATTTCTGAAAGAGGCGCGCGGCTGTGAGCTTGAATCCGGGAGATAGTAGGTTCGAATCCCACTATCGGCAGCCCTGAAGATGGTTTTTCCGTGGTATCCCATTTTCACACCAGGCAAATGCTGAGGCTGTACCTTAATTAAGGCCACGGCCGCTTCCTTCCAACTCCCAGGCCTTTCCTATCCCATCGTCGCCATAAGACCTATCTGTGTCGGTGCGACGTAAAGCCCCTAGCAAAAAAAAAGTTCTGAAAGAAACTAACTTCGACATTCAGGTGAATCAAGTAACACAAATAACTTCAATGTAACTTTTAGGCCAGATGCATCATCATCTCATGATCTAAGTTTAGAAAAAAGAAGCTAAACTCTGGCTCAGGATACATTTCAATGACCCATGAATACTGTTACGGGCAGCAGGGTCCAGAGAATGGGCATGTCACTAAGCTTCTGAGAATAATTAGAGACCCTGGCAGTCAGTTCGTGGTTACTGTAGATATGATATAGATGTTGATTCCCATAGGGAATCTGAAATATTTGTCCTGAATGAGTAAATTTATAATACCAATATAAATGGTCCGTTATTGGACATTATACATTTTCCAGCTAACTCATTCTTGGTTGCCAGCGTTTCGCCCTCGTGTGCTAGGGTTGGCTCATCAGTGGTACCTAGCACACCTACCAATACGCTGGCTAGTGCTTACCGTGGAGGCCACTGCGTAGGCTACTGAAGCCACCGGCAGTGCCACTGCACTAAGAGACTGTCTCATTATCAAAAATTGATGCTTGCTTGGCCATCAGATGATATAGATGTTGATTCCCATAGGGAATCTGAAATATTTATCCTGAATGAGTAAATTTATAATACCAATATAAATGGTCCGTTATTGGACATTATAAATTTTCCAGCTAACTCATTCTTGGTTGCCAGCGTTTCGCCCTCGTGTGCTAGGGTGGGCTCATTAGTTGGTACCTAGCACACCTACCAATACGGTGGCTAGTGCATACCGTGGAGGCCACTGCGTAGACTACTGAAGCCACCGGCAGTGCCAATGCACTGAGAGACTGTCTCATTATCAAAAATTGATGCCTGCTTGGCCATCAGATGATATAGATGTTGATTCCCATAGGGAATCTGAAATATTTGTCCTGAATGAGTAAATTTATAATACCAATATAAATGGTCCGTTATTGGACATTATAAATTTTCCAGCTAACTCATTCTTGGTTGCCAGCGTTTCGCCCTCGTGTGCTAGGGTGGGCTCATCAGTTGGTACCTAGCACACCTACCAATACGCTGGCTAGTGCATACCGTGGAGGCCACTGCGTAGGCTACTGAAGCCACCGGCAGTGCCAATGCACTAAGAGACTGTCTCATTATAAAAAATTGATGCCTGCTTGGCCATCAGATGATATAGATGTTGATTCCCATAGGGAATCTGAAATATTTGTCCTGAATGAGTAAATTTATAATACCAATACCTACGCAGTGGCCACCACGGTATGCACTAGCCAGCGTATTGGTAGGTGTGCTAGGTACCAACTGATGAGCCCACCCTAGCACTCGAGGGCGAAACGCTGGCAACCAAGAATGAGTTAGCTGGAAAATTTATAATGTCCAATAACGGACCATTTATATTGGTATTATAAATTTACTCATTCAAGACAAATATTTCAGATTCCCTATGGGAATCAACATCTATATCATCTGATGGCCAAGCAGGCATCAATTTTTGATAATGAGACAGTCTCTTAGTGCATTGGCACTGCCGGTGGCTTCAGTAGCCTACGCAGTGGCCTCCACGGTATGCACTAGCCAGCGTATTGGTAGGTGTGCTAGGTACCAACTGATGAGCCCACCCTAGCACACGAGGGCGAAACGCTGGCAACCAAGAATGAGTTAGCTGGAAAATTTATAATGTCCAATAACGGACCATTTATATTGGTATTATAAATTTACTCATTCAGGAAAAATATTTCAGATTCCCTATGGGAATCAACATCTATATCATCTGATGGCCAAGCAGGCATCAATTTTTGATAATGAGACAGTCTCTCAGTGCATTGGCACTGCCGGTGGCTTCAGTAGCCTACGCAGTGGCCTCCGCGGTATGCACTAGCCAGCGTATTGGTAGGTGTGCTAGGTACCAACTGATGAGCCCACCCTAGCACACGAGGGCGAAACGCTGGCAACCAAGAATGAGTTAGCTGGAAAATTTATAATGTCCAATAACGGACCATTTATATTGGTATTATAAATTTACTCATTCAGGACAAATATTTCAGATTCCCTATGGGAATCAACATCTATATCATCTGATGGCCAAGCAGGCATCAATTTTTGATAATGAGACAGTCTCTTAGTGCATTGGCACTGCCGGTGGCTTCAGTAGCCTACGCAGAGGCCTCCACGGTATGCACTAGCCAGCGTATTGGTAGGTGTGCTAGGTACCAACTGATGAGCTCACCGTAGCACACGAGGGCGAAACGCTGGCAACCAAGAATGAGTTAGCTGGAAAATGTATAATGTCCAATAACGGACCATTTATATTGGTATTATAAATTTACTCATTCAGGACAAATATTTCAGATTCCCTATGGGAATCAACATCTATATCATCTGATGGCCAAGCAGGCATCAATTTTTGATAATGAGACAGTCTCTTAGTGCATTGGCACTGCCGGTGGCTTCAGTAGCCTACGCAGTGGCCTCCACGGTAAGCACTAGCCAGCGTATTGGTAGGTGTGCTAGGTACCAACTGATGAGCCCACCCTAGCACACAGGGCGAAACGCTGGCAACCAAGAATGCGTTAGCTGGAAAATTTATAATGTCCAATAACGGACCATTTATATTGGTATTACTGTAGATATGTTTGCAACATTGAACAATGATTATTCCATCACAGATAGGAATTTGTATTGTGTTTGAGTCATCAGTCCATAGACTGGTTTGATGCAGCTCTCCATGCCACTCTATCCTGTGCTAACCTTTTCATTTCTACGTAACTATTGCATCCTACATCTGCTCTAATCTGCTTGTCATTTTCATACCTTGGTCTACCCCTACCGTTCTTACCACCTACACTTCCTTCAAAAACCAACTGAACAAGTCCTGGGTGTCTTAAGATGTGTCCTATCATTTTATCTCTTCCTTTCGTCAAATTTAGCCGAATCGATCTCCTCTCACCAATTCGATTCAGTATCTCTTCATTTGTGATTCGATCTATCCATCTCACCTTCAGCATTCTTCCGTAACACCACATTTCAAAAGCTTCTATTCTCTTTCTTTCTGAGCTAGTTATCGTCCATGTTTCACTTCCATACAATGCCGCGCTCCACACGAAAGTCTTCAAAAACAACTTTCTAATTCCGATATCAATGTTTGAAGTGAGCAAATTTCTTTTCTAAAGAAAGCTCTTCCTTGCTTGTGCTAGTCTGCATTTTATGTCCTCCTTACTTCTGCCATCGTTAGTTATTTTACTACCCAAGTAACAATATTCATCTACTTCCTTTAAGACTTCATTTCCTAATCTAATATTTCCTACGTCACCTGCCTTCGTTCGACTGCACTCCATTACTTTTGTTTTCTACTTATTTATTTTCATCTTGTACTCCTTACCCAAGACTTCATCCATACCATTCAGCAACTTCTCGAAATCTTCTGCAGTCTCAGATAAAATAACAATATCATCGGCAAATCTCAAGGTTTTGATTTCCTCTCCTTGGACTGTGATTCCCTTTCCAAATTTCTCTTTGATTTCCTTTACTGCCTGTTCTATGTAAACATTGAAAAGGAGAGGGGACAAACTGCAGCCTTGCCTCACTCCTTTCTGGATTGCTGCTTCTTTTTGAAAGCCCTCGATTCTTATCACTGCAGACTGATTTTTATACAGATTGTAGATAATTCTTCGTTCTCGGTATCTGATCCCTATCATCTTCAGAATCATAAATAGCTTGGTCCAATCAACATTATCGAATGCCTTTTCTAGATCTACGAATGCCATGTACGTGGGCTTGTCCTTCTTGATTCGATCCTCTAAGATCAGACGTAAAGTCAGTATTGCTTCACGTGTGCCTACATTTCTTCTGAAGCCAAACTGATCTTGTCCCAACTCAGCTTCAAATTGTTTTTCCATTCTTCTGTAAATAATACGTGTTAAAATTTTGCCGGCATGAGATCCTAAACTAATGGTGCGGTAGTTTTCACACCTGTCAGCACCGGCTTTCTTGGGAATAGGTATAACAACATTCTTCCGAAAATCGGATGGGACTTCTCCTGTCTCATGCATCTTGCACATTAAATGAAATAACCTTACCATGCTGGTTTCTCCTAAGGCAGTCAGTAATTCAGAGGGAATGTCATCAATTCCAGGTGCCTTGTTCCTGTTGAGGTCACTCACAGCTCTGTCAAACTCTGACCTCAAAATTGGGTCTCCCATTTCATCAGCATCAACAGTCTCTTCATGTTCCAGAACCAAATTATTTACATCTTTACCTTGATACAACTGTTGGATATGCTCCTGTAATCTTTCTGCTTTGTCTTCTTTCCCTAGAAGTGGCTTCCCATCTGAGCTCTTAATATTCATACACCTAGATTTCCTTTCTCCAAAGGTTTCCTTGATTTTCCTGTATGCAGCATCTACCTTACCCAGGACCATACAGCCTTCGACATCCTTGCACTTCTTCTTCAGGCATTCTTCCTTAGCTACCTTGCACTTTCTATCCACTTGATTTTTAATCGTCTGTATTCTTTTCTGCCCTCTTCATTTCTAGCATTCTTGTATTGTCGTCTTTCATCAATCAGGTTTAGTATCTCCACTGATTCTTAGTTGATCTTTTCTTCCTTCCTAACATTTCTTCAGGAGCCCTACTGACTTCATTTCTCATGACTCTCCACTCTACCTCTATAGTGTGTCCTTCAGCCTTTTCATTTAGACCTTGTGCAACATGTTCCTTGAAACAATCCCTTACACTCTTTTCTTTCAACTTGTCTAGATCCCATCTTTTTGCATTCTTTCCTTTCTTCAATTTCTTCAACTTCAGATGGCATTTCATGACCAACAAGTTATAGTCAGAGTCCACGTCTGCTCCTGGGAAAGTTTTGCAATCCAACACCTGGTTTCTGAATCTCTGCCTAATCATAATGAAGTCTATTTGATATCTTCCAGTGTCTCCAGGTCTCATCCACGTATACAGCCGTCGTTTGTGGTGTTTGTACCAAGTATTGGCAAGGACTAAATTATGATCAGTGCAGAATTCAACCAGCCGACTTCCTCTTTCGTTCCTTTGTCCCAATCCAAATTCTCCTACTGTATTACCTTCTCTTCCTTGGCCTACCACTGCATTCCAGACTCCCATCACAATTAGATTCTCGTCACCTTTTACATATTGTATTAAATCTTCTATCTCCTCATATATTCTTTCGATTTCTTCATCATCCGCTGAACTAGTAGGCATATAGACCTGCACTATTGTGGTGGGCATTGGTTTGGTGTCTATCTTGACGACAATAATTCTTTCACTATGCTGTCGTAGTAGCTTACCCGCTGCCCTATTTTCTTATTCATTATTAAACCAACTCCTGCATTTCCTCTGTTTGATTTTGTGTTGATAATTCGGTAGTCGCCTGACCAAAAATCTTGTTCTTCCTGCCAACGTACCTCACTTATACCAACTACATCTAACTTTAGCCTATCCATCTCCCTTTTCAGGTTCTCTAACCTACCACAACGATTCAAACTTCTCACATTCCACGCTCCGACTCGCAGAATGTCAGTATCCATCTCCTGATGATCGCCCCCTCTCGTGTAGTCCCCACCCGGAGATCCGAATGGGGGACTAGTTTACCTCCGGAATATTTTACCCGGGAGGAAGCCATCATCAGTACATCATTCATACAGAGAGAGCTGCATGTCCTCGGGAGTTAGTTACGGCTGTAGTTTCCCGTTGCTTTCAGCCGTGTAGCAATATCAACACAGCTAAGCCATGTTGAGTATTATTACAAGGCCGTATCAGTCAATCATCCAGACTGCCGCCCGAGCAACTATCAAAAGGCTGCTACCCCCCTTTCGATGAACCATTCGTTAGTCTGGTCTCTCAACAGATACCCATCCGATATGGTTGCACCTGCGGCTCGGCTATCTGCATCATTGGGACACGCAAGCCTCCCCACCGCGGCAAGGTCACATGGTTCGCAGAGGAGGGTGATTTGTATATACTAAGGAAAATATTCAGTGGTTAGAGAAAGTGTAGTGCTGCATCCTTCTTGTCCTGGGGTCGATGACCTAGGTGTCAGGCCCCTTAAAGTAAAACATTCATCACCATCCTTCTTGTCCTATACTAATATAGCAATCAGAAATCAGAATGATGAACATTCCGCTGTGCGGACAGTTAAAGTCCAACATTCATTATAAAAGTGGCCATGCTGCTGACTGTCACAAAGGCTAAAGAATACCACAGGCCATGTTTGCTTGTATAACATGCCTGGGTGTGGTCGACCTCCCTTGGGACCCTCGTGGAAAGAAAATGACACAATAGACTCTCTCAACGAATTGTAATAGTAGTTAAATGGACATTGTCTCGACAATCGCACAGGAGACATCAACCTCTGTCAGCACGTGCTCGTGAGTTACTGGAGACCGGAAATTTCGTAAATGCCTCATTAAACAGAACGGTGGGCGTGATAACTGTGGAGCTGAGCCACATCGTACGCCTGGGGGGTCTACCTTAATGATTCCATGACTGAAATCAACGACTGTTTATCTGCAAATAAGTTTGTGCTTAATTCGTAATTGTTATTATTTTTATCATTTGTTTTACGTCGCACTGATAGAGGGTTAAGACTAGGAAGGAAGAGACCGCGGCCTTAATTAAGGTACACCCTGCCTGGAGCGAAAGTGGCAAACCACGGAAACCATCTTCAAGGTTGCCGATAGTGGGGTTCGATCCCACTATCACCCGAATGCAACTTCATAGCAACTTGATCCAAACCACGCAGCCACTTGCTCGGTACATTCATAATTATTGTGTGATCCTGGGTTTATTAGTAATTAATGTTACATTAGTGCCTCATCGTTGCTCTTTTAAGAGGAATGGACATAGAATTTGAGGGTACAACTCGTGTGCCTGCTCTTTGCTCTGTAGTATTCTACAGGGGACAAAACGGTCCTTTTGGCGACTTTCTTATCAGCATGAATCGATACATCGTAAAAAATTTTTCGGGGTTTATTATTGTTTGGGTCATCAGTCCTTAGACTGGTTTGATGTAGCTCTCCATGACACCTTATCCTGTGCTAACCTTTTCATTTCTACGTAGCTACGAGTGTCGAGTCATAAGTCATGGCAACTACTTTTTTTCGCGAACAGGAGACAATACGGAAAATCTAAGATATGCATTTGGAAATATAGGGCATGTACTTATGCATAGTGCCTGAAGACAAATTCTGACTTCAGGAGATTCTCGTAGGAAAGTGACAGAACACAGGCCATCGGTAAACATTGTTTTATTATGGTATAGAGAGCAAATACACAAGACTACGTACAAAGGACAGGTCTTCACTGGTTACAGACCTTCAAAATAATCACCCAAGGTTTCCACTGTGCGTTGCCAGCGGTGGGGCAGGCGCTGAATACCATTCGCTGCAGGTGTATCGCTAACGTGTGACACCTCTCTCCGAAATGCTGTTACAATGTCCTCTTTGTTAGCAAACCGTTGTCCACGTAACAGCTTCTTGACTTTGGGGATTAGATTATAGTCACATGGGCTCATATCAGGAGAAAAAGGCGGGTGTGGAAGAACCTCCCATCCCCACCGTTGTAAGCGACGCTGAACGATGGCTGCTGTGTGAGCTGTCGCGTTATCGTGTAGGATTATGGCGTTGTCCAAAAGATCTGAACGTTTGGTTTGCACTGCACGGCGCAATTGGTACAACAAAAAGGAATTGTAACAAACATCTTTGTCCATGGTCAGTGTACGACCTGGGCGAGGCAAATCGGCAGTTGATACTCAACCCCGTTTGAACGTCTCCACCCACCTCGCCACTGTTCTATAGGGCATAGCATACACACCTAATGCTCCCCACAGCTCTGCATGGCATTGGCGTGCATTTCTGCCGCTGAGAACTGCTATTGTAATATACGGTCGTTGCTCCTGTTTGTTGACTTCCATTTTGTGACGCTCTCACTCACAGACTGAACTTGAGGGCATGCTTGGACCCACACTGTTGTTTACATGCACCATCTAGTGGCATCATACGCAAGTACATACCGTATGTTTCCAAATGCATATCTTAGATTTTCCGTTTTGCCGCCTGTTCGCGAGAAAAAAAATAGTTGCCATGACTTATGACTAAGACCTACGTATTACATCCTAATTCTACTCTAATCTGTTTGTCATATTCATGCTTTGGTGCACTTCTACCGTTCATACCATCTACACTTCCCTCAGAAATAACTGAACAAGTCCTAGCTCTCTTAAGACAATTCCATTTCTTCTTCTGGTCAAAGTTTCGCGAAATCGTTCTCCTTTCACCAATTCGATCATCTTCATTCGTGAGTCAATTTGCCCATCTCACTTTTAGCATTCTTCTATAACACCACATTTCAAAAGCTTCTATACTACTGTTGTTATTACCCATGTTCCACTTACCGAGCGAGTTGGTCGTCCGGTTAGAGTTGCGCAGCTGTGATGTAACATTCGGGAGATAGTGGATTCGAATCCCACCGTTGGCAGCCCTGAAGGTGTTGTTACGTGGTTTCCCATTTTCAGACCTTAATTAAGGCCGGACCGAGCTCTATATCTGCAGTCACTTAAGTGCAGCCAGTATCCAGTATTCGGGAGATAGTGTGTTCAAACCCCACTGTCGGCAGCCCTGCAGATGGTTTTCCGTGGTTTCCCATTTTCACACCAGGCAAATGCTTGGGCTGTATCTTAATTAATGCCACGGCCACTTCCTTCCTACTACTAGCCTTTTCCTGTCTCTTCATCGCCATAAGACCTACCTGTGTCTGTGCGACGTAAAGCAACTTGTAAAAAAAAAGTATTTATTTTCATTTTGTAGTTTTTCTCCAAGAGCGTTTTCATACGATTCAGCAATTTTTTCAGATCTCCTGCAGACTGGAATAAAAAAATGAAATGGCCCATGGCTTTTAGTGCCGGGAGTGTCAGGAAAGGTTCGGTTCGCCAGATGCAGGTCTTTTGACTTGACTCCTGTAGACGACCTGCGTGTCGTGATGAGGATAAAATGATGATGAAAACGACACATACACCCACCCCCCGTGCCAGCGAAAATAACCAATTATGGTTAAAATTCCCGACCCTGTCGGGAATCGAACCCGGGACCCCTGTGACCAAAGGACAGCACGCTAACCATTTAGCCATGGACCCGGATACTCGAATAAAATATCATCGGCAAATCTCAGATTTTTTATTTCCTCCCCTTGGGATTGTGCTCACCTCTCCATATTCCTCTTTTATGTAACAAATAATGTAATTGGCTTTACATCCCACTAACCACTTAACGGTTTTCGGAGACCCCGAGGTGCCAGAATTTGGTCCCGCAGGAGTTCTTTTATGTGCCAGTTCTACCGACTCGACGTTGACATATTTGAACACCTTCGAGTACCATCGGACGGAGCTAGGATCAAATCTGTGAAGTTGGGGTCAGAAGGCCAGCGCCTCAACCGTCTGAACCACTCAGCCGGGCATCTTTTATTTCCTTTACCATCTGTTTTTTATAATCATTGGAAAGAATAGGGTATCTGACACTGATCACCTTCAGAATCTCTAATAGCTTGGTGCAGTTAGCATTATGAGAAGCCTTTTCGAGATACACGAATGCCACGTACGTGGGCTTGTCCTTCTTAATTCGATCCTCTAAGATCACACGTAAAGTTAGAATTGCTTCATGTGTTCCTACTATTTTTCGGAAGCCAAACTGACCTTCTCCCAACTTAAACTTGCCTTTCAATTCTTCTGTAAATAATAGGTGTTAACATTTGTGTTGATGGTGCTTGTTGTTTAAAGGGGCCTAACATCTAAAGTCATCGGCCCTATTAACATTTTGCAAGCGAGATACTAAACTAAAGGTGCCGGGACCTGATATTTAGGAAATAGTGCAGCCAAATGCTCAAGTTGATGCATAACTAAATTAAGTAACTGTATGTATTACGCGTATTGTATTCTTAGTGTCTTGTTCGACATCAGAACGGAATAGACAAGGCATACGCAAAGGAGAAAGCAGTGTTTACAGCTGCCTTTGTTTGCTGTTCTTGGAGATAAAAGGCCACATCTGTGAAGCCCGATAACAAAACTGCTAGCTATGGATACCTAGAAGAAGTTAAGACGCAATTGGTGTGATGAAGAAAGATATATTCCTCCTCTTTAGAGAATAAGTGGACTAGCCCATAATTTAAATATCCACGAATAGTAACATTTTGATTGCCACTTGTCTCGCGTATAGCCTAGAGTATTTTTTTTTTTTACTTATTTCAAGCCAAAGACCAAAGTTAGTGTTGAACTCCAGTCCTCATAGGGTGTGTTAAATTATGTGAAATTTTACGTCACTTAGGAAGTGTAATTATAAGATGGTTTGTCTGTAACTAATAAGTGCGACATAATGCTTGTAGGGTTCGTAGCTATGATCACGTGACGAGTAGAGACAGCTGCCATGGTGTATCTCCGCAGAAGGTCATAGAAGTAGTGATGCACGTTAATTACCTAATATTTGCTACGATCGAAAATGAAGAATCGCACCATAAAACAATTATGTGAACAATTACAGTTTATTAGACCTGAATGCACACTTCGAACCCACGTTTCGTCAGTGAAGATGGATACTAAAATACCACCCACGATGAGAACTAGTTGCTTAAATACAGTGATAGCTTCAGTTTAGGGTGATCGCTCCGAAGTTTTCATACGGGAAGGTTGTGTCAGCTCGCGGAAGAAGTTGTCACAAAGGAACGTGATAAAGTGAGACTTATTTTATGCAAAGCGACTTCTTTTTGCTTGCGCAACAAAGTATCAGCTAACTATTCTGCAGTCTACTGTCTGAAATAGTAAATCACCGTTTATGTGCATTGTTGCCAGGCAGTTAATAGTAGGCTATATGCCGGTAAATTTTATAGATTGCGTTGAGAAATACAGGACGATCGGATGAACACTTTAATTAGTGAATTCAAATATCGAAAACGGACCGATGACGAATTAATATTTATTTCATTTTAACAGTGTAGTACGATGTAAAAGAACTGATGAGACCAGTAGACAACGTCAATGAAGAGACAAGGTAGATAGTGAAGAGCTGGTGGTAATCCAAACTTTGCCCAGTGACAGACTGTCGTGAAGGATAGGGAAACATGTAGAAGTCCCATAAAAACCAGGCGGTTCTTACAGTGGGTTCGCTTTCATTAGCAGTAATGTGGAACAGACATGCGCCGAGGCAAGTGTAATAATTTGTTATTGATAAAATGAGGAGTGTGTAATCAATGTGTAAGTGAATTAATCGTTATATTGTGATGTGCGTTCGTTATATTTGAATAAAATGTGTTCGAGTGATATTTCCCATGGGATAACCAGTACCGCCGTGATGATTACGGAGTAGGCCTAATTTTATATGATGATATGGGTGTTTACGACTGATTGTGGGCATCATCGCAGACAGCAACAAGGTAATGTGACCGTATTGTCACTATGTATATTTATTACGAAATTAATATGTGGGGAGTGTTTGGAGCCTCTTTGTCAGGACGGGAGCAACATCCCCGCCAGAAAGACGCCAAGCTAACGCGGATTGTAGCTGATAAAGCCCCAAAGTGAGAGCGCATGATGAGAGGAAATATATATTTAGCTGACTCCGCCCCTAAAACAAATGCCGACTCACAGTAGAGCCAACGTGAGAAGGTGATTTTGGAAGTACTTTTGGCAAAATAACGCTTAAATTAAACATGAAGTACAAGTCGAAGTAACCGTAAGAATATTTCGTCATTGAAAAAATTATAAAACAAAACAATATAATATTATTTGTGAAATTACGCCTCAAAGGAATTACGTAAGCTGCCGGAGCGTCATAACGCTAGCTACGTAGCAGACAGCCAATAGGGATTCCCCGTTGGATCCTTGATTTAGACGGCTGAATTATTATTATACTACTGATCGTTTTGCGTTCCGCACTACATCAAGTATTAGTAATTGGCAGGCCACACAATCTGACGCATCGCTGATTTACATAGACTTAATGGATCTTGAGATCTGAAATTTGGAGTGGGGATCGGATATCTGTTCACCACCCACCCCATGTGAGACCATGTATGCTTGCACTTCTGAGGGTGGCTAGGTAGTCGACAGAGAGTGTATGAGGCAACCGCACGGCCGTTCTGTGGTCGAACGTCCATTTGTCTTTGTGTAGAAAATGTGGAAATAAACGGGAGTGCAAAAATTGTGTAATTTCTCATACGAATTCTCAGCAGAAAACTGTAATAGAACGATAGTGCTATATGAATTACGGATCGGTGGCGACGCGCCACGTAATTACGTGAACTATGTCGTACGTTCGCATCGCGAAAATGTGACGCTGTGATGTGCCGAATGTCGGACGGAGAAAACTGTCCTTTAATTAATCTCTCGTGGTAGAGAGAGAGACTGTGGTGTGTGCGTGAGTAATCTGAAAAATAGTGAAGATAGACACGCGAGAAATTAGCACGAAAGTCCGTGTAATATAATATAAACATAATTCCAGGTCTAAGTTATCGTGCTAAACGACAGCGTCATTGTAGTAAAGTACAGAGAAACAGACATACGAAACAGGGTTTTAAAAACATAGGAAACCAATGTCACGTTAGTTCAGATTATTAAACTATCGCAGTGATGAAACCGTGATTTCTGTACTAGCTTGGTCTGATTGAGGTAGCCTAGCTGTGACCGGAATCAGATTAACAAATATGCAACTTTCGTTCTGGGAAAGGTCGCAATCATAACAATAAAAGGGGAATTTAACTGTGACGTGTGAAGGAGTCTTTGTGAAACCCGGTGTGAGTAGTATCATTCCAGTGTTCACGATCCCAAGACCATGGATTCTTCAAGAATTATCGAGGGACATCTGGAACCCGTTACCTCCCACCGCGGCGACATGGAATAGACGCATCCTGCGGGTTCCTCGGGACTCGAACAACGGAGGACCAAACAGCTGTTGAGTACCAAGTTATAACATTGTAATGCTAATATTCCCTTTGTAAATAGATAGAGAATGTAAGAATAGGGTTAATATAATTTTATGAATTTTGAATTGTCAATTAGTTTTGCTTAGAGTGGTCAGTAGGATCCTCTTCAATTTAACTACTTGAGATTATTTGGGAAGGAAACAAGTAAGGATAATTGCATGTATTTTAGCCCATTTTACGTAATTGCATGAGCATGTACTGGGGTTATTTGCGATCAGGAGTGCTGATAGGAAAGTGTGAGAGTCTTTTAATTTTGGTGAGTTAATGTAGTAGCTTTCCTCTGAATTA
The DNA here is from genome assembly GCF_040414725.1 of Anabrus simplex. Lineage (NCBI taxonomy): Eukaryota > Metazoa > Arthropoda > Insecta > Orthoptera > Tettigoniidae > Anabrus > Anabrus simplex. The sequence goes on from NC_090266.1 coordinate 857,095,165, forward strand.
ATTATTCTATATGAAACAGGATGATATGACTGTAGGATCTTCACCATTGCCTGTGGACAGTATTTTAAAAGTGGGGATAGTAAGAGCACTCTCTTTATAATGTAAAGTTGTAGAGTTTATTGCTTGTTAGGATTAGAAGTGGCTGTATGACCTGTGTGTGAAGAATACGTCGTGCCCGGGTTCGAAAATCCACCCTCCCAACATTAGGGCCATGTGTAATTTTTTATTTTTTATTTTTAATTACATTTATTTATTTGGGTTGATAGTAAATGCTGATTTTACGGAAAGTAGATTCACTTCATTTTACGTATACATCCTTATATCTCTGTTTGCGGTAATGGTAAATGTTAGTCTGTGAGATAGGGAAACCATGTTAACTCTGCGATGGAAGGAACTGTATCTGAACTCTGGCCTTCTGTGAGGTTGAAATATATTGAAATGATATAGCGGCATGATATTGGGAAATATTTATAGGATATGATGAACGCCCAAGCTGATTTTAGCATATTAATAAGTGCATCAGTGTTATTGCGTTAAAACAATGAGCCGCTGACGATGCGTTGAGAAAGTATTTATTTGTGGAGAAGTTTGTTTTAAGTAGGTTCTTGTCCCGTGTTGTGGGCGCTATCCAACTAGATTTATGGCGGTCTAGTCGAGGGGGTGCAGCGTTTAAAAGGAAGATAAGTGAGCCGAGATTTCTATGCTGGCTGGTAAAGAAAATGAAGTTTCTCAGACACAATATTCATCTTTTAGTAGGAGATGTATTTTTACTTGATTTCTACATTTGTAACAAGCTATGATGAAATTAATGTAGGAATATTTAATTGTTACTTCTAATGATGCGATAGATAGGGTTTTGTTTTACAGGATACCTAATGATGGCGGAACCGTGGCCACCACTTCGAACCTTGGGGGCACGATGAGGATCGTTAGTCACACAGCAACGTGCAAATTAATAAAACGCAGCCATTATTTGTGTTATATATTTTTCTCTTTCAGGTGGTAAAATGTTTGAATATGACGTTTGGATAATTATTGTTTTATTGAAGCTAGATTTTGTGAGAATCCATGGATAGTTTTGTTCAAGTGAAGGGGTTCAAGCCCTTATGACGTGTACAGTTGGTCATCAAATGTGGTGATTCGTATTCTCCAGAGTTCTGTTTACTTGTATTATTTGTGGGATTATGTTGTGATTACGTGGAATTTTTATTGCATTTCTTATTTTATATTTTTTAAATATAATTTATCGTGTTATATTTAAATTAGGCGGCCACTCTAAGACTAATCTCAGAGTAAATCAGTGTTTTGAATATGTAAATTGGAAATCTTCCCGGGGGGAATATTTCGCATTCGCAAGGTCGTAACTTATCACTGTAAATAGTCAAATGTTTTATTATGATATTGTGAAAGGTAATTTTTTGTCGTATTCAACAGCTGAAATGAAACGTAGGGTCGATCAACAACAAAACCAGTTATACAAAGTTAAAGATTTTAGAAAGGTAATTCAACCTTCTTCAAATTGCTTGAATCGAATGAAGGAACACTCAAGAAAGAAAGAAAGAAAGAAATAAAGAAAGAAGGAAAGAAAGAAAAATAATAATATTTGAATAACAGATTAATAATCACAACTTCCCCGCATTAAAAGGTCTTTACAGTGCATAAATGATAATGTGTTAAGATCATTAAAAAGTGATTAAATGTTATTGGGATCGGAGTTAATTAATAGGCTGATGAATGTCTAAGAGTTGACGTAAATGTTGGACTTCAGGCGGAATTTCCATTTGTTTTGCGCTGTTGAGATTTAACGAGAGCCAAGTGGTCTGATTAAGGAGAAGAAATATTAAGGTAATTATGTATTTCCCAGAGATATTTTTGAGGTGTTGAGTCGTGAGGATATGCTTAGAGCGACGATTATTTCCCCGCATAAAGAGTTCGATTGTGATTTACTTGCCTCCAAATGAGAGAGCGTGATATTAAGTTGAGCGAGACGGGAAGTGTTCAGTTCGCAGAGGAACTTTAAGTGGGGAAAATAGTGAGTGGGGAAAATAGTGAGAAACACGACAAACGAACGCCAGCGTTAAGAGTTTGAATGCTCTGCAATGGACCGTTGTTATGAAGAAAAGTAAATGCTACAGCATGCCGTTAAATGTCTCTCGTGAGTTACAAAAGTTTACTCAACTCTGTTAAACAATAATATTCGCTCACATTTATGTAGGAGCAAGGTTAGGACGATCTTAAGTTTGAAGATTTAATTAATTATGATGAGCAGGGTGTCATAGTCATTTACATACTAGGTTGCGGATCCTTTCTGGGATAATCATTCAGTTCATGCAAGGGGATTTATTTGCAAGTTAATAGTTTATTTGTGATTAAGTGTGAAATTGGAGTTTATCCCCAGTATTGTATAAAGGATCCCAGTATTGTATAAAGGACGGATACATAATGGTATTTAACTGACCACGATAATAGTGTTCCAAGACATAGTCCCAGTACGCTCCAGCGAGTGTTTCACTGGTTGCTGAGGTGAGTCATAGATTGAATTGCATGACCATTTGTACAGGATTAAGAGCCATCGTGGCTCGGGTGGCAGCACGCCTGCCTCTCACCGCTGGATTACGTGGTTCAAATCCCGGTCACTCCATTCGAGATTTGCGGTGCACAAAGCGGAGGCGGGACGGGTTTTTCTCCGGGTACTCCGGGTTTCCCTGTCATTTTTCATTTCAGAAACACTCTTCACTGTAATTTTATTTCATCTGTCACTCATTAATCATTATCCAGAGGAGTGCGACAAGCATCGGCAGCCGGCACAATTCCTATCCTCGCCGCAAGAGGGAGCTTCATTCATTCCATCCCTGACCCGGTCACTGATTGGAAAAGAGGTTGTAGGTTTCCATTTTTCATTTATACAGGATTAATATTATGAAATAATAATCAAATTTACATTCAGTAAGCAAGATTAATCAAATCCGACAAACTGTAACGTGGAATCCCACCATTTGTGCATGATAATTTGGTGAGGGCTTATGTGTATTTTATTCGAGGCCATCGCAGGTTGTTGCATGCTGTCCGAGTGTTTAATTTTGTTGGCTAGTTTTCGTTGTGCTTTTTGCTCGTAATTTTATGTTGTTGTGTTGACAGTCCAACGTTGTTTATAAATGTTTATAAATGTGATACAGTTATATCCCTGCGATGATCGTTGTGCAGCTGCTATTAGTAGAATAGGGCTCCGATCGACAACTAGCGCAGATTAGTTAAGTATAGGCAACATCTTAAATTTATAGCATTATCCCAAAAAGGGAGTCACTGAACGGAACAGATATTTGGCATGTTTTCAGAGAAAGGTAATGGTAAACCTATATAAAATTTCATGTGTAATTAGTAATTTATTGATAATTACTATGTATGTCACCAACGTCTGTTCAGTTGATAGCATTTTGAGTAAGACAGGGCGAATGGCCTTAGCGCATTGAACTTATACATTAAGTGAATTAAATATCAAAGTAAGAGGTAATCATGGTCGAATTTATGAATGTATTTGCTGGTGCATCCAGGTTTTGTTGAGGAATGTTTCAGAATGATTATTCTTGAAGTAAAAGTTAGCCATGAAAATGAAGATGAACATTGTTTGTAAAAGGTCCTGTATCCGATGATAACCAATGACACCATGTTTAAATAATGAGTACATTTCTGAGTCCCATTGCAAATTATGTGTACGTTACAGCTTATAAGTTGGACAATCATGCTTATAATTACAGATCAGATGATCATTTTGAGTGTTATTTGGCATCATATTTTATAAAATGAATCATGTTTAGTTTACTACAATTATTTTATTGATTAAAGTTTGTTATAGTTCTATTTAAGCAAATCAATTAAATTCTATTTAATCAATTAAATTTAAATCCATCCAGTCAATTTAAATCAACTATTGTAATCAAGTTATTTTCAAGTAATTTTATTTCGATGAGGAAGTTGCCGCTGTGCTGGATACTTAATCCTTTTGCTTAATTTATGGAAAACTTTTTCATGAATTAATACGGAACCAAGTTCCGAGTATGAATTATAACATGCGTAATAAGGTGATACCAGAAAAAGTGGACATATATGGTATTTTAACTGTGTAATTTTAAAATTTATAAAAGGGTACAAACTATGTTTTAAAAAAGCTATTCCCAGTACGGGACGCATTATGTTAAGTGCAAAAAATATCGAAGATTGAAATTCCAATTGAAATTACAATACAAAAGTTGCTTATTTACTTCGGGTGAATCACTTAAATCAGTGCTTACAGCGTTCACACACCAAGTGGTCTGTGTTACTACTAGGGCCCGGTTCTTATGTGTAATTACATGTTCCATTCCTTTACTTGTAGACAGCTGGAAAAATGTCAAAGAATTGTGCTTCTGATATGGTTATATTTGTGTTTCATTTTACGCATTTTTACATATTACGTGAAGAAAGTAATATATTGTACATATCTCGGTGATTATAAAAATCGTGTCAGCTCGTTTAATTTTCAGACTATAGTAAACTAATTGGCGAATTTCATCTGACTTCCTGGGATGTTGAAGGATCGTTCTCAGCCTACAAGATAATTTTATCGGATTTTATCGGATTTTATCGTATTTTATCGGATAAGCGACAAAACATCACAATGGAAAATATGGAGAAGTACTTGGTGACGCACTGCACTTCACGACAAACGAAAGTTACCGTACTATTTCTGTTACTTAACAGGGGTTCAAAGTCCCCTTTTCACCGAGCTCGATAGCTGCAGTCGCTTAAGTGCGGCCAGTATCCTGAAATCGGGAGATAGTGGGTTCGAGCCCCACTGTCGGCAGCCCTGAAGATGGTATTCCGTGGTTTCCCATTTTCACACCAGGCAAATGCCGGGGCTGTACCTTAATTAAGGCAACGGTCGCTTCCTTCCAATTCCTAGGTCTTTCCTATCCCATCGTCGCCATAAGACATATCTGTGTCGGTGCGACGTAAAGCAAATAGCAAAAAAAAAAAAAAAAAAAAAAAGTCCCCTTCTACATTAACTTTTATGTAACGTTCATTTCTTTCATTTTCAAGACATGAGGGAAACAGGAAATTGCCTACAATATATTTCGCGATTTACACTGCATAACATTACTATAAAATATCAATGAATCACTACTGATCTGCATTTAGGGCAGTTGCCCAGGTGGCAGATTCCCTATCTGTTGTTTTCCTAAACTTTTCTTAAATGATTTCAAAGAAATTGGAAGTTTATTGAACATTTCCCTCTGAAGTTATTCCAATCCCTAACTCCCCCTCCTATAAACTAATATTTGCCCCAGTTTCTCCTCTTGAAATCCAACTTTATGATGATATTGTGATCTTTGCTACCTTTAAAGACACCACTCAAACTTATTCGTCTACCAACGTCATTTCACGTCATCTATACACTCAAAGCTCGGAACATACCACTTAGTCGAGCAGCTCGTCTTCTTTCTCCCAGTTCTTCCCAGCCCAAACTTTGCAACATTTTTGTAACGCTACTCTTTTGTCGGAAATCACCCAGAACAAATGGAGCTGCTTTTCGTTGGATTTTTCCAGTTCTTGAATCAGGCAATCCTCGTGAGGGTGCCATACACTGGAAGCATACTCTAGTTGGGGTCTTACCAGAGACTTATATTCCCTCTCCTTTACATCCTTACTAGAAACCCTAAACACCCTCATAATCGTGTGCAGAGATCTGTACCTTTTATTTACAATCCCATTTATGTGATTGCCCCAATGGAGATCTTTCCTTATATTAACACCAAGGTACTTATAGTGATCCCCATAATACAACCTGTGACAATAAAGTTCGGTGAATAGTCCTGTGCTGTCAACATAGATGAACAATGCACGACAGTGACCTTACTGCCCTTCGAAATAGTCCCCTCCCATAACTATGCACTGCTGAGATCGGCGAAGCATATCCTGGAAACTTTGCAGGAAGGCTTCCTTTGGGATGGTGTTCAAAAGCCTAGTCACGTTTCGTTGGATATCAGGATTATTGTCAAATCTCATTCCTTTCAAAGCGAGTTTGATGCGTGACTTTTCGGCTCTGACCACTTTCCGACGAGGGGATCCCGGAGAACGCCATTCCATGCTTTGCCGTTTCGTTTCAGGGTCGTACCTGAGACACCGGGTTTCATCTTGAGTGACAATCCAGGTCAAGACATTTGGTGCCGCATCCATCGTTTCAGCAAAATCCTGTGAAGCCTCTAAACGTGCCTGCTTCTGATCGTCAGTCAAGTGATGTGGTACAAGACGAGAACACGTTTGCCTCTTCCCTAACTTCTGGGTAACGATTTGTCGCACGGATTCACGGTTAATCTGCAGTTCATCCGCTAACATGCGCACAGTTAATCGCCGATCGTTCGTGATTTATGTCCTCACCTTCTCAATGTTTTCGTCACTGAAGGCGGTCGCCGGTCTTCCGCTACGGGGGTTGTCAGAAACACTTCGCCCGGCCTCCTCGAAAACGGGTGAACCACTCGTACACACACTTCAAGGTCAGTGCTTGTTATTCATAAATACGTACCAGTATCGCGTGCATTTATTTCGGTGTCTTGCCAAGCTTAAAACAAAACTGTTCATTGATATTTTGGTCGTTCATGTTCCTGTTCGCAGTTCAGAACCAACGCTCTAAACACGCACTGTGTCAAACAGGTATTACACGGCACACACATGCTGTTCAACTGAACAACGTTGGGAGCAGGTGGTCAAAACCTGCTGATACGCAGGTGCAGCGTTGTGTGTTGCCAGTGTTGCCGGATCGACCGTTCTGAATTCATTCACCGAACTTTATTGTCACAGATTGTATTTGAAGTATTTTGATTATGCCCTTAAATCGATTATTTAATACTGTCAACATTAGAAAACAGTGGAATATATAAATTATCTAAAGAAACAATGATTACTTTGTCATAAAAGATGGAGTATTTAAAACAATTGTATTGCCTCAAAAATAACCATATATCATAATAAAAGGAATATACGATATTTTTTGAAAATTTAGTGTATTAATATTAGTGCATATATTTAATTACATATTTCACCGATATTTGCTACAGTTTATGTACATATTTCGCAATTGATATTATATAAAATTCCGGCCCTAATTATCACTATCAGCGGACACAACGTGAACCCAGCCATTACAGATGCAACATTGTACCCAGTCCTCCTCAAAAGACTCTCCACTAATGAGATACTCTGTCTTCTGGAATCATTTTCATCTGCTTTCTTAACCCAATCTTCTATTCCGAACTCAGTTCTCGTTTTTCGATGGTGATGTCTGACCTTGACGCCTTTGTTTGATCACTCCCAATGTTATTTATGTCTTCGTTGTTCTTGTTTTTCTTTCATTAGTCACTTCAATTCTTCTTTCTCTTACAGCATATTTTTGTAAGGCGTAGATGCCAAAAATCTTGCTTTTTCCCCTTCTCTCCTTTTTTCTTACAGTGATTTTCCTCTTCGAATCATCAGTCGCAGGGCATTTTGGAGGCTTTAGAAGTGGAAGGAACAGACACGTCGACAAGGGTAGAGTCCTGTTGTGGGACGATCACAGGCAAGATGTTCAAGTTCCCTAAGATCACTGCTTGTGGCTAATCAGAGGCACTGTCTACTCTGGTGTCTTCTTCTGGCACTGATCTTGTGTTTGACGCTGGGAGGAAGTCCGATTTTTGAATAGACAGTTCCAACCAATCCACAGTTGTCTCTTTCAGTAATTTTCAATCCTTGTCTTCCATATTAGCTCATATCCACATCTCACATGCTGAACTGAATGCAGGTTTTGATTGGAGCTTGTGTGTGCTATGCTGTGTGTGTGTGTGTGTGTGGTGTGTGCGCGCGCGCGTGTGTGTGGCGTGGGGGGGGGGGAACTCAGCATATGAACATGGTGTTCCTTGGCGTACAGAAAGACTTCGAGGTCTTTGTGAGTACTGTGATCATCCAAGATTAGAAGAACTGGAATCTGTTCTGACAGAGTAGTTCTTTCAACGGAAGCTTTCGTCCATTCCTGGAAGCCTGACACCGCGATCCAACAGCTTTCTTGAGCATTAAAGATGCTTCCATCTGGTGCGTTTTTGGTCAACTTTGGATCCATTCGAATTTGAGGAAAAACAAAAAGAGTGGGGATACACTGATCCCCTCTAGCGTTTATGCAAAGCATACCTGTAATGTTCCTCCCTTGTTCACCCAACGTCAGCTTGATGACTTGTTTCTTTCCTCTAATGGATAGAACTCTCAAGGTGTTCGAATGCACACCATTGACACCAGTTTCATAACCAATTAAAAGTTCTGCTTGATGGGAAGGAATATTTCCTTATTAGTCCCTCTAGTTTGACATGAAAAGCGTCTACTTTTTACCCGTCAAATCCTTGGGCTCTCTGTAAACTTGTTGATTGAGCACAGCGCAAAGAAAATTCCGGATGACGCCTGACGAATCCGCGACAGAACTTGTTTCTCGCGATATTTTTGATTTGTTAAACTGGTGTGGTAACTTGAAGTACTCAGCAAGATCATAAGCTAGCGTTAAAAGTTCGGTGTTGTTCACGGCTAAGAAACAACTATCTAGATATTTGAGAGGTTAATAAGTTCATTTTCCAACTCGTAGTTGAATGTCTTTTGAAATCTACCCTTTGATGGTGCCATGTTAATCGAGTCACCTTTCTTAAGGGCCCACATTCGATATCCCAAAGAGCTTTGGAGCCCAAAAGTGTTCAGATGCTCTCCTAACACTGTATTTCCCAGCCAGCACACCATCAATCACCTTTTTCAACATTTCATCATTCCACTTTCCCATTTTGCGTGCTGCCATTGCATTAAATATCCCTGAATATAAACGACAGCATTAGTATGTTTGTCACAAGATTCTGTCTGTCTGCCCGGTACCGTGAACATGCGTAATGTCCGGATCTGAGGCCACGCGAGAGGGTAACGAATATTGTTTACTAAAACCTAAAGAACATTTCCTTTGCCCAAGCACATTATCCTATTCTCTATTCATATAGAATATTGTCTAACATATAAATAATTTCTTTAACTAACCTAAAGATGTCAAAGCAATAGTGTAAACGTTAACTGCGTAACACAAGTAGTACGCGAAGCGCACTTCACAACAAATATTTCAACACTGGCAAAGTCTAAAACCAAGTCGCGCGAACGTCTGCATTCCTTTGTGTCCCCCTAACACATGTGTGTCTGTTAAATGCTTCAGTCTAGCGAGGGAATGTGTGTACCTCTACTGACAGGTACTGCGGTGCGTCCGGCACTTGGGGCAACGTCCCCCTAATTAGGTTAATTAATTTATTATCAGTCACCCATTCCGAAAATTGTAATTTAAGGTTATTTCAGTCAAGTTATTTCAGGTCTGTTAATGTAATTCTGTTTCAGTTAGCTTCATAATTAATGTAAATTTGTTTGTTATTTTTCATACATGTTCAGTTAGCGCAATTTTCACGTACATTCAAGTTTAAATTGAATGTTTTCATCTCATTTTTATTTAATAAATTCCGGATCCGTGGCTAAATGGTTAGCGTGCTGGCCTTTGCTCCAGAGGGTACCGGGTTAGATTCCCGGCCGGGTCATAGATTTTAACCTTAAATGGTTAGTTCCCTTGGCTCGAGGACTGGGAACTTGTACTGTCCCCAACATCCCTGCAACTCACACACCATAGATAACACTATCCTCCACCACAATTATACGTAGTTACCTACACATGGTTACCCTCATCGGAGGGTCTGCCTTACAAGGGCTGCACTCGGCTAGATGTAGCCAAATGATAAAAAAGCATGCCATCAGGCAGTCAGCAATTCTGAGGGTATGTCATCAATTCCCGATATCTCGTTACTATTTAGGTTTCTCAAAATCTGTCGAATTCTGACCTCACAATTAGGTCCTCCATTTCAGGCGATATAAAGTTTGAAATTTATTCTGGATTTTGGTATATAGTTAATTATAGTCGAGAATGAGTTGATGTGAAGTGTTAGAGTAACAATTTACGTCAACTATTTTTTTAAATAAAAGTTGAATGCAATAAGAGTTTTCTTAAATCAAACATTGGGCATTTGATGTACGACTAGGGGAAAATCGGTTTTCGATTCTTACATTTTCAGTTGTTACTAGCAGTAAATTGGCAAAGTGGGAAATTTGTTCTCCCTTCAAAAATGATAAAATGTTGATCCATTTGAAACTTCATTAATTGAAGGGTGAACCAGTGTCTTGTAAATCTGCTACTTGGGAGCGCAGTGTTCCCTGCACTATGTGGGCATAATTGAACATTAGTAATGCAACTGAAGGCACATCGAGTGAAGTAGCTGTGCGGTTAGAGTCGCGCAGCTGTGAGCTTGTTTTCGGGAAATAGTGGGTTCGAACACCACTGTCGGCAGCCCTGAAGATGGTTTTCCGTGGTTTATCCATTTTCACGCCCTTTCCTAAACCAAGGTCGTCACAAGAGCTGTCTGTGCCGGTGCGACGTTAAAACAAGTTGTAAAAAAAGAAAAACCCTGAAGGTGTACAGACACGTGAACAAATTACACGATATAAGTGACCAATGAAGCATGCTTGTAGTTTTACATAACTGTTGACATCTTGATCCTAGCCACGGGACCTCCAGTTTTACGAGGTATCCGAAACACAAGGACGTGATATTTATTTTTAAAACTCCCGCATACATTGGCCATGATTCGAACAGTAGCCACCTGGGTGAGAAGGCAGTAACTATATCATTCGGTTATCACCAGAAGCATGTATCGTGTTCTTGCATCTCCTGCCAGCTCTCTTTCGACGAGTTGACACGTAGCAGGCGAGCGGGCGCACTGTCAGATCGAATATGCAGCGAGCTAGTTTGCTAGCTTTGACTAGCCTGAAGTGAAATGAAATGTCGTATGGCTTTTAGTGCCGGGATATCCCAGAACGGGTTCGGCTCGCCAGGTGCAGGTCTTTCTATTTGACGCCCGTATGCGACCTGCGCGTCGTGATTACGATGAAATGATGATGAAGACAACACATACACCCAGCCCCCGTGCCATTGGAATTAACCAATTAAGGTTAAAATCCCCGACCCGGCCGGGAATCGAACCCGGGACCCTCTGAACCGAAGGCCAGTACGCTGACCGTTCAGCCAACGAGTCGGAAACTCTGAAGTCTGAACCACGTATATTTGTATGACTAAGATAATAATACTTGGTGCAATAAACATTCAGTTTCAAACTTGAATATTAATAACAAAAGTAATATAGCGGAACTGTGTGTTAGATATCGATGTCGAGAAAAGCATTTCTTCTTGAATACTTGGTAACTGCTTACATTTTCTGACTAGTAAACATATTTCACAAGGCGTGCGCTGCGAACTAAGGAAACGCTGCTGTGACATGATTTGTTAATATCAAAATTTTGCTGTTGGTCCGTGAATTGGCTGGTTCACACTGAACTTATGATGCGGCGCCTCAAGACTTTAGCTGCAGTGATTCGCTTATTTCAAAAACAGTGAAGGTGTCGTGCTCTCACCTGTTAGAATAAACGCTACAGGAACTGTACATAGTATAAAGCAGCACCACTAGCGTGAGATGGAAGTTATCGGTCACTTACCAGATCCAACTTTATTCTTTATAGGAAAACGCCAATTTTTCACAATGCAAATAAGTTCAAAAGTGCAGTGCAATAGCCTTAGAAAATAAACGTTATCTTGGCACTGTTGAACTACAGTCAGGAAGGCTATCGCACGGTCCAGCGAAGACATGGTGCTTTGATACCATGAAAACGTATCGGCGAGTATTACTGAGCTCGCGTGACTCTTTGAGTGTCATGATGACGAGCTGGCAGGAGCTGCGAGACCGCGATGTAGGGACCCAAATCCTAAGTAAAGGCGGTTAAAAATTTACTGGCCACCTTATGAAAGAGGGTATTTGTATTTCCCATTTTCCTTGTCACAGATATCTGCCACCACTTTAGGGAACATTACGTAACTCACTGTGATATTTTAATCCTTTCTCTTCTGCGTTGTTCTCACGAGGCCGCATGTTTCTCATTCTAACCTCCACACCAGGATTCGAATCCTATTAAGCAGAGCAAGTACTCGAACTCAGTTAACTCGACTGTGAATCTAATATGGTAACACCTAGCGCACGAACGTGGCACACTATGTTGTGTTTTCTACACTGGCAAACATACAGAGTTCAAACATCCAGTAGATGGCACAGAAACCTTACGTACCGAATGTTAATGAAAATATGAAGAGTATCACACGACTACCATAATTCTGCTACTTCTGACACACGCTTACCAAATGTTACTGTACGAGGTGATGCAAATATTGTAGACAGGCCTGTCTACGATATATAGGAAGTGTGGCAGATGTCGACGTTGCACCTGCGAAGCCCGCTATGAGATAATTTTGTAGATAAATACTGACCCGCAGTGCAATATCACTTGAAGCAAGAATTCCATGAAGTTCCTCGCTGAAATATTTCACATAGCAGCTTTTGCAAATGCAACGACAGTATATTGTCGTTCTCGTGGTAAATTAGAACGAGGGTGTTTCTTTGTAAAGTTTTACATTGTATTGTAGACTTCTATTTAATTAATTTAGGTCTACTGTGGTAAACGTAAACTCCGGCTCAGGAACACCTCTGCAGAGGTTCGGACCTGCCTTCGGGCAGAATAACCCTTACCTACTGTGGTAAACCTCGAATAATAATAATAATAATAATAATAATAATAATAATAATAATAATAATAATAATAATAATAATAATAATAATAATAATAATAAGTTGGTTGCTTGTCCGGCTTCTTGGCTGAATGGTTAGCGCTGAGACCTTCGGTTCAGAGGTTTCCTGGTTCGATTCCCGGCAGGACTGGGAATTTTAATCGCATCTTGTTAATTCCTCTGGCACGGGGACTGGTTGCTTGTGTTTGTTCCAACACTGTCCTCTTCATATTCAGACAACATACTACACTACCAATCACCAAGGAAACATGCAATAGTGAATACATCCCGCCATATAGGTTGGGTGTCAAGAAGCGCATCTGGTCGTAAAACAGAGAGAAATATAGGCTACATGTGCAACAAAATTCACACCGGTGATCCGACAGGTGCTGTACAAGCGGTAGAAGAGGAATAAGAAGAAGAAGAAGAAGGAGGAGAAGGAAATATGTAATTTCCTGAACGTGATAATTTGGACGATTCTTTTTTAAAGTTTCCTGCAGTAAATGAGCCGTAGAATCTGGCTGTAACAATGGTTTTTTGATTAAGACTTTTTTGTAATGGCTACATTGTGTTTAAAACGGAAAGAATGTGAATTTCATGGAGTTTACTGCGGTTTGTTGGAAATTAAAGTACAATTTTTCATTATTCAAAAATTCAGCCAACCTCTTATAACTGGTGTGATGTTTTCCTGTTTTCTGTTGTTTGCCTTCCTTGAAAATTATGGACAATCAACAAAAGGTTGCTGTGATATGAATTGTGAATACCAAAATTTTGCAGTTGGCCCGTGAATTGGCTGGTTCACACTGAACTTATGATGCGGCACTTCAAGAATTTCGATGCAGTGATTCGCTTATTTCAAATATAGCGAAGGCGTCGTGCTCTCACCTGTTAGAATAAAACGCCACAGAAAGTGTACAATACAACTCCATCTGGAGCCTCATGTGATTTAACGGTAGCTGCGTGATTTCAACAGTACTCCCTAAAAGAATTATTACAACAACACTGCCTAAGAGACAATCTTTCAGATAGTGACCCGAAAAGTTATTACAAATTAACTTGTAATATAAGGACGTAAAGTGGTGTTTCATTGCGTAAATGTAATCATTGTGTTACTGTGACGGTAGATGTATACAGATCGTGTTGTGGTAAATTCCTCAATATAAATGCTATCAGAGGGTTTGAGAATGGTGTAACTTTTCATACAATAAAGTACAGAGGTGCTCAATATCTTCCGGCACAGCTTGGCCATAACAAACAAATATTGAAACAAGAAGCAATGTCTAACTTAGAATATTTCTAAGCTTAAAGCATGGTCCTCCCTCGTACATACGCATGTTGATGGAGCGCAGTTTGTTGTATGAACTGCGCTTTCGTGGGAAGGTAGCAAGATAAGAAATAATCCCCACCCCTACCAAACTGATGGAAGATATGAGTGACAGAAGAACGCTGATAATGTTGAACAGGATGAAGTAAATCCGTTCCTTTAACAAATGAAGTTTTCTTACATGAGCACTATGGGCATGTCCTCCTTAACTACTAGATTTTATATTCCAACGATATAATTATGTTTCCACGTATTTACGTGTTGGTTCCCGCTGCAGCTCTAAATTAAATGGATCTCCCACACAGCCCTGGGGAAATATATAACGGATGTCACGCATGCTTTATTATCTCTGTTTTTTTTAACAATCTGCTTCACGTCGCATCGGCTCAGGTAGGTCTTATGGCTACGCTGGAATAGGAAATGGCCAGGAGTGGGAAGGTAGTGGCCGTGGCCTGAATTAAATGGAAAACCATGGAAAACTATCTTCAGAGTTGCCGACCGTGGGATTCGAACCCACTATCTCCCGAATGCAAGCTCACAACAGGGCGCCCGTAACCGTTGGGCCAACTTTCTCGGTCTCTGCTAAATATAGGCGTCTCTAGTTCGGATAAAGACAGGTGTTTGTGAATTTTTCTCTTCTTCTGGGAAATAAAATGGAATATTTCTAGTAGAGCGGACTGCTCCTTGACTCATGTCTGAGTGAGAGTCTGTGGGTGGCCCCTCGGATCCAACAGTTCCCTAACATGTTGCCACTGTCACACCCCACGCGCTTAAAATTTTGTGTTACTGTTGACATCATGCTGGGCTGAGTGGCTCAGGGGGTAGAGCGTTGGCGGGTTCGATACCGGCTCAGTCTAGTGATATTCGAAGATGCTCCAAGACGTCAGCCTCGTGTCGGTATTTTTAGGGCACGTAAAATAACTCCTGCTGGGGAAAATGTCGGCACGTCGACGTCTCTGAAAACCGTAAAAGTTGTTATTGGGACGTAAAATATATTATTATTGTTTTAACATTTCGACCAGTTTTACGTGGAATCTGACTTTTCATCCTAAATATCCGAAATACAATGACCGCAATTCGAACCACGGCCGCTTTGGTGAGAAGCCATTCACGATAACACTTGGCTATCATGCCCCTAATACAGTAATGGTAACGAATGTCTTTCGTGCCTTGCCTACACACAGTACCATTTTTCCACTGTACACAATGAACGTGTGTGAGAACCATTCTCTCAATAGCCCACCTGGTGGTTATGATTATTAAGGCGTCAAATATTAAAGGTCTGACATCGTGGTTAGCTGGTTCAAGTCCCTTTGGTGGAAGAAATTCACAATCAGAATATTGACCGGTTGAGTAGGACAGGTGGTGGTGTCCAGTTTCTGCAACAATTGAGAGGATGGTTCCATAGTGCAGTATTATTGGACCTTTATGTTTTCTTATGTATATATGTAAAGAGCTGGAATCACAGATAAGGACTTTTGCAGATGATGTTAAATTGTATAGAGTAGTAAATAAGTTACAGGATTGTGGGCGATTGCAAAATAAATAAATAAATAAATAAATAAATAAATAAATAAATAAATAAATAAATAAATAAATAAATAAATTGGCGTATGGCATTTAGTGCCGGGAGTGTCCGAGGACAAGTTTGGCTCGCCAAATGCAGGTCTTTCAAATTGACAACCGTAGGCGACCTGCGCGTTGTGATGAGGATGAAATGCTGATAAAGACGACACATACACCCAGCCCCCATGCCAGCGGAATTAACCAATTATGGTTAAAATTCCCGACGCTGCCCTGTGACCAAAGGCCAGCACGCAAAAAAGACCTCGACAGTGTCGTGAGATGGACAGCAGACAATGCTATGAGGTTGAACTGGGTGAAGAGTTAGCCTTTATGTTTCACCAAGAGGAAAAGTCTTCTCAGTTTTAATTACTGCGTTGAACGTGTGGAAGTACACCACGGGGATCATTATACTTACTTAGGGGTTAAAACAGGGTGATTTATATAAACCGGGTGGTTTTCAAAACTAACCCATTTCTGTCTGATAGCAGATAGGAAGATGCGATTGCTTTATAAATGTGAAGAAACCCTGGGGGGATTCAGTTACCGATAATTGCCAACAGTACGAAAGCTATTCTTTGTTAAGCGACTATTGTTTTCTCAATTTTGATTGCTTTTTTATCATACATTCGTTCAAGATGCAGTGCACATTGCCTCAGTGCATGTTCTTAGTGAAAAAATATTGGATTATGAAGTCCATCGTAGCCACGCAAAGGGCGTTCCGGAGAGATCCTCCTAAGAGACACACGATATTGGCTATAGTGAGAAAGTTGGAAACAACTGGGTCTTTGTTGAGCGAGTCTGGCAATCATTGCACATCTGGTTTGGCAGATGTGGCAGTAGATGTTCAGACATGTTTGCTCCGGTCTCAAAGGAAATCGTTACGCCATTTGTCGCAGGAGGCGGAGTATTTGTATTCCATATGTCAAACAGCGACCAAGGTAAAGAAATTGAGGCCACAAAATACGACTGCCATCCACGAGTTGCAGTAGCCGGATAAGAAGAAACGAGTCCATCACTGCACATTGTTATTGGAATTCACTGAACGGTTACCGGAGATTCTGAACATGACGTGTTTCACAGACGAGGCCTGGTTCCATCTGACTGGTTACGTTAAGTCTCAAAATACTCGGATTTGGGCCACACTTAACCCACACGGTATTCATAAAAGACTCCTGCACCCACAGAAGTTCGGTGTTTGGTGTGCAGTCTCGGCAAACCGAATAGCCGATCCAGTCTTTTTCTCGGTTATGATGAACACAGTAAAAGGACATTTTCCAGCAACTTGTCGAGCAAAGAGACGACTTTGAGCTAACTCAGGGTTATTGTCACACGAAAACTGGAGCCTCTTGCTCTGATCAGCAAGTTGTTTTAGAACAGAGTGATCTCGAAGAATATGTGGCCGCCAAGATCAATGGACTTAACGACACAAGAATATTTCCTGTGGTGTTATTTCCAGGAGAAAGTATGTCGAAACGAATTACGAAAATAACGTTTTCAGGAAATCTCCCTCTCGCATTCTATGCTACAAGAAAGTGTTATCGGATGTGCCTTTAAATCCACAGCCAGTGATTACTAGATTGCGAACGAGGATAGAAAATTTTGAAGCAGTCATTTCGGGGTTCGAAGCATTTTCTCCTGAAAATGCAGCGTCCGTGCCCGAGTCCATGAGTGTGTTTCAAGGCTCGAAGGAAGCTTCTTCGATAGTATAAATCACAAGACATTTTAGTTAGATTTCAAGCTGTATAAGGAAGGTGGAAACTTCTGGATTGGTCATCCATGCGTCTATGTCAATATCGGGTGCAATTAGAAAACTGAGGAATGTGGCGAGAGTGGTTGGCGAGTGTGTTTCCAAACAAAATTCATGATGTGTTGAAAGAGAACCCCAGATACTGAAAATCTGACCCAACAGCCCCTCTGTAATCTGAACCCACATTGGTTTAAGTCCAACTTACTCATAATCATTGATCGCATCCTCCTTTCAAAAATGCCAGTGTACTTCTTGCCTGGTATAATGATTAGCTCATAATTGTTGTCCCTTACACTGTAGACAGGTGCGCATTCGCCCAGTCAGAAATTACCTTACTAATATCCCATGCTGATCTTATTACTCTATGCAGCCATTTCATCACTACCTTCTCACTATATTTCACCATTTCAGATCTAATTTCATCTATTTCTGCTGCTTTATGACAATATACAGTATTTTACCTACCACCCTTTCCACTCCCAAGTGAGTAATTTTGCCATCGTTGTCCTCCTCCCCATGTACTCGGTTGTTCGCGACTTCAACAGAAAGATTTCCAGAATAATGTTTTTATCTATCCAGTGATTCCATGGGATCTACTGTGAGTTCATCTGAATTATCCAACACACTACTCATTTTCTTTTTCCTTTCCTTTCTAAAATTCTTTATTATACCGGGAGGTACACCTCAACGCCGCGCATTCAAAATAAGCGCCTTAATGAGTGTAACTTTTGAACGTAACCAATAAAATTGAGAGGGTGTGGCCGGTTATGTCTTGAATTCGCTCGAACCTTCCCTGAGGGTATATAAACTGCGGCTTTTCATGTTTCCTTGTCAATTGATCATCGTCTTACTGTGTGTGTTAAGGCAGGAGGCGGGGCCGACTCTTTCTTCGGTCAACAGAACATCTATAAGGTAATGGCCACGTAAAATCTTTCTAGCTACCTCCGCAGCTTTATTCGAGGGGAAGGTCCGAATCCTCAATTATGTAACATACTTTTCTAAAAGGTAACTTTTCTTTCGGCTAATGTAAAAACTTCATCAAATCTTTAACTGTAAATCGGGGATAGAGAATGAGTTACCCTCTCAAGCTCCCCTTCATCTTGGTTTGAGGTGACTACGTTTTTGTAACTGTGTTCTCCTGTAATGTGTCAAAGTAATTTCCATGCGAGCCACCTCAGTAGTTTGGGAATAGCCCCTGTTTCATCGGCCGAGAGCCCTGTGGAATTTTAATTTTTTCATTATCTAGGAGCGCAGTGTACGCCTCCATTCAGTTTGTGTTCGGGCCGTTTACTTAACCTGTTCTGTTTCGTAAAGGCCCTGTAGGTTGGGTACTAGATACCCCTCTATAAAATTATTTTCAATTTGTAAGCTGTGCGTTGAGTGGCCAGAGATTGTAAATTTTGATGTAATGTTACCTTGAGTGGGCCGTAAGAAACTGAGAGCCTGTTAGCTCTTTTTCCAAAATTTTTTAAGAGTAATGAGTGCCTCTGGAAAGCTAGATATTGTATTTTGGGAGCAAGTGCTCTTGAATTAGGGGATTTCTGCCCTTGAGTAAATGATTCCTTGTTTGAATTGAAGTTGTAAGCTGGATCCGGTATCTCTGGAGTTGTAACACTAGGGGCTTGAAGCCCAGAATCTGTAAAAATCACTAATCTTGGATTTTCCTAGTCTTATTTCAAGATTGCTAATTGTACCTGTTATGTTGTTACTTGTTGATTTTTGAAATTCTAAAGAAATATAACCTTGGTTAAAGTTTTAAATTAATTTTGATATTGTAGATAGACCCATTCACCCCAGCACCTTCTTTAACCTCTTTCTGCTCCACGGGTATCCCCGTAATAATAATAATAATAATAATAATAATAATAATAATAATAATAATAATAATAATAATAATAATAATAATAATAATAATAATATGTTACCAATGATACTTTTATGGGCCGTACTTATAGGTATGATATAGGCTTTTGAGCGTATGTCGTGTCAAGAAAATACTAACGTGAATACTTTTACGTTTCGCAGAGAACTTTGCTCTGCGTCTTCAGAAGAAAATCTCGGCTGTTCACGAGGAAGACTTCTCTTCCTTCGTCTTCTGAAGACGCATAGCAAAGTTCTCCGTGAAACGTACAGAATTTCACCTTATTTCCTTGACACGGTATAAGCCCAAAAGCCTATATCATGCCTATAAACATATTATGTTTCGCTCTGTTTCTTTCATCTATGTACGATTCCCATTTTGCATCAATTCTTGTTTGGGCCCATTTTAGGTACGCCTTTTTAAGTTTACAAGCTGTCCTGACTTCATCATTCCACCAAGATGTTCGGTTTTTCCCATCTTTACACAGATTTGTTCCTAGTTATTTCCTTGCTGATTCTACTACAGCATCCTCCTATGCCACCCATTCTCTTTCTATGTCCTGAACCTACTGTTTATTCTCTGTAAATTTTAGCTAATCATTTCCATTTATTTCTAATTTTCTCATCCCGGAGATTCTGTACTCTTATTCGTTTGCAGACAGATTTCACTTTCTCCATCCTAGGTATAGTGGTACGTAGTTCATTATAGAGCAGCGTATAATAAAAAGACCACGGAATACTCACACATTCCCAGCACATTTCGTGAATCCAAAGTCTGTTATGATATAGCGATAGCCTCTTATGGATCTGGTGTCCGGCTCCATGGCTAAATAGTTAGCGTGCTGTTCTTTGATCAAAAGGGTCCCGGGTTCGATTACCGGCGGGGTCGGGAATTTTAACCATCATTGGTTAATTTCGCTGGCACGGGGGCTGGGTGTATTTGTCATCTTCATCATAATTTCATCCTCATCACGACACGCAGGTCGCCTACGGGTGTCAAATCAAAAGACTTGCCAAACTTGTCTTCGGACACTCCCGGCACTAAAAGCCATACGCCATTTCTTTTTATAACATGGATCCGGCGCCTCTACCCTTCCACGTTTATCGATAAATAGTCTTATTCTTTTAACTGCTAATCCCACATAGGCACAGAAGTCCAGTAAACGCTTCCTAGCACAAAAATAATCAAAAACTGAAGTTTAATGGTGGTGATGAAGGCCATATCTATTTCTAGCTTCCATACTCAATTAAGTAGTTGCAATAATAATTTTTAATATTTTTTGCCATTTGCTACCAACACAGATAGGTCTTATGGCGAAGATGGGACAGGGAAGCATCAATTAAGGTACAGCATGATGTGAAAATGAGAAACCGTGGAAAACCATCTTCAGGGATGTCGACAGTGTAGTTCGAACCCACTATCACCCGAATTCAAGCCGACAGCTACGTGATTCAATCCCCGCAGCCACTTGCTCGGTGCAATGGTAATTCATCTCTTTTGAAGTTCCAAGGACTCTTCACCCACCTAACCCAAACACACTGGACTAGACACTATTCAGACAGACACTGACCCTAACACTTCTTTTCTGAATGTATTGTAAGGAAAATAAATGATCGTTAGGATCGTAAACTATGTTTGCTGATTTATAAAACTCGTTCTGTAATCTCTAATTCACTGTAAGTTTCTTTAATCATCGGGAATCAGGACTGATATGAAAGTTATTAGATCCCTGGAAAATTGACGTAAGCCACTTTCATTGGGCTGCATGAAATAAGTGAAGGCAAACTTTAGGGCACTGTACTAAAGAATCGCTGTATCTTGCAATGGATCCAATTCACTTAGAAATGGAATGTGCCTTCCTACGTACGACCGTAACAGAATATCGAAAGAATTAATAAGAAGAAGATAAGAAAGAGTCATTGAACAGACGCGGTGTGTCGCTTTGTTCCTTCGTATTCTAAACACATTTTTTTGAGGATGGTGATTGTTGTTTCAAAGGACCAAATATCGATGTTACCGTCCCGCACACAATAGCATTCTTAATTAGGGGAGGAAGGTGTATTCAATGAAGGTGTGTTATATTAAACAGTCTGGCCACGACATATGTGGAAATGAATATTATTTTAAAATTATAACTGGAAAGGAAATAAATGAGCAGCATTAATGGTCGAGAACGTTAGACAGATGATGTTCTTTGACATTCTGTATTAAATAATACATGACACTCTAGTCGCAGTTTGAGAATTCCCTGTTTGTGATTATCGTCAATAATTTGTTCGCTTAGTTTCCAAATATCGGCTACAAACAAACAGTCATTTTATGACTCTTCCGATTTTCAGCGAGATACTGTATTTCTTAGGCATTTCTGGGTCGAAGCTTGTTAAGTGATCGTTATGCATAACATATTGTTTATCAGAAGATAAAATTCTCAACTGCAGGGTTCATACGTTTCTCGACAACCATAAACCAAGGGAAGGAACTTCGAAAAAGTATATTTGTTCTTTAACACATTAGCATTAGTATTTAATACGATTAATTATTTCTGTGCTTTATCCTCCTATACATTCTCTTTTGTGAAGTCTCAACTTGTGTTTGAATTCCGACTTCTACAAGGTCACTGCCAAATTATTATCACGGCTTCCTTCAAGAATCCTTACACACATATTAAGTGATGCCTCATATTATTATCCTGTTGAAGAAAGCAGGACCGAGCTCGATAGCTGCAGTCGCTTAAGTGCGGCCAGTATCCAGTATTCGGGAGGTAGTAGGTTCGAACCCCACTCTCGGAAGCTCTGAAAATGGTTTTCTGTGGTTTCCCATTTTATCACCAGGCAAATGCTGGGGCTGTACCTTAATCAAGGCCACGGCCGCTTCCTTCCCACTCCTAGCCCTTTCCTGTCCCATCGTCGCCATAAGACGTATCTGTGTCGGTGCGACGTAATGCAATTAGCAGCAAAAAAAAAAGAAGGCAGGTTCGCGGCACGTGTTCCTTGTATATGTTAACATATGTTCGCTGAGTATGATGTTGTACACAAATCGATACATGGCACCTGTAAGGGAGTTTCTTCCTCACACCATCTCCCCGTCACCTCGCAGCGACCTGCTGGCGTGTTACACTGATACTATCAGGGGATGCTATATTGAACTTGCTTCCCTCATCCCATAAACATATTCGTTGTTAGTCAACTTACAGTGTTTCGGAAATAAATTTTGATTTACTGTTTTATACCGGTTTCTAGCTACGGTGGTCACATAATTAATCCACCTCTTTCAACCTGCGCTTTATAACTGATATGTGAACATCATTAATCAACAATAATCTGTTGGCTTAGTTTCCAAGTATCGGCTACAGGCAGTCATTTTATGATTCGTCCGATTTTCAGTGAGATATTTCTTAGCCATTCTGGGTCGAAGTTTGCTATTTGTTCGATCATGGCCATTATACACTTCCGGAAAAAGAAAAAAATTAGTACACCCTCTTAGATTTCTCCAATTCACTAAAGATTCATTTTTGAAACAGTGCATATGGAGTACATGAAACGATTACATTTACAGGTCAGTAGCTCAAGCGGTGCTGAGGTACCAGGTGTCGATCCATGCCGAATCACCCATACTAGTACGTGGTATATCCTCCACGGGCGGCAATGCAGGTGCTGATTCTGGCATCCATTCGATCATACAAATGGCAAATACTGTCTTGGGATACATTATTCCCCGCCTGCTTGACATGTTCACGTAGTTCTGCAAGAGTTGTGGGTTGACTTTCGCACGTGTCAGTTTTCGTCCTATCATATCCCACACGTGTTCGATAGGAGACAAGTCCGGAGATCGTGTTGGCCAGGGAAGTTGCTGCACGTCTTGCAGAGCACGTTGAGTTTCACGCGCAGTGTGTGGGCAAGCATTATTCTGTTGGAACAACACATTACCTTCTTGTCGCAAGAATGGCAAAATAACGGGTTTTACAACATTCTGCACGTGTCGAGCGCTGGTCAGTGTTCCCTCCACAAACACCAAAAGTGAACGAGAGTTGTAATTCATCGCATCCCAGACCATAAAGCTTGGGGTGGGGCGAGTATGTCTTGGACGAATGCACTCTACGAGACAGCGCTCGCCGGGTCTACGTCGTACGCGCAAACGACGATTCCGTGTAACAAATATTGGGGAGGGAGGGGAGATCAAAGCAAGAAAATATGAACGTATGTGCTACAATGCATTGTTACTCACTTACATGCGACGGTGTTGTAGGACGTACATTGACCATGCTCCTTGGCAGCCTCAACATGGTCTGGCGATACCTGGGTCTTGTGCAGCAGCTTCGCAGGCACTAGTGATACGCTGTTCCACGTCGGTGATGCCGTTAACCGGAGTAGCGTACACCACACCTCTTATGTGTCCCCACGGATAAATCATCCCCGACGATAATTATAAATGTTTAGATAAACCCTGTATACTGTAACTTGGCAGTATTGTAGAGCTTGCAGATGCATAAAAGGGACCTGCCCTGGAGTTGTTCTTCTTTGGTGGCCCGTGTTACGGCACTTGACAATATTTCTAGTCTCATGGAAGCGATTCCACAGATGCCAAATCGTGTTCGGAACAACTCCTAGAATTCTGGCAACGTACCTTTGCGAGTAGTCTTCTTGAAGCAGTGTAGGTGGATGCGTGGCTTCTTTTGACAACTGCTTCCATCTTTGTGTACCTCAGTCCACACGATCAGTCATGACCTATAAAACACACACACTTGGCACTTGTACCTTTCCACTGACACTGAGACCTCCCAAACATCCGGGTGACATTAGAGCCCTCTGTTATGTGAACAGAAATTTTTATTCCTATAAAAGGGAGTATAGTCTAAGACTTCCCACTTCTGTTCACAGAGCGCGGAAGCCCCAAACGGGTGTCATATGGCTTCTGTCAGGCCTGGCGTGATAAGAAGTGTTGGTAGTTGAGGCAACAGGATGTTTAGCTCTGTCAATTAGGGATGGGATAAACTGCTTTTTTACCGGAGGAGTTGGCCGTGCGGTTATGGGCGCTCAGCTGTCAGCTGCATCCGGGAGATAGTGGGCTCGAACCACACTGTCGGCATCTCTGAAGACGGTTTTTCGTGGTTTCCCATTTTTGCACCAGACAAATGCTAGGGCTGTACCTTAATCAAGGCCACGCCCGCTTCCTTCCCACTCCTAGCCATTTCCTCTCCCATCGTCGCCATAAAACCTAACTGTGTCGGTGCGATGTAAAGCAAATTGCAAAGATAAACTGCTTTTTTTGAAGGAGTTTCAACCTGCTTCTGCTTCATCCGCGAAGCAACTTCAAAATAGCAGCTTCAAGAAGCCGTCTCGTTCCCTAATTGGTAGAGCAGTTGAAACTCTTTGCTTGAAGTTGTGACTGCTTCCGCTTTCTGCTATTTGTGAACTGATAGTAGCAGAGTGTTACGACTGCTTCACAATTACGGTTATAGGGATGGGATAAACTGCTTTTTCCTTTAAGCAGCTTCAAGAACCAGTCTCTTTCCCTCGTTGGTAGAGTAGTTTAAACTCTTTGATTAAGGTTGTCTGTTGCTTTCTGCTATTTGTGAACTGATAGTAGCAGAGTATTGGGACTGCTTCGCAATTGCGGTTATTTAATTTCCATCATGTTTATTAAATGTTCAATGCTACTTTATCCCGAAAAATTTATGATTTGATTTATACTAAACAAAAACTTACAACCTGTACTTCTTATGATAAAATTAAGATTATAGGATAAACTGGGTGATGCCTGTGAATTGACACTGGATTAAATTGTTTGTGGAAAGTGGTACTTAAAGGGAAGTTAAGAAATCGAGGTTAGGAGTGAATGCACAGCTTTAGATTCCCCCAAGAATACAGAAAAAACAGTAAACGTGTGTTTTCAAAATATTTTTTCGTATGAAAATGAACCAGGAAAATGTAAAATATTACCAGGGAAAGTTGTGAAAGATGTTGCTACAAATAAAACTTATGAAAATCAAAATTTATTTTCTCCCTAAAAATACCTTAAGCGTACATAGTGATATAAAATTTGGATGTTTCTGTACATTGGCAAAGTGGGCTAGTAACCTCAGTCCATACAAAGAAATAATCTCTTGACATAAACTTCTCCTCATGCAGATTATATAAAAAGTGACATATATATTTTTTGATATCTAGTCCAACTGTGAGTATACGATAAATATAATGACCCCTTTCATAAGTAACGGTGACATTGCAGATAGATTAAGCTTTTCATATCAGTTATCTTCTCCAACGCTCTTATTCTTTCCATATATTTTATCCAACTCGTACACTCTTGTTTATCGATAGTAATGATTGTATATGATACTTGCTGAATGCATTTATAATTATTACCATAGGTGTTATCAATAAAAATTGAGGTTAGGTATATACATATTTATTAATGATGTTGAAAGGGAGAAAATATCCAAGTAGGGGCCATCTGCGGAATTAAAACGTGTAGAATTTGAAAACTATTGAAGTACAGGTATGTTCAATTGCCAATCAATTACTTTTTCAAAATCAAAGAAGTGAACCCATTAGTACAATCAAATTTTACACCTTCTAAATTGAGTCTTCAACATAGGTGATGAGCCGTACCCTGAGATATTAGTCATATATTTGGCATAACAAATAATTATATAAAAGTGAATTTCAGTCAAGCATTGGAAAAGTAGCAGATTACAGAACAGTTGAGACCGGAAGTCTTCGAGTCGTAATGTCGCTGTATGTTTCGCGGAGCTTGCCTGCAACCGTGGAAAACGTTCAGCTTTACCAAGAGTTAGCACATCCCGGCACGTGTAGAATTCGTTGGCCACGAGGAGTGTTCAGCCAATTAGGAAGGGAGGGTATGGCTAATATGAATTCTGGACCGCGCAGAATTAAAATCCCAGGTTGACCAACATTGATATTTGTGTGATTTGCACAGCGAGAAAGAGAAGTCTATTCTGTTATTTGAGGGTTTTCCACAGGTCTGAGAGCGAAAAATAGTAAGGAATAAGTTATAACAATTATTTGAGCCGTAATTTGGTTGTCTTGAGTGCATCTGATATTAATATTAGTAAAGCATAAAGTCATTGTGTGTCACAAGAACTCTGATTGGTTGAGTATTTGAACATACTGGGAATCCCCTAGCCACAACGGCGTTGGATAAGTTACTTAAGCGCACCACTTGTCGGGAGCGTCCTTCTTTCTGGGTGTTTTGTTATGAAGTGAACGTCGTTCCGTACTTCTCCTTTATCTGTGCGTGAGCATCAGTGTCGTACTACAGCGTGCGCGGGACGCGTAATTGCTGCCACGTGGGCAGAATTTATTTTTGTGAACAGTGCTACGTAAACTGGGTGTAGTTGAAAGTCGCCAAGTGCGCTATGTCGCAAGTTCTTACATTAAAGAAACAGACGGTAATATTAGCCACAGGCTGGTAATTGAGTGAGGGACGCTCATCCGCATTGTACTTTCGGGCCGGTCGCGTATCGCGAAAGACTATTCGTATCGAACCGTGAGCCGCTTACAATGACTGTATTTAAACCCTTAACTTTTATTGTACAGTGAATATTACGTGCGATTTGTGTTGTTGTATTAATTTTGGCATTAATTTCGGCTGACAAAGGGTTTATTCGGCAACGTGCACGGAGAGCGGTGAAGAAATATTTACCAGAATCGTATGTGTTGCTGTTATACAGGAACTAACCTCAAGAAGATGGCATCGCCTTTAGAAGAAAGAAGATTGTTTCCACGTGTTGAAAACCTGTTGAAGAAGGAGTAGACCCCATAGGAGTAGGGATATGAGCTGCTACCAATGTCCAGGGAGTTGCCAAAATAAGATGCATGTATTATAATTAAATGGCATGTTTTATGAATTACGATTAATACTAGTGAGGCTTAGATTAGGGATTTTCTGTAATGTAATTTTTGCCTGGCGGCATGTGTTCATTTTATATTTGTGATGCTGTATTACGGACAGGATGGGATCGCATGTCTTCTTTTTATTTATTTGACTTTTATAATTAGCTAGATGGGATATTGAGGAAAATGTTAGTATGTATTTGATTTGATTTGTGTGAATTATGCATGTTATGTAGCTTAAGGTTATTCCTGTGTTATTGTTTGATAGAGATAGAAGGAATAGATTGCCAAAATCATCAACCTCCCGAGTTACACACTCGCGGCGTCGTGACTAAATTTTATTTTTCCTTTCAGATAGATTAGTGACAGAAAGGATGCATGCTGCATGTATTACAGGAGCTGTGAGACGTGTGGAGCTGTATATGCACCGTTGACTAGAATAGATTCTTCTAATGTGGGTTGGAAACTGTTTTGAACAATGATTTGAGAGGGAATCGAACCCTGATTTGTAATGAGAAAGGCTGATGGGATTACAAGATATACATGAGAATTTAGTGCATGCTGAAATATGAAGTCAATTATGCGGGCAGATTGCATGCCTGGAGATTTTATAAGAATTGTGTGAAGCGAGAATAGACCTGTGATTGTATTATGAGATATTATTGAGAATCAGAATTGCCGTGAAATAAATGTCAGGCCAGTGAATCTGATGTGTGTGTTGAATTATAGTAGCATGCTGGCAATATGTACGACTGTGTATGTGAATCTCCGAGCAGTTGTTGAGATATGAGCTCGCCCAATAGGTTAGCTTATCAGCCAAGGTTATACAGTCATCGCGAAGTGGAATTTGTTTCCGTTATTCCTGAAACATGGTGAATAATTGTTGTTGGGCGAATTGACCTGGCACGCAAGCGACGTTTCAGTTCATCCCAAAGATATTCGATTGGGTCCAGGTCAGGGTTTTGAGCAGGCCAGACCAGGACCTACACCTAATTTTCTTCGAATTACGGTCCAGTTGTCCTTGCTTTGTGGACAAGAGCATCATCATGCTGATACAGAAAAAAGTACTATTTCAAACTGTTGACAGTGTGGGAAGCATGCTACTGTATAACATAACTTTCGAAAAACCTGTTTTCATTATTTCATCGAAAAAAACTAAAATACGAGCCCAAACCAGGAAAAATAGTGCCAGACCATCACACCACCTCCTCCAAATGTCATTGTCACCACAACAAACTCGGGTAAATACCGATCACCAGGCATCCACTAGATTCATACACGCCCATTGAGTGCCACAGTATATACCGTGACTCGTCACTCCATAAAATCTTCTTCCACTGCTCCATAGACGAATGACGACTTTGTTTGTACCAATCTAAGCAACGTAGTATTGTCGTTCGTATAATTGGTTTCCGGGGAGCAACACTATGCTCAAAACCTAGTCCTATCGCCTCTCGACGAATCGTTCTATCACTGACCTCTATTCCTGACCTGTAACGGAAGTCCTCTGCAATAGTTGACAAGGATATCTGACGATTGGTTCGTACAGTACGCTTCAGAGTTTGATTGTCCTGTAATTTCATTTCCTGCGCCAGATAGAACGATGATTGGATCGGTGCTTCCCTGAACTTTCCACTTCGCAATAACATTGCTTACAGTGAATCTGGGTACGTGTAATTCCCGTGAAATTTCTCTGACGGAATGTCTGAACTTGTGGGCCCCTACAATTATGCCCCGTTCTAGCTCACTCAATTCTCTACACTGACACATTCTCATAGTAAACATGTCTACGATGTTGATGTCTGCATAACCGGACGTCGCACAGAGTACGTGCAGTGGGCAGTCCAGAGACGTTGACTACGAAATGTACGCTTTTATTACAAAACTTCTGCAGCGGAAGTAGCCTTCCTCTGTGGTTCTCAACCAAAGAGTGATTATTTCCGTCCTTCGTGGTCAAATGGTCACTTTTACCAAATGCATTTTTGTCTCAGAGGACCACAAAGGCAGACCTCGAGGGCCACTTGTGGTCCGGGATCATAGTGTCAGATATTTTATTTTACTATATATGGATTAAAGTACTGTAAATGGAATATCTCTAAAATAAACTTACCGAAATTCTTCTAGTCGCACCTGGAAAGATGCCTTGTCCAGCGAATAGACGGTTTCTCCGTCGACACCGGGAATAATGACCTTCGGCCAAGTAGTCATATTGCAGAGAGCTTGATCAGTCACAACGAAGATATCCGTCAAGTTGGACCTAAAACCCAACAGTGAATATGGATGTACTGTGTGAAATCAGTATTACCAATCTTACAAGAATGACCCTGAAAAGATTCGGAAGAAAATTCTTTGAATTATCTACTATAAAAGTAATAAAAGTTCGACTCTACTGAAAAGGGATCAGTACCTTTTAATAATGCTACTTGCTTTTACGTCCCACTAACTACTTTTACGGTTTTCGGAGACGCCGAGGTGCCGGAATTTAGTCCCGCGGGAGTTATTTTACATGCCAGTAAATCTACCGACACCGGGCGAGTTGGCCGTGCGCGTAGAGGCGCGCGGCTGTGAGCTTGCGTCCGGGAGATAGTAGGTTCGAATCCCACTATCGGCAGCCCTGAAAATGGTTTTCCGTGGTTTCCCATTTTCACACCAGGCAAATGCTGGGGCTGTACCTTAATTAAGGCCACGGCCGCTTCCTTCCAACTCCTAGGCCTTTCCTATCCCATCGTCGCCA
Source organism: Anabrus simplex (assembly GCF_040414725.1). Taxonomy (NCBI): domain Eukaryota; kingdom Metazoa; phylum Arthropoda; class Insecta; order Orthoptera; family Tettigoniidae; genus Anabrus; species Anabrus simplex. The sequence goes on from NC_090266.1 coordinate 857,124,983, forward strand.
TAAGACCTATCTGTGTCGGTGCGACGTAAAGCCCATAGCAAAAAAAAAAATCTACCGACACGAGGCTGACACGAAGATCACGACTAGGCCTACCAGCTTCTCGCCTGGGCATGACATTTCCAGTGTCAGCTATTCTCTGTATAGCTGCTACAAGACCAGCTCTCGCTAGAAGTGACGAGAATGAAATGAAGTGGTTGTCCTAGAGATCAGACTGTTTACTAGGATAGACAACCTCTAACTAGAAGAGACGTCCGGCTCCATGGCTAAATGGTTAGCGTACTTTGATGACAGGGGTCCCGGGTTCGATTTCCGGCAGGTTCGGGAATTTTAACCATCATTAGTTAATTTCGCTGACACGGGGGCTGTGTGTATGTGTCGTCTTAATAATCATTTCATCCTCATCAGGACGCGCAGGTCGCCTACGGACGTCAATTCAAAAGACCTGCATCTGGCGAGCAGAACATGTCCTCGGACACTCCCGGCACTAAAAGCCATACGGCATTTCACACCAGAAGGGACGAGAATGAAGTGAAGCTATTGACCTAGAGAGGTCAGACTATGGACTAGGATAGATAACATCTCACAAGAAGGGACGAAATGAAGTGCTGATAAATCATTAATTTATTTTTCTTTCTGTATTCCGTAGAACTTAGCCTCCGTGGCTCAGGCGGCAGCGCGCCAGACTCTCACCGCTGGGTTCCGTGGTTCAAATCCCAGTCACTCCATATGAGATTTGTTTTGGACAAGCGGAGCCGGGATAGCTTTTTCCCCGGGTATTCCGGTTTTCCCTGTCATTTTTCATTCCAGCGACACTCTCCAGTATCATTTCATTTCATCTGTCAGAGGAATGCGACAGTCTTCGGCAGCCGGCACAATTCCTATCCTCGCCGCTGGATGGGACCTTCGTTCATTCCATTCCTGACCCGGTCGAATGACTGGAAACAGGCTGAGGATTTTCATTTTTCCATTCAATAGAACTAAATTAGATGCGAATTGTGAGAACATTCAGCCTGAGCGATCGTCGGGTAACGTGGACGTCATTCACAGCCAGTCGTCTGTCCTGCGTATACTTCCTGTCAGTGGCGGTGGGCTCCAAGGAGTACATTAGCACGTGAACATCCGGTTCTAATGCATAGTCGTGTTTTTATGGATAATTAAAAATAATTTCCTTTGTTTCGACCTGTTTTCATCAATCGATCGAAGGAATTCAACCTATACCGAAGTTCCGTTACATTGACAGCTGTTAGTTTCCACTGACAATGCAGGGAGCACACTGGATAGTGTGCTACGAGCCTAAGGACTATACGCATGCACATGCAGATGAAGCCATGGTTTATGCGCAGGTATCCCCTTAAGTGAGGAGCACGGTAAGGTATATGTCTTTATTATTATTTGCTGCTGACAAAAGGTCCCATGAGCCTCTGGTTGGTGACAGGGACCATACAGTACATACTTTTCTTAAGGCGACACCATAATTACATTTCGTATAGAATAGCTTTTTCTGTAAAGTGACAAGTACATTTTCGGATAAAAAGACATTGATTTTTTAACATGTTAGCATCATAGATTTTCAGAAATATATTCAGATATTGCACGGCTGTAATATATTAAATCTGGACAATATATATATATTATTGTATTAATTAAAGCAAGTTATATAGAGATTGTATTAAGATATCTGTAAAAGAGTAATATTCCTTCAGTTTTTTCTTGAAACATATAACCGATTTAGAGTTCTTTATAATAGGAGGCAACACATTATATTCCCTAAACATTGATGATTCCATGCCTTTCACTCCATACTTTACTGAATTAGAGTGAGAGGGATATATCCTTAATGATCCTCTAGTTTCATATCCATGAATTTCACTAAAATGGGAGAAGTTAACAGTAGAATGGGTTAATTTCCTGTCTAGCTTATACATAAAGACTGCTGATGAAAATGCAATTTGTTTATGGAATGGCAGAATATTTGACTTTGAAAAAACTTCATATGGCGGTTTGAAGAAGGGGAATTCATACATGATTTTGATGGCTCTTTTTTTGTAGGATTTCCAAATTCTTAATGTAATCTTTCCTACATCTTTCCCAAATAAAGCTTGTGTATGTTACTGTAGATGTGGGTGGATCATTGCAAAATATATACATTTCAATTGTTGATAAAAAATTACTGTATCTTAATCTGTGCATTATTCCTATCAAAGGGTTAATTTTGCTGATTACATAATCAATATGGCTTTTCCAGGAAAGTGTTGAGTCTAATGTTATACCAAGATACTTAGCTGAGTTGACTCGCTCTATTACTTGGTCCTTTAGGGTAACAGTGTTAGCCGCTGTGTTCTTATGGGCTGTTTTATGAAAGATTAAGTATTTTGTTTTAGGCACATTTATGACCTATTTTGAGATGAAGCACAGTCCGATAACTTGTTCAAGTCACAATTTATATCTTCCATAATTTGCGTTTCACTTAGTCCTTTATAAGTTAGTAAGATATCATCAGCAAATACTTTACATTTTCCCTTTAGTGTTAAAGATTGTATGTCATTAATATAAATCAAAAATAGAATAGGACCTAGTACTGAGCCCTGCGGTACTCCCGTTTTTGTTTGCTGCTTAGAACTATTAGTATCATGAATCATCACATATTGTGTTCGGTTTGATAAATAATTTTGGAACAATTTGTGTGCTAAACCCCTAATTCCTGCTAATTTTAACTTGTTCAGAAGTATTTTGTGGTCAACCAGGTCAAATGCTTTTTTAAGATCTATGAGTAGCCCTGCTGCTAATTTATTTTCATCTAAGGTCTTTTGAACATCTATTACTGTATCAAATACAGCATTATCAGTTCCCCTATTTGGGAAAAACCCATATTGATTATTGGAAAAGTAATTAGTTTTACACAGAAAATTTACCAATCTAATTTTTACTACCATTTCTATGAGTTTTCCAATTGCAGATAATATAATAATTGGTCTGTAATTGGATGGATCTGTATTATCTCCTGATTTAAAGAGAGGTACAATTCTGGCACATTTGAGTAATTAGGGTATTTCTCCACTGAGAATTGAACGGTTAATAATTTCCACAATATATGGCACTAAACTTTCAACACAGGTTTTTAACATGACATTGGTTATTTTATCTTCTGTTAAATTATTTTTATTTTTTAGAGAAGTGATAATTTTGAGCACTTCACATTCATCAGTAGGAGACATGAAAATACTATTAGTTTGACTTTCAGCTGCTATGCTGCCATGAACTTGCTCATCTTGAGGAAGACCTTTTCTTATATTTTCACCTACGTTAACGTATAGTTCATTTAGATTATTGCAAATGTCCTCTGTGTTTGTAATGCTGACATCATTTACCACCAGATGGCTGATTTCATGTTTATGTCCAAGCTTCCTATTTAACACTTCATTGACTATATACCATGTTTCTTTTTGGTTTTTGAAATTCTGTAATCTGTGTTCATAATACCTTTTTTGTAACTCTCTTTTTAATTTGGTTATTTTATTACTGATTCTTTTGTATTCTTCAATTACTTCTGCAGAGGGGTTTTTTACTTTAGTTTTTGAAAACAGTGAGTCTTTGATGCGAATAAGTGTTAGTAATTCTTGGGTAACCCAAGATTTTAGGGGAATGTCTTTGGTGTTCTTTCTGTTTATTGAAATTGAGCTAGTTTCAATTCCTGTACTAATATATTCAAAAATTTATTTAAATAAGTGTTTATGTCCATATCCTCACAGTTAAATTTATTTTGTAGGATATACTGATTTAATTTGTTGTAATTTACAAATTGCTTACCACTATCTTTGACTATTGGTACTAATGGAACTGATTTTTCACTAGAAATTTCACATACCAGTAGGTAGTGATCACTTAAGTTATTTGTTATATTGAATACAGGACAAATTTTACTACTATTTGTGAAAAGTATGTGATCAATTAATGTGGAGGTTGTTTTCGTTACTCTAGTTGGGTATTTGTTATTACATGTCATATAGCCGTAAGTTGTTATTAAATTGCCATATAAAGTTCTGTTTCTGAAGGTTGAAAACAAGTCTATATTTGTATATCCTAGTATTATTGAAGTATGTCCTGAACTACTATTTAGGATATTTTCTAGATCGAACATAAAACTTGGCGAGTTACTTTCCTGTGGGTTATAGATGGTAATGATTTCATATCTTCGATTTCCTTTTGTAATCGCGACTTGCAGTATGATATGAGATTTATTTATTTCTTTTATGACATTGCTTTTCCATTTGTTTGAAACATAAAGCGAAACACCCCCACGTATCTGCTCTCTTACCACATGATGAGAAATGTAGTTTTTTATTTCAAAAGCGTGGGTTAGTTTGTTGGTTAGCCAATTTTTGGAGATTGCAAGAATATCTATTGTCTTTAATCTGATCTAAGATAATTTGGATATCATCAAATTTATTTTTCATGCTTTGTGCATTTATGTGTAGGCTTTTCAATTCACATGATCTACTTTCTAAAAATCTGTCTTTAATATAATTATTTAGGGTTTCACACTTAAATTGCTCTACTTTAAGATTTTTTTTTCAGGATCCAGGTTTGGTTATGTAAGGACAAAAAATTGAAATTAAGAGAAGAAAGCTTGGAATTGAAGTGGGTACAACACAAGGAAAGGTTACCTCGATGTTTCCAGATCAGCTGAAGTGAGCAAGTTCATGCAGAACTTCAGGGTTTGCCACTCACCTCGAAGGACCGTCCTGGAACTTACAGTCCCTGACCCATGTGCCAAATATTTTCCCCTGTTGCCGTAGCTCGCGGCATTTTTTGGCGAGGGTCTCATTCCTAGGCGTTAAGTGCTCGTTGATATAGATGTTATTCACCGAACTATATCCGATTTCGTTCGTTTTCAGTGTCTTTTTTTGTCGTCTGCTACTGAGGATTTCTTCTTTCTTCCATCGATTAACAAACTTCACGATGACAGGTTGTGGTCCAGGTTTCGTGGATGGAAGTCTGTGTGCAGCGTCAATATCTTCGGGCTTTATATCGACTCCCAGCGCCTTACCAACTTCAGTTACTTTCTGGAACACTTTTTCATCCTTTTCAGCAGGAACTCCATACACTAGTAAATTGTTTTTGCGTTGATACTGCTTCAAGTCTTCTAGCTCGTTCACGGCTGCCGTTGTCGCATTTTCCGCATTTTTCTTATCTTTACTCAAAGTATCTAGTTCGTTCTTGAGGTCAACATATTTTTCGGAAAGAAAGGTTGCTAATTTCCGTAATTCTTTGTTTTCTTCCGTTAGTACTTTGAGGAACTCTTCAAGTTGTTTGGAAAAGTTCGCCATAACCTCATTTATGTTAGGTTGTGCAATGCAGTCTTCACGTTTACACGACCATTGGAATTGTTCTTCCTTACGGAAATTTTGGAGTGTTTCTTTGCTCATTTTCACACATGTTACGTGGAACCAACGTTCGCATTTACCATCACAGCCTACAGCCTGTTGATTGTTTTTTATTTTCTTGCCACACGGGGGGCACACGAACACCATGATGTTGTTTATCTTATTTATTTAGTTGTAACTGTTTGAGTGATAATTCGATTTGATTTTAATGGTTTCCTGAGTTATTAATGTTACTAATCTGCAGTATGTTCCTGAAGAATTGTGGATATTACTCACATAAAGTTGATTTTTTCGTCATTTCACTTAATATATCACACAGTCACTGCCGCCATATATTCCGTCTACAACCACCGTCTTACCAGAGATGAAAACAAGGATCGTATTACAGTTGACCACGAGGATACTCCAACTGCCCTGCTACTGATGGTCACAGCCTCCCTGAAGTTACTGTAGCATGGTATTGCCGGAAGATTTCGCTACTAGATTTCGATGTTCGTAATCGCGGGAAGAAGTTTGCTTTACGTAAATGGGTGGAGAAATTATTTGACTACAGGTAGGTGTGGTATACATTATTTTTATGTTTCTTCTCCTACCTAGGTGAACTTCGTGCTATGTAAAAATCAAGAATAGTGCTCGCATCATTTAACGTTCTTTACAGTAGAGAATCGTAGCAAAGTTGCTTTGAATTTTAGTTTCACCGAGAAGAGTAGCTTCGGCTAAAAGTGGCCACAGTTTTACCGTGGCTTTTCAGCTCTTCATTCTGTAGGTGGTGTAATGGTCCCACGGTCGTCTGCACTGAGAGTGGTTTTCCGTGGTTTTCCAATCCCCTGACGCAGGCTAATGCAGGGACAGATCCTTTAATTGGCCACAGCCTCTCCCCTCTCACCTTCTCCGCACCTCAAATCACCACAACACATCTGCTGACCAGAGAGAGGGCGTCATCTTCTAGGAGGCCCACCTTACCCCACCAGGGTACGGATTGGAAACATTTTAGTAGTAGTAGTAGTAGTAGTAATGGTAGTAGTATTCAGTTTTGTTGTACACTCGCAGACCAATCTTGGATAAAATGGATCCTCTATTATAGGAATTCAACCATAGGCCTATTATGAATGGGGAAGGAACCGAACAAGGAAGTTTTAGTGAAGTGATTTAAGAATGTTACCTTTCACTGATCTGCTTTATACTTTGGTACATTTAAGACGTGAATAAAAATGTTACTGTGAACCCCTGAAAATTTTGCTACGAGCCACCACTGCTTCCTATACCCTTCTGGAAGGAATTTAAAATTGATAGGAGAGCTGGTATGTACACCTCCAGTGGGACAGTGCCTGAAAAGTGTTGCGCCACATTTGGACGAGGGTACGAATTTAATTTTATGAAAATGTTGCAAACTTTAGGGTGGATAGACCTAAGAGTGAGGAGATGAGATGTTCGACTAAGCGGTATGTTCCTAGCTGTTAGTAAAGAGATGGCGTGGAATGGCATTAATAGACAAATGTGCCCGAATGGAGTTTTTGAAGTAAGGAAATTCATATTATGAAGAGAAAGTTGGAATTCAAGGGGACAGAATGGGGCAAATATTTGTATATAGGAAGAGGAATTAGCGATTGGAATAATTTACACGGGAGATTTTCAGTAAATTTCCAATAACTATGAAATCATTTAAGAAAAGAGCAGTTAAACAACTGATAGGCTATCTCCTACCTGGGCGACAGCCCTAAATGCAGATCAATGGTGACTGATTGATCGTATGCCGATATGGAGTCCTTCCGTTTGGAAATCGTTCGGCGTACATCTCCGCAGCTATACGAGCATTCTGTCTTACATCGCCGTAAATTAAAATCACATCCAAATATTCCCTAGATGTAAACTGTGCCATAACTAAGTGGTATATGTTCACTAGCTACACACCAGTCACGTTAAGGCGCTGGCCTTCTCACCCCAACTTGGCAGGTTCGATCCTGGCTCAGTCCGGTGGTATTTGAAGGTGCTCAAATACGTCAGTCTCGTGTCCGTAGATTTACTGGCACGTAAAAGAACTCCTGCGGGACTAAATTCCGGCACCTCGGCGTCTCCGAAAACCGTAAAAGAGTAGTTAGTGGGACGTAAAACAAATAACATTATTTACATTACGTCACAACGCGGCTGCCGACCAGGTGCACCGATCGCTGCATTGCCACATGTTCTTTGCTACCATTCAAATCATGACCTTTTTTTTACTACTAAACGCATCGATATACAGGACAGTTACCAATAAGTATCTGTTCTGACTCTTATTCCTAGGTGTTTGTACACTCCATCTTCTCGCATTCGAGCCATTAACCTTCTACTGTATATCATTGATTTTGTTTGGATACGACGTAACGGTGCAACCTAAAGAGCTGAAACTTGCGAAATTGTGATCCTCTTCCCAGGATATATTAATTATGTTTATTTGGTGCATCAGTTACCTTCCACCTGTAAAGCATTTATGAATGGGACAACTATTAACGGAGATACTTCAGAACTAATTTTTAGACCTTCCTCTAAACAACTATTTTGTGCAGCGTGAATTCAATAATTTATAGCTTACATTATAGGAAATTTTCCCTTGACCTTATACACCAATTTTCGCAGAATATTGTTCACCTGTTTTCGTGTGACACGCGTACGTACTTTAGTGAAATGATTTAAGTATATTACTTTTTACTTATTTGCGTTATACTTTGGTACATTTGAGACTTGAACAAAATGTTATGGACCCCAATGCATAGGCACAGATAGACATGACGGAAACCTTCTTCTTTCTGGACATAGCCGACACATATGTTTGGTTTGTTTGTTTTCTTCGCTAATGGTGTAACGTTGTACTAACACATCGAAGGATTTAGCGACGCGAGAATGGGAAAGGGCTAGGATTGGAAGGTGATGGCCGTAGGCTTAGTTAAGGTACAGCCCCAGCATTTGCCTGGAGTGAAAGTGGGAAACCACTGGGCGAGTTAGCCGTTCGGTTAGGGCGAGTGCAGCTGTGAGCTTGCATCCGAGAAATAGTGGGTTCAAATCCCACTGCCGGCAGCCCTGAAGGTGGTTTTCCGTGGTTTCCAATTTTCACACCAGGCAAATGCTGGGGCTGTACCTTAATTAAGGCCACGGCCGCTTCCTTCCAACTCCTAGGCCTTTCCTATTGCATCGTCGCCATAAGACCTATCTGAGTCTGTGCGACGTAAAGCCACTAGCAAAAAAAATAAATAAGGGAAGCCACGTGAACGTACATTTAATCAAGTCTCCAACCTTTCGTAATATCTCATAAGAGTATATTTCTTCCAGTATTAGAGTACCAAAAAGCATTGACCACTTCCCAAAGCACAGATCTGACTAATCATCTAGTTGCCATAGTTGCATGGTGAAACAGAAAACCAGTGTCATCCCTCGCTGTAGAGTCAATTAATTAGAGGTACCACCGGTCGATACGTGGGCAGCATGTAACGACACCACTGTGCACACAGAGCCTAATAAAATCTTGATTACTGGACTGAGGAGCGCCCCCTATGACGAATACAAGAAATACTTGGTGTGTAACGTGTAAAGCTCCACTTTCTCACAGAAAATGAGCTCACACTTCATGCGCCAGCCTTACAGGAAGTGATGAAATGTTACCCTCACGTTTTTATTCCACACACCAATTACCAAAGATAATTGAACGAGTTCTTCATATCTCAATCGATCTTTCTCCTGTTCTGGCAAACTTTCCCAGATTGCGGGCTCTGGTCTCCAACTCGACGCACTCTCTTCATTTATCTTCAGAATTCTTCTATAAGGCCTCATTTCAAAGATCTCTTACCAAGCTAGAGGTTACGCGGTTTGAGTCACGTTTATTTCAACTTGCATTCCGGAGCTATCAAGACGGTTTTCCGTAGATTCTCATTTTCACACCAAGAAAATGCCGGGGCTGTTCCTTAATTGAGGTGCATATGGCCCTGAGGTTCACTCAGCCTACACCAAAAATGAGTACCAGGTTAATTCCTGGCTGCAAAGGCGGCCGGGCGTAGAGCTAACCACTCTACCCCATCACGTGCCGAGGTTAACAATGGTGGAAGCCTTTACCTTCCACTCCTCCAAGGGCCTGCATGGCCTGTACGGAGGTGACTTTGCTTTTTGTTCCTTAAATGAGGCCACGATAGCTTTCTTCTTAATCCTAGCCCTTTTCGATCCCATCGTCACCGTTACGACATAAACGAAATTGAAATAAATAATATTTCAAAACTCTCTACTCTATCTCTTCCACCGATCTGAGTGGCTGAGAGGTTAGAGAGCAAGCCTTCTGAGCTCAAGTACCTGGGTTCAACCCTGCTCAGTCTGATGCTCAGATAGGCCAGCCTCGTGTCGGTTGATTTACTAACATGTAAACAAAATCCTGTGGGATAGAATTCCGGCACTTTGTTTTCTCCGAAATCCGTAAAAGTAGTTTAAGGGACATAAAACCAATAATTACTGTTATTATTATTATTATTATTATTATTATTATTATTATTATTATTATTATTATTATTATTATTATTATTATTATTATTATTATTCCCATTCATAGAGCGCGCTGGAACTTCTTCATTGGCTTGAGGACTTCCACCTTCCTATTCACCCAAAATCTCTTCATGAACTCACTGTGTTGCCTCTTCCGTTCTCCTGACCACTTTGTACCAGTCCTGTTGCTAGTTTTCACCATATACTGAGGTCCTGAAGAATTCGCGATTTCTTCCTCAATGTTCAGTTCATTAAGGTTCCCTCTTGTTTCTTCCAGCCAATTTATTCCCCTGTTATTGTTATTATTATCATCTCTTCCTTTGGGCAGGAGCTTATCTCATGGCTTTTCAACTGGACGGCCGAGGTACGAATCTCGATGGATGAGGGATAGAATTTTCAGCTGAACTGGCACGTGGCGTCAGGAAGGGCATCTAGCCTTAAATCCACATATTAAACACAAATTAATGATGGTAGCTCCACCGATCCGAAAAAATGCTTGGGATTAACCGAAGAAAGTTGTCATTGTTGATTTTCTCTATTCTTTCTCTTCCTGCACCAGCTGTTGACCAAGTTCACACAAATACCTACAAAAACGACTTTCTAATACAGTGATCTGTAATCATAATCTTCAAATTTGCCGAGATAAATCCTTGCTCAAACTGCTGAAGAATCTCTCCCAGGGTAAATGAAAAAAAAAGAGAAGAAAAACATATAGTCCAATAAACTTTTACTCTGGAATTTGTGACAATGAATCAGATGTTAATTTGTGGTGAGAATATTTAATACAGTTTTCTCTTTTATTACACATTTAGTATTCATAATTTGAAATAGTGAACCTTGAATCACATTAATACTAATTGCATTCTGGAAAATTCTGCTACCGTAAAATAATCAAATCGTACAGGTATATTTGGTGTAATTAGTAGATCTGTTACATGATTTCGGTGTACCGAATTCAAAATAAAGTACACACTACTATGTTGCTTATGTAATTTGAATTGATACCCAGATATGTGATTATAGCTTTCATTTAATATTTGAAGGGTTCAGGAAAACCAACCAAAAATTGACTTTTCACAGGGGAAGGGAAATATACTCTCAAACCCTTAGAAGTTTTGGTAGAGTACTTGTTTATCTCTGAAATTATAAAAAGATCATGTTTTAGTTTACTTGCGCAGTTAATTATGTAATTAAACGATGACTGGAATTTGTCAGTTCTTTTACAATTGGCTTTACGTCGCACCGACACAGACAGGTCGTGTGGCACGATGGGACAGGAAAGGGATAGGAATCGAAAGGAATCGGCCGTGGCCTGGTGTGAAAATGGGAAACTACGGAAAACCATCTTCAGGGCTGCCGACAGTGGGGTTCGAACCCACTATCTCCCGAATACTGGACACACTTAAGCGACTGCATCTATCGAGGTCGGTATTTATTAGTTCCCCTCCTCCCGTATTTTACAAGAAATAAAATATGAAACCTCTGCATCGCAGTATGTAGTAACACGTAAAACAAATAGACTTAGTTAAACTATATCCGTCAAAGGACAGAAGATCGGACCTATGAGTGTTCATCATTTTAAAGTATTTTGTAAATAGCTAGAACCTGCTAAATATTTGCTTTTCGCATGTGACATTAAAATACGGCCTCCCCTGTATTTAGACTACCCTTCCTGCTTCATCCTGCATGCCGTCTACCTTTTACCATTATAACTTGGTGCAGCAGACATTATGATATGCCGGACGAGTTGGCCGTGCGGTTGTGGACGCACAACTGTGAGCTTGCATCCGGGAGATAGTGGTTTCGAACCCCATCGCTGGCAGCCCGGAATATGTTTTTACAAGGTTTCCCATTTTCATCCCAAGCAAATACTGGGGCTGTACCTGAATCAAGACAACGGCCGCTTTCTTTCCACTCGTAGGCCTTTCCTATCCCTTCGACGTCATAAAACCTATCTGTTTCGGTGCGACGTAAAACAAACTGTAAAAAAGAAAACATTATGATATGACAACGCCATATTTGTAGTTAGTCTACCGTTTTTAAGCTATACTGTACGCTATGTTGCAAACATCTTAGAATTTCCTGCCGAGATAAATTTAATTTCTTTGGTTGGTACACCCTTTTTCCGGACTGTTAACATGGTACTAACTGCGCCCAACTAGCGGCCAGCCAGAGACTCAGTGGTCGTCTTCTCGTCCTCTTCTCCGTGTAAAACAGAACTTCCTAACGTCGCGTGGCTGGCTGCTGACAAGGTAAAGGCAACCTTCAACATGTAGTCTAAAATACTTTTACAACTGAACAACTCCTCCTCTGGTTGAGGGAGGTTTTTCATAGATTTTAATATTGTAATTACGTAAATGTTAGGATACGTTTTCCTAGATGGATTATGTAGGGAGCTTTTTACCTTTTAACAAGTTATGAAGCTTGCCTTTGTGTGATTTCGTCATGCCAGGCTAACGTAGGCATGTCAATAGGATGTTCCAGTGATTTACCCTTGGTATTCTATCCTCATCTCTCCTCTTACTGCAACTAGATGTCATACAAATTTAACCAGTTATCACCCTTTTAGGATTTGAATTCGCTTTTCTTAATCTCAGAGTAGGTTTGTTTATCCCCTGATGCAACGGGGCATTCGTGCCCCATTAGTTGATCTTCTTATGCCAAAATTTGGGGATTTCACGTGATGTTGAGCCACTGTCTGTCTGTTAGGTCATCAGCCCAGAGGCTGGTTGGATCCTTAAATAGCATCACCAAAGGCTATGCAGTTATAGGGAAACCACAAAAACCAATGACAGAGCCCAAATGAGGCGTACTAGGCAAGATGAGGAGTGAAGTAGTTTGCCATTGCTTTCCTCACTGGGCCAGAAGGTGCTACTGCAGCACAACTGATTTTATGAGCAACACCTTTCATAACGCAGATGCACTAGTTGTGCTCCAAATGTCATTACTCAGCACCACCCATACCCCAGGAGCTTCCATATTGTCACAGCCATGGATGAGACTGGGACTTCAGTGGAAGCTACACTTTGCTCTGGCCTGTGCCAACAGACGGATACAAAAATACTGTGTCCATCAAGAAATGGCAACAGGCGGGTTGAACCACTATCCTTTGGCTATTATTTTTTTTTTTTGCTAGTTGCTTTACGTCGCACCGACACAGATAGATCTTATGGCGACGATGGGACAGGAAAGGGCTAGGAGTGGGAAGGAAGCGGCCGTGGCCTTAATTAAGGTACAGCCCCAGCATTTGCCTGGTGTGAAAATGGGAAACCACGGAAAACCATTTTCAGGGCTGCCGACAGTGGAGTTCGAACCTACTATCTCCCGAATACTGGATACTGGCTGCACTTAAGCGACTGCAGCTATCGAGCGCGGTTGGCTATTTCTGGCTTTTTCTAAACTAATTCTTTCTTCTCGTTTTAGTGTAAATTTCTGTCCGCTCATTGTGTAGTATGAGACTAGATCTTGTTTTCTAGGGAGGAAATCCAACTAGGTGATGATGATACTTGTTGTTTGAAGGGGCCTAACATCGACGGTCATCGGCCCAATCCAACTAGGGTTTCATTTCTGAACTGTTGCGACTTACAGAGTTCTAACTGCGGTACTCGAACTACCTTTGTGGTACGTAAACGTACCATTCGCAGGCCCCGTGGTGTAGGGGTAGCGTGCCTGCCTCTCGCCCGGAGGCCCCGAGCTCGATTCCCGGCTAGGTCAGGGATTTTTCTCTCTACCTGAGGGCTGGTTCGACGTCCACTCAGCCTACGTGATTAGAATTGAGGAGCTATATGATGGTGAGATGGCGGCCTCGGTCTCGAAAGCCCAGAATGACGGCAAAGAGGATGCGTCGTGCTGACCACACGACCCCTCGTAATCTGCAGGCCTTCGGGCTGAGCATCGGTCGCTGAGCAGGCCAAGGCCCTTTCAAGGGCGTTAAGTGGCGTGGGTTTTGGTAAACGTAGCATTCACTTTGTGTTAAATGGTGCTCGTTATCTCAGTCTATGTTAAAGTTTTCTTCTTATCTGCCCTTTCATTGCTTGTGTTTTACATTGTTATTTAGATTTGCTGTAAAGTCAAAATTATGATTGGCTTAATATTCTATTGTCTATGTGTCATTCCATTCAGATGTTTAATCAGGTGTTATTGTTTTTTATATCTATGAAAATGAAAATCCACAGCCTGTTTACAGACATTGGACCGGGTCAGAAATGGAATGAATGAAGCCCCATCTAGCGGCAAGGATATGTATTGTGCCGGCTGCCGAAGCCTTTCGCACTCCTCTGGGGCAGTGATAAATGACTAACAGATGAAATGAAATGTTAATGGAGAGTGTTGCTGGAATGGACAAGGAAAACCGGAATACCCAGAGAAAAACCTGCGCTGCCTCCGCTTTGTCCAGCACAAATCTCACATGGAGTGACCGGGATTTGAACCACGGTATCCAGCGGTGAGAGGCGGGCGCCCTGCCGCCTGAGCCACGGAGGCTACGTTTTTATATCTATATTTAATTTATTAATAAAAAATAAACGTGAAATATTTGATAAATACATTTTTGTAAATTGAAGTGTTGCTTTCTTCTCGTATCTCTCTCGCCCAGGCCCGAAGCCCTGCCACTTCCCAAATCTCATTTCTGCTTTCACACATACTTATTACATACAGTAAATAACTATAATGAGACCGTTTATGGATGAATAAGCCAGGAGTATACAGTGAACTGTAAGAGGGTTGAATAGTCAACTTTATACCGAAATCACAAATAGTTGTCAAGTTCAGATTTGTGGGGAATGTGTCCACTACTCTTAGTTGATAACACAGGTCTAATATTTCGTAATGAGATAGAACTTACGGGAAGGATCGATATTTACGTACGTTACTTCATAATAGCATCTGTGTCTATGAAACATGTTACGAACGATCTCCAGAGTTACACAAGTATAGATCTGTTGTAAGGCTAACATGTTAGGGTATTCAGCTGAACGCGGAACAATTTGTTTCTTCAGCTGAACTCTATCTTTCTCAGCACATAAATTCTAAGAACAACTGTTTTCTATTTACGATAGGTATCTGAGGTATACTCACGGGAAATGAATACTATTTAAGGTAAAGAGAAGCTTCAAGCAACAGACTCACACATGAGAAGGAATTCCAAGCCACAAATCGATTGTGGCCGCGCGATATAAGAGTCAATCCCCTAGCACAAACAATCCTGTAAGAAGTGATGTTTGCAGATGCTTGACCTGGTTTCATGTTTGACAAAGAGTCATCATCGTCCCCCTATGTAAATGTAGTGAGTGAGGTGTGCCCATTAGGAGGATCGATTCACTTTGTAAGCTCTACATGACGCCTTTCAAGGAACTTACACTTATGCTATAGAAACTCTCTCAGATTTCCAGTTATCCTTTTCAGATAAAAGCTGAATTAGCTTAAGCCTGCCAGTTGTCACTTTTCCACTGATCCAATGTTTTCTTCAGAAATACGGATTGCAGATCGATCCACTTTTCTATTTAGTAACTGAATCCTGATAGTTAATGGAAGAGGATCTCTTATTCCATTCCCACGTGGAGCAAACCGTTTATTTCAGAGAAACACGATTTTCGGATGTGGAGATAATTGGATTAGACGCCTTCTTGGAGAACTGAATATCCACAGATTTCCGTCTAATTCATTCCTGAAAAGAAAGTTGAGAGCTCACCTATTTCGAGTCTTAATGACTGTTCAAATCCCAGTGGGATAACTAACATCTGAAGCTAGGAAAAATAGAAAAGCAAGAAAAATCGAGGATATAATGGAACGTGCAAAA
This sequence comes from Anabrus simplex, assembly GCF_040414725.1. NCBI lineage: Eukaryota > Metazoa > Arthropoda > Insecta > Orthoptera > Tettigoniidae > Anabrus > Anabrus simplex. The sequence goes on from NC_090266.1 coordinate 857,140,664, forward strand.
GAGTTATTTAACACTAATCTGTCTACTGTGCCTCATAACCTCAACAGAGCGGTCGGGCCTTAAAATGCAGTACAGCACTAATGGGAATAATTCATCTCTTTTCTTCTCTCACGTTTTGCGATTAGCTCGTTAATGCAGCGGTTTTGCCAAATGTCCCTAAATCTGAACGCTATCGGATTAAATGCGCGAATATCGAGTCATGTACAGAATTTCAAGCCGCATTTGATGCCGTTAATAAAAAATAATGTTAAAAAGTAACCGAGTGTGAAAATGGAAAGTAACGACAAAGGCAAAGTCTTCATAGCATGGAACGTTTCATGTCAGAACTCCCATTTTATCTTCATTATGCTTGTAACGTTTTCACTGCTGGTAAAGAAATACTTCGGCTAAATTTGAGTAATAAAAATGCAGCGTGTATCTCTCTTTAAAATCATGTTCAGAACCGAGCTCGATAGCTGCAGTCCCTTAAGTGCGGCCAGTATCCAGTAATCGGGAGATAGTGGGTTCAAGCCCCACTGTTGACAGCCCTGAAGATGGTTTACCGTGGTTTCCGATTTTCTCACCAGGCAAATGCCGGGGCTGTACCTTAATTAAGGCCACGGCCGCTTCCTTCCACTTCCTAGGCCTTGCCCATCCCATCGTCGCCATAAGATATATCTGTGTCGGTGCGACGTAAAGCAAATAGCAAAAATAGCAATCATGTTCAGAAATTCGTATGTGCAAGCACGAAAATTTTATTCGCTGGCCAACGTTCTACTAATGACTTTGCATTGGGGGTAAGGGGGAGGCGTTAACGCAAGGTAAACGGTTTTCGGATATAGAAGTTAATTTTAAAACAAAGCTCAGGTTCTTTTCTCGCTTAGTTCTTAATTTACGACGGGTAGAACGTCTCGTTTGTTTAGGTTTCAAGCGTGACTCGGCTGGCTGGCTCTTGCCAGTAGGGATGTCCCAAACTGCAGACAGTCCTAAGCAGTGCAGTGTTTATTTTATCGCTAGTATAATATTTATCAAATAAAAGTCATTGATATATGTGCAATTCTTGAGGACAAGTGGATTGTGTTGGTGTAGTTTGTAAGTTCGTGCTCTTGTGTGGGGGTTCTTAGTTCAAAGAAGAACGGCAGAAGTATGTACTGTACAATGAATCTTCAAATTAAGAAGAAATGTTCCATAGGGATATCAAGGGGGAAAATCGCAATATTATAATGAGTGTCCTGGATTCCCATTAAACACAACGAATATGAGTTGTGCAGTCAGTGATACGGCTAACACTACAGGTTCTTTCGATAGAACAATCAATGCTATAAATAAGGAACACCCATACATTCTTTTGCGAACGCTTGCCAAAAAAAAAAAGGCAAACACGAGAAGGACGGCAGAAAAATGCATGGAAAATTAAATACGACGATAATGTGCAAAGTGGAGCGCGATCTTCACCAGTCAATTTGGCAACAGTGCGCTACATCTGCGCTGTAGTGCGTTTTAAGATCCGAACGCTCTATAGTACGAGTTGTCTTGGCCGTCGGGTCTAAACCGCATTCCTTCGTGGCACAGAAGCCCTAGACGAAATGTATTACAAACTGTGTTTCATGAAATAAATTTCATTTTGGATCAGTATTGACAACTATGTTATATAAGTTGAAAAACTAGTATATTGGTTCCACCTAGTCAATACCTATATTTTATTTACAATTCAAATTTGTAAAAACATCACATTACAACAATAGAACATGTCTCGGCCGCATTAGGCCATCTTCAGCTATCTATAAATAACTTAAAATGCATATATTAAAAGTTAAAAAACAGTAATCAATTCACAATTATATGGTATACCTATAAAATGTATTTCATATAATAACGCCAACCAGGCTACTAGAAAGCTAACTGCTTTATGAACCTAAAAATAAAAGTAACGAAAATCAAGAAAGATATCAGTTTTTGAAACAGTGTATGATTAATGGGGTTGTCCTCAAATTTTTAAATTTCAATCAGAGAAAACAGACAGAAGCAAAATGGATAAGAAGGACTCAAACACGAACTAATAATATTTGGTAAAAAAGTGAAATCAAGTTTCTTTATAAGAAAAAAGCGTTATTGAATGCTAAATTATATGAATCTCATTTGGAAGCACCTCTTACGCTTGGCCCCATTCGAATGGGATTCATTCCAACGCCATATCAATTCTAAATGATCTAATAATTTTTAAGAAAGAACAAACCCTGAATAAGAAATAAGACAACTTGATAAATCTCAAAAGAAGTCATCCCCCCAAAACTTATTCAGCTTCTCAGGCACTGATTAAGCATGAATTTCATTCACCAATTGAAAACCTATCTAGTGCTCACTTCAGTGAAATGGAACAAGAAATCCTAAGCAAAGTTCGTAAATATAACTGGGTGAACCCTTCAATGCATAATAATTTTGTTACTACCATAGCAGAAGCAGAATTAGCTCGTAACAACATCCCTTTGTATAAACAGGATAAGGTGAGGTATGCAATTGAAAGAAAGTTGAATAAAGTACACAATAAACAAATAAATGAAAATTTCACTGGGTTCAAAAACACCTAAACAATCTAAGAGAGAAAATTAAATATACAGACCTAATAGTTACTAAGGATGACAAAGGGAACACTACGGTTATTCAAACAAAGAACGATTATATCAATAAAACCGAACAATTCTTTGCAAAGAATAAGTTCACTGAAATTAACAAAGATCCCACTAAAAATACAAAGGAACCTTAAACATATCTTGAAAAATACTCATTTTTTCCTTACTGAAGAAGAAATCGCCAGTTTAACTACGATGAACCTGAGCCTTCCCTCACTTAGGGCTAGGCCTAAAATTCATTAACCGGGCGAGTTGGCCGTGCGCGTAGAGGCGCGCGGCTGTGAGCTTGCATCCGGGAGATAGTAGGTTCGAATCCCACTATCGGCAGCCCTGAAGATGGTTTTCCGTGGTTTCCCATTTTCACACCAGGCAAATGCTGGGGCTGTACCTTAATTAAGGCCACGGCCGCTTCCTTCCAACTCCTAGGCCTTTCCTATCCCATCGTCGCCATAAGACCTATCTGTGTCGGTGCGACGTAAAGCCCCTAGCAAAAAAAAAAAAAAAATTCATTAAAAAAATGGTGTCCCCATTTAGACCGTAATAATATTTAAAAACAGCCCACCTATAAAATATCACAATTCATTCAAAAACTTTAAAGAAACACTACCGTTTTTGGCCAACATTTCAATTAAAAATTCAGTAGAATTCCGTAATATCACTAAACATTTAGAATTAAAACCTAACTGTACCATTCACTAATTAGATATAACAAATTATGTATGCAAATATACCTATAAAAATGTACCGAGCGGTACACCTCTACGACGCAAGTTCAAATCTTGCGCCGATTGAAACTTTTCTACTGGAGAAACCCAGAACTTTGACAACTGAACTAACTCGGCTGTTTATCAGAAGATGTCACTGTGTGTTGTTGATTTGCTTTTGTTTTTCAGTGATCAAGAAGTATGGACATTCTCTAACAGATGTCTCTACCAAAAACTATGGTAATACACTCTGGTGCAATGGAATGAACTCTCTTGAAGAAATTTTGTATTCATAAGTTTTGTCTTTACTAATTTTTTTTTGCTACTTGCTTTACGTCGCACCGACACAGATAGGTCTTATGGCGACGATGGGATGGGAAAGGGCTAGGGAAGGGAAGGAAGCGGCCGTGACCTTAATTAAGGTACTAAATTTTGCTCTGTGGTTTGTGGGTTGGCAATATTAATCCTTTCCTTCCGCCTGTTTTGAATTAAGCCAATCAGTAATTTCTGTAATTAATTTTCCTCCAATCATTGCTTTCTTCTTCGAATTTCCATGTGTAACTTTTAGTCAACCAATAAAAATTTAGTGGGTGTGTCTACTCATTCCTGAAAGGTCTCGAATTTTCCACGAGGGTATAAAAACTGGTGGTTTTCTTGTCTCCGGGCCACTTTAGTAACATCTAGCTTAGTGTGTGGATATGTAGCAGGGGGCGGGAAGCGCCTCGTTCTTCAGGCAGCAGTTCTTCAACAAGGTAATGGCCTTTTAACATCTGTATTTCTTGGTAGCTCAGCAGTTTAACTCTCGGGGAGGGTTCGAAACCTTTAATATGTAACCAATCTCTTTAAAATGTAAATCACCGGGCTAGTTGGCCGTGCGTGTAGAGGCGCGCGGCTGTGAGCTTGCATCCGGGAGATCGTGGGTTCGAGCCCCACTGTCGGCAGCCCTGAAGATGGTTTTCCGTGGTTTCCCATTTTCACACCAGGCAAATGCTGGGGCTGTACCTTAATTAAGGCCACGGCCGCTTCCTTCCAACTCCTAGGCCTTTCCCATCCCATCGTCGCCATAAGACCTATCTGTGTCGGTGCGACGTAAAGCAAATAGCAAAAAAAAAAAAATGTAAATCCCTTTTCACTCTAAGTAAAAACTACAGTCTCTTTAACTGTAAAGCGGTGATAGAGAGTACTTTACCCTCTCGAGTTCCTCTTCATTTTGAATTTGAGGTGACTATGTTTTCATAACCGTTTTTCTCTTCCTTCTTAATGTGTTAAATTTATCTTGTACACTAGTCACCTCCATAGCTTGGGATTAGCCCCTGTATTATCGGCCTAGCGCCACATAGGTTTTAAAAAACTTTAGTGTAGGAGTGCAAGTACTCACCTCCATTCACTTTTGTATTTTGGGCCATTTATTTAACACGTTTTGTTTTCCTTCCTGAGAAGGCCCAGTAGATTGGGTACGAGGTACCTCTGTGCCATTATAAATGTGCCTTGAGGGCAGTTAGTGTAAAGTCAGGTTATGGCCTCTTAAATAGGCTTGAAAAATCGAGAGCGGGTCAGCTCTTTTTGGTATTTTTGAAAGGTGCCTCGGGGAGGCGTGACATTTATGATTGCTGGGAGCTAATGCTCCATGTAATTAATGGTTTTCTGCCCTTTGGTAATTTGTGGTTATGAGCTGAGAGCTCAGACTTGGGGGCTCGTAGCCCAGAATTTGTAAAATTACATTGTACCTGATATTTTTGTTATTTCACCTTGTGAAAAATTGTTAAACTTTGTTGTCTGTTGAAAATATAACCTTTATTTACATTTTAAATTCATCTTTCAGACTTGTAGTTAGACCCATTCCAGCCCGCACCTTCTTTCACCTCTGCTGTTCCACAGATACTTCAGAACAAAAAATACTAGCGATTTAGTTAAAGGTATCTTGGAAATTGCCGGGCTGAGTGGCTCAGACGGTTGAGGCAGTGGCCTTCTGATCCCAACTTGGCAGGTTCGATCCTGGCTCAGTCCGGTGATATTTGAAGGTGTTCAAATACGTCAGCCCCGTGTCGGTAGATTTACTGGTACGTAAAAGAACTCCTGCTCGGCTAAATTCCGGCACCTCGGCGTCTCCGAAAACCGGAAAGTAGTTAGTGGGACGTTAAGCCAATAACATTAGTTAATTAACTTGGAAATTGAAGAATTCATAACAAAGCTTAATTTTGTCTTGAAGAATAATTTTTTCAATATCAGTGACCACATATATCAACAAAACGGACTCCCGTTGGGCTCACCGGCATCGGGTATCCTTGCGGATATTTATATAGACTACTTAAAAAGCAATATTATTAACAAATACGAACGTATATGTCATTGGTACAGATTTGTGGACGATATATTCGCAATCATTGATCAACAAAAAGCAGACGAGTAAACCACTTTAAATTTTTTCAACTCTATAAGACATATACATTAAATCCACAACAGAATCGGAAGTTGACAAATCTTTGAATTATTTGGACCTTAAAATCACCAGGAATCACAACCGTCTTACCTACGACATCTATAGTAAACCCACTCAGACGATTAATGTAATAAAACAGGACTCTTTTCACCCGAGTTCTCGTAAGAAAACTTCTTTCTACAGCTGAATAAATAGAGCCTTGAATATTCCGCTTTCCAAGTATAATTATAAGGAACAGATTAATACCATCTACGAAATAGTTCTAAAAATGGCCATAACAAAATCTACGTGAATAAAATCATCACCAAGGTGAAAAATAAATCTGTCATCACCTTAAAGAAAGATATTGCCGACAGTAAAAGGAAGTACATTCACATATAAGAATAACAAAAATTTTCAAGTCGCTAATAGTTTCAACAAACATAACAAAGTTTCTTTTATGACCGATAATACCAATGGTAGATTACTCTACAATACGAATGTCATTAATAATAATAATAATAATAATAAAAATAATAAATTTCTAAATTTAGGGTCTATAGAATGAAACGTAATCAATGCCGGGCAAGCTATGTAGGTCAGACAGGCCGAAATTTTAATATCCGCTATCGAGAACATGGCAATGCAAAAATACACAATAGATTTTCGGCCATGAGTGAACACATGGGAGATTTCAGTCACTCAGATATTTCCATTGAAAATGACATGAACACAAAGAAGATCTCACAGAAGGGCAAATTACTTAATATCTGGGAAGGCTAGGAAATCAACAGATAGGGAATCTGCCACTTGGCCGACTGCCCTAAATGCAGATCAGTATTGATTGATTGATTGATTGATTGATTGATTGATTGATTGATTGATTGATTGATTGATTGATTGATTGATTGATCCGCATTCACTTGGATCAGTGATTTAATGCAGCCTTCAACTTCAATGAAATTTCGGAGAAAGTCAAGGCCTTATATAATGAATTCATAATTTTTTTACTAATAAGTTCAAGCTATTGCCATGACCACACTACACGTCGATCTCATGTACGCATTCAGTACCTCACTCCCTTCGTCTACATTCCCGCTCCCCTCCCGCAATCCCCACTGCCGATAACATTGCTCACACTCAAGCAAGGACGAACGTGTTACCGACTTAGTGTTAACTTGGCGTACAGATATGATATGAGGCAAACGCCGAGCTGTTCAAAGTGATTTTTATGCCTGTTTATTTATATTTTATCTACATAGTTCGTCTTTCCCTACATCTTGCTTCCCTCGCTTTAATAATCATATTAGTAACTTTTAATTTTCCTCCTAGATTTTATATCGGGCATCATGACCTGGCGGCAGTTAATTTCCACTCAATGGTTTGGCTGGCATTAAATTATTTTTATCTACATTTGTAAATTCGTAACATTTTCGAAGTCAACTGTCAACATTTTTACGTGAAACAAATTTTAAGGAACAGAAGAGACTTTTAATTACATCATCGTCATTTATTACGTAGAACTGTTCAATGTCAGACTCTTTCTGAATTCGTCACACTACATCAAGTGATTCTTTCATCTGATGATATTTGAACATGCATTTATTTTAAAATATAAGTATACCATATGAATGTATATTTTATTCATGTTCTGTAACTTTTAATATATTAATTTTAAGTTGTTTCTAGACAACTGAAGATGGCTCAATGCGGCCGAAATATGTGCTGTTTTTCTAGTGTGATGGTTTTACAATTTTGAATTGTAAATAAACTTATAGCTATTGACCATATGGAACCAATATACTACTGTAGTTTTTCAACTTACTTTCAGAGTCAGTACTGCGCAACCTAGTCTGACATATTTAGTTTCTCACCCCCTGAAAACCCATGAAATTGTGACCACCAACATACGGTTATTAGATGTTGTTAAGTCATTTACGTGTTTAGTCTTAATTTTTAGTGATAGTTATTAATGGTGACATTATGCGTATTCAATTTTATTGTTAGCCAAGGGTTGTAAATAATTAATTCGATCATTATAGCATGTTGTTCTTTTTTCGAGTGCGGTTGCACTCAGGGTTAGTAAACCCGATTTGCTTGTTAGCTGTCCACATGTGTTAATTGACTTTTGTGATATATAATTCTCTTTTTAATGAACCTGAAGATTAATTTCATGATTCATTGAGGTTTCAAATATAACAGTTTGAGAATATTTCAAGATTTTTCAAGTTATTTACATGTTCATTTGGGACATAGTTCTCTTGGTGTTGATTCCAAGCATTTTTTGGGACATGGTCACGGTGCCAGTTCTAATTGCGAGTTTACATTTTTAAATTTTATATTCTTGTTTAGTCTTGTTTGTCAATTATTAGAAAATGAATTTTGGAGCATTTAAGCTCAGAGTAGGAGCACAGTTGACTTCATGAAATGTTGGTTAAGAATTAACAATGGTTCAAGTTAGATTGGAGGTTACATCGTAACTGTTGACGGTTCATTCGATGATTGTCTGGGGCTGTACCTTAATTAAGGCCACGGCCGCTTCCTTCCCACTCCTAGCCCTTCCTTGTCCCATCGTCGCCATCAGACCTATCTGTGTCGGTGCGACGTAAAGCAACTAGCAAGAAAAAAGTTTCCAGGTTCGTTTCTTTTCTTTTCATATAAATAATTGGCAAGTAAATTCAACCTTAGAAAGTCATTAACTAGGCCCGATCAGTGTATTGGTAACGTGTTATTTTCAAAGAGGTTACGCTGATTGTTATTTTTCTTTGTCGACATGACGTAATAGTTCCAAATGTTTTTCTCGTTTCCAACTATAATTGTTTTTATTTAAATATCAAGTCAATTCTTTCATTTCAAAAACGGTTGTTATTGTCTTCCTCTTACCCTGCCGATCAAAAGAAGATGTGACTACAAGGGACAGCAACCACCCGCTGAGATCAAGAGGGCTTCGTGAGTGTATGCTCATGGCACTGAAGTCCAAGTATCGTCGAAGGTAAGGATACATACAATACCATCTAAAGAATTTCTGTTAGTAAGAAAGCAAGTTAGTAATTTTGAAATTTCTTTATCATAGTTGCAGTTTCTCCAGTTTCACGTGGAATTGGTGCCACTGGGACATGACTATTCATTTCAAAAGTCCCATATGTGTTGGTCGAGATTCGAGCCACGAACGCACTGGTGAGAAGTCAGTGATTATGCAGTCGCCTATTATGCTTATATACTCACAGGCTAAAGAAATATGCCTGCTGTAGTAAATTACCCGCAGTTCATATCATTTAATAATAATAATAATAATAATAATAATAATAATAATAATAATAATAATAATAATAATAATAATAATAATATTTTGGGTCAAACTAACTACTTTTTACTGTTTCCGGATACGCCGAGGTGCCAGAATTTAGTCCCTCAACATTCTTTTACGTGTCAGTAAATCTATCGACACGAGACCGAAGTATTTGAGCATCTTCAAATACCACCGGACTGAGCCAGGATCGAACCTGCCAAGCTGGTGTCAGAAGGTCAATGCTTCAACGGTCTGAGCCACTCAGCCGACATATTAATTTCCAACTGGAAGAAAGATACAGTTTATTATTATTATTATTATTATTATTATTATTATTATTATTATTATTATTATTATTATTATTATTATTATTATTATTATTATTATTATTATTATTTGTGCCATCTAGGACCACGTTAAGTCTTGTTACATTTGTCAGTTTGCTTCACTTTCTTTTTGAGCCCAGAATTCCCTCTTTGTGAGTGGGCCAACTTGTGTTCCTCAGTCCAGGTGGTACTTTGTCTTCCTTTCGCTTGCTTGTCTCGGTTTAGCCCATTCGTCAGTATCTTTTTGTGGAAGACATCTCTATCGAAGGCGTCTTCGGATTTTATATGCAGCATTTGGAGGTCTTCTTTGGTGTTCATCAACCAGGGAATTGTGGTTTTGGGTTTGGAGTCAAAAAAGTGAAAAATATGTTTAGTCAGCCTGTTTTTGTCCATTCGTTTGAGATGACCGTAATATTGTGCCCGTCTCTTACGGATTGTTTGTGTAATTTTCTCTATTTTTCTGTACACTTCTTTGTTGGATTTTTTAAAATAATGGGTGCCATTCTTGTAATTGGATCCCATGATACTTCTGATGATTTTGCACTCTTTCTTCTCCAATTCTTCGAGGAGTCCTTTATTAGCATTTAGGGATAGGGTTTCGGCTGCATTTTTTGTTGTAAATTGAGCGCGACGTTTGATAGGCTATTTCAAGTTGGTGTACTCGTTCCTTAAGCGCTTCTATGTTCAGTCCATTTTTCATTACGATCTCACTCAGATACTTACATTTTTCTCCTCGGTTGATCTTCCCGTATTTTGTCTGCGGTTTATTATTATTATTATTATTATTATTATTATTATTATTATTATTATTATTATTATTATTATTATTATGTGATGTAAGTGAAGAGTAAGAAGCATAATCAGTTGGTCTGCTGTTACACGTAAGTTCAAACCTGGTACATCTGTGTCAATAGCCGCCTAATTTGAGATTATTATTGTCTTAGCTAAGGCGGTAGGTAATGGTAAAAAGCAGTCTGCTTATAAACGATGAAACAGAAATCCGATTCTTGTGAGGAACAGTTTGTTTGGTGCAATTCAATAGACTACATATAAATTAGGCGACGCAACTAATGAGATACGCTAAAGTTCATATATCACGACTAATGACTTGTGAAAAAAGCCGTCATTTTCTGTACTTCTCATATGGATTTCTATAATTTACTACAAAACCCTAAAGCTTAAAACAATGTATGCAAGTTTAGACAAATAAAACAGCATCTAGAATAAAATATTTATTTACAAAGCAAGCTTTAGAGCTCAGTAATCACCGAGCGAGTTAGCCGCGCGGTTGGGTTCGCGCAGCTATGAGCTTTTATTCGGGAGATAGTGGGTTCGAACACCACTGTTAGTAGCCCTGAAAATGCTTTTCCGTGGTTTCTCGTTTTTACACCAGGCAAATACTGCGGCTGCACTTCAATTAAGGCGAGGCCAATACCTTCCCACTCCTAGACTTTCAGTATCCCATCGTCAACATAAGACCTATCTATGTCGGTGCGACGCAAAACAAATTGTTAAGAAAAAGTCAGTAATCATTAACTTACATCTTGCATGAACATTGTAGTTTGTGCCAGTAAATTCATAGATATACTTTGATTAATTTTGTGATAGTACATATATCAGACCCCCGAATTATATGTAGAAGTTAGAGATATTATTGTCGGTATTCGATTTATTATTATTATTATTATTATTATTATTATTATTATTATTATTATTATTATTATTATTATTATTATCATTATTATCAGTATTTCATTTGTATATTTTGCCATTTATATTTGTAAGCTGGAAGATATCCACATATGTAGGTATGAGTAATTTGTTTTGCACGAGTGGGAAAACATTGCTTTAATAACTCTGGTAATTCGGATGAGTCAGGTGGCTACCCCAGAGTTTGTTGTGATGTACTTGTGTCGGGAATTCCATGAGTCATGTATATATCCCAGCCTGATGAGATGAGCTTGTTGTTGTATTAGGGAAGTTCGTTGACTAATGTAATAAACCCTAGAGTTTGTTACTGTCTTGAGAGGAAGAAGTAGTTTAGGGCTTGGTCTTGACTAGAGATCGCTCATGATTGGCGGGCAAGCACCAATCCAGACGTATCATCTGAGAGGAGGGGGATGTTGATGTCTATAAAGGTAGATCATACGGCGGCAACCGGGGAAAATGTAAAGGAACGAGAAAGCAGAGAACTACTACAACTACAAGCAGTAACACTGTATGAAGGAACGACAACTGACACACTGTACGAGTAGGAAGTAGTGCTGGATATACGGTAATCGAGTGACACGGCTGCAATGGACTGGACTTCAAACGTTCATGGAACGTAGTCTTGTTATGTTCGTGGAAAGTGGTTGATCAACAAATTGTGGAGTGCGTATGCATTAAGTGTTGTAGTACTTGTGGCGGCCTGGCATTATATGTTGGTGAAAGCTATCTCAGACTTTCCATAATTTATGTTCAGGATCGATAAGCGTGTGTTACCTAAATGTATATATCTTTGAAACAAGTGTTAAAGTCTGTGAACACAGTATTACAAGGTACAGTATCTGTGTAATGTGATATCTGACGATTATGAGAATCGGCAAGTGGTATTGATACAGAGACAGTGAAGGGTATTTATCTACATATATGTACATTGTTCATCGGACTATCTACAAATGGTAGCTTAGTTTTCGCTTTCGTTTTCCCACTGTTTTCATTGTTGTTGTTGTAAATATGGAGTCTTCCAGCAATATTTTATGTGTTGTATAACTTTGTGTGTTGATGAGGTGCTCATGTACGGATTTTGTTAAGAATATAGTTAGCTATTTTAGAATAAGTGGAGTTATTGATGAACCTAGATGCAGTTCCTACCTATTTAGTCGTTTTCAGGAGGTTAGGTAAGGCCTGCAGCAGATGTACTAGTACGCAGCATTATGTACACGCCCTGGGATATAAAGTTTATCATGCCCTATCAAAATTCGAGGGATCCATTCTGTTGAACTCTGGCGCCCATACTACGGACATTTCGATTAAATATTTTTATTAATTTATTTCGATACATTATATTTACGAAGTTTTTGAGTAATGTTATTTACATAATTTTATTTATATATTCTTATTCATGATTTTATTTATTATTATTATCAAAAGGTTACAAATGGCTTCCCAACGTGTGGCTGAATGATTGGTACATCTGTTAGGCTAATGAGCGTAGGTGCACTTGTCAGGTGTGGTTGGAATTCGGCAAACTATGTGAGTGAAGTGTTTTATACGTACGTGATATGTATGTTGGAGTATGAAGAAATGTTGTAGCGAGTCGAGTATTATAAAATTGAGAAGTAGAGAGGTTGTTAAAGTTGTTGGTACTATGAATCAGGATAAGAGAAGTCAAAAGAATTCCACCACATTGAGTCTATCGAATTTAAGCGAGAGTAGCGAAATGGCTGATAGTAGGAAAGATCAATCGACAAAGATAGGTGAGGAACCGAGTAACCCGTCTCAAACTCAGAATGTAGGGGATCAAGGGGCGACCTTAACTCTTAATATGCTTCAATCACTATTTAATCAGTTCAGTAAAGAGTTGAAGGGTGAATTTAACAGTAAGAGTGATGTATTGTCCAGTAAAATAGATAATAATAATGTTGAACTGTCCAGTAAAATCGATCATAATAATGTTGAACTGTCCAGTAAAATCGATAAAAATAATATTGAATTGTCCAGTAAGATTGATAGTCAGAGTAAAGAGTTGAAGAGTGAATTGAGTTTTTTAAGTAATGAAATATACAGTATTAATAGTGAATTAAATTCCGTTAGTACGGAACTGTCCAGTAAGATTGAGAATCAGAGTAAGAAGTTAAATTCAGTGAGTGTTGAATTGTCTAGTAAAACTGATAGTTTAAGCAGTGCTGTGATTGGTAGAATAGATGAATTGAACCAGAAATTTGACCATCAAAGCAGGGAAATTCAGGAAGTCAATAATAAGGTAGAATCTCAACGCTTGGAATTGACTGAGAAAATCGAATGCCGATTTAATGTAGTTAGGAGGGAATTTGTTGAAAACAGCAAGGAATGTGATAAGAGAATAAAAATAGTGGAAGATGAAGTCGAAGAAATAGATAGAATTAAAACCAGCCAGAATGTTTTAGCGAAGCGAATAGATGAAAAGACTGGGAAATAGGAGAATTCGCCAGCAAAAGGGGAAAGTACAGGACGAGTTTGAGGTGGGTGACGAGGTGCTTCTCAGAGTTCCTCATTTGTCGAATGCCGATCAGAAAACTATGCATAAGTTTTTTCAATTGTATCAGGGTCCATATACTGTGGACAGTAGAATAGGCAAGTGTGCTTATAGGCTTCTAACTTCTGACGACTAGGTTCTTGGGACATTTAATATCTATAGCCTTCGCAGATATAAGAGATAGGATCTGCACCTTGGATGTATATATTATCAATTATGAGTTATGTGTATAGTAGCAAGAAGGGATTGTGTTCAATCGTATATGAAACAATCAGCGTTGTGCGTATATAGCCATATTATTATTATTATTATTGTTTGGACAAATTGTATTTCGTGTGTGCGAATACAATGCAGTAGACGCAATGTATATATCATTATTACAGTAAATTAAGTGTTCAGTTATGTCATTATAAGTTTATGTATGAAGTTCTGTTTTATGGTGAATCATAATATGTGATATCATCGATTCACCAAGCGGGCGTTATGTGATAGTACATACATCACACCCCCGAATTATATGTAGAAGTGAGAGATATTATTGTCAGTATTCGATTTATTATTATTATTATTATTATTATTATTATTATTATTATTATCATCATTATTATTATCAGTATTTCATTTGTATATTTTGCCATTTATATTTGTAAGCTGGAAGATATCCACATATGTAGTGTGCCATTTCACCGTTCTATAGTTACAGTATTAGGAACAAAAATGGCGTTCCAGCCATTAAAAGATCAATATGAACGCAATTAACATCGGTACGAGCCGAAAACATAATCCTTTCAACCGGTAGTCACCGAAAGAACCATTCTTAGAAGGCTGTGAGAAAAGAATGAGAGAAGCGGATTATTTAAACTGATTATTAAAAAAAGAGACTTCCATTAGAACACTAGACTCAATCCAGCACTGCAGCAAAAAGGACGGAATCGAGTAAAGAATCAAGCCAGTTATCTGATTTTATGATCAATTATTGGAGGAAAATTAAATCCGCGGCAGCCCGCTCAACGTCAACTGTATAGATTGACATATATACGCGAAATTTAAGACCAGCGATAAGGAATCGTCAAGTCTTGTTCAGCTACTACGTCACGGTTGGACTTGGAAGCATTATATTTTATCCGATACTGCACACCGTAGAGAGCAGATTTCAATCAGCTGTAAAGTGCAATTCCTAAAAAGCACGGAAAAATTACATCCGTTCAGCAAGCAAGAGAATTGACAAATAATAGCACATTTAGAGCTGTTATAGCCAAACTAGACGGCTTAGAACACATATATTCCTATATCATTGGCAGTACGAAACGAATTGCAGCATGTCAATATTAACTAATGAATTGTGTTATTCTGTTCCTGGCGTAATAGAGACCACTATGATGTTCTAAAGAACCAAAGGCAGAGACTACTCCGACTATGGTGGCGCTTCACGAGATTGATGACCCAGGAGGGTTGGTAATCAGCTGAGAGGACGAGATGGACCAGATTACTAAGCAGAACCATGGAGCGAGGCCTACCAGTCCCGATGAACAACAGCGAGATGGGAGATTCGACCCAATAAGCAAAGTTAAGTCCCCTATGAGTCGTTTTTCGTAAGTAGAAATCTTTATTTTTGGCTATGTGTGATATGATTTGTGACATTGTGCGTGCGTAGATGATATTCAAGTGTAGTTACAAGGAAGTAGGTATTCATCTGAAGTTACCGTTAATCCCATATACAGGCGTAAAATACCAGTGAATGCCGTTCGCAAATTTGTCAATGTGATGTGAGAGAAAGTGATTGATATTTTTAAATCGTTGTCAGTGAAGTGTTAGAGTATTATATGAAGGTTAATATACATATGTGATGGCTTTAACAGAACAACAAGCTTGGAGATCGTATTTAGGGGATGTTTACGATGAAATATAGTAGCACAGTTTAGTATTGTGATGCACTTTTCTTTGATACTATGACGGTAAGGATAATGTTTTTATATGTGTTGGTTATGGCACATATGCAGTGCATTTGATGAAATGAGTGCCTGAGACGCACTAATAGGAATGGTACGTGATAATTGAAGTGATAAATGGTGAATGAAGTAATAATATGAGTTGATGTTAAGTTGTGATGGTGATAGTTATTGTTATTTGAAAAGTTGGTCATGGTATTCTTCTGAGAGATGATAGTATGTGTAAATTGCGCATGCTAAGGTATATATTGAAACGTACTGTTTTCAATTGCTGTTTTTATTCCCTGATACACAAAATAGGTTAGGATACGATCTCAATGCCATCAATACAGAGTTATTTGACTATATAGAATCATCGTTTGAGCCAAGAGGCGAATAACGTTAATATTTAAGCCTTCACTGACTTATCTACGATCATTTTTTAAGTACTCTCACACACGGTAACTTAATTTATGATTTTATGGGAGCAGTTTGAAACATCACTGGTGACTTAGTAATTCATATATGGACTTTTAGATGAAGGTAGAGTCTTCTAGTATACCAATTTTTCCACTTGTGGTATAATTTGTTGGAAAATTAGTTAAGTACACTTGGCAATGCTACATTCAGCCAGATACGCACATGAATTGAATTTCAATCATGGATTAAAATAATAATTGAGTGATTTAGCCACATAAGCCTTATGATAGAATTAATTTGAGATTACTTACGACTTACAGTGGACTTGAATTTGCTTATATAGAGATCAGACATTGTGAAATATGAAACGAACATGGAAATTTTCAAGCTTATTAATTATTTGAAGTCCTAAGGAAACAAACATTGCTTTCTCACACGATTTTCTACTGTGCATGGACACGGATGTTAAGTTTACAGCAAAGTGATACTCATTTCACTAGTCACATGTGAATTAAAGATTAAATGATAGAATTTTTGGTAACTTTGAGGAACAATCCAGCTCACTAAGGAAAGATTCCAGATCTTAATTAATTAATTAATTAATTAATTAATTATTGGTTATTTTCACTGCGTTTTCACATTCTAATTTGAACTATAATTTGAAATGTTGTATATAGTAGGAAGTATAATTTTCTTTTCACTTTAACCAATTGGATGCATCTAATTATTTCAACTATATTTAATATGTTTCATTTGATTATATATATTTTAATTTTTCTTTTTCATTTGATTTTACGGACATTACCTAACTACAACCTAATATTTCGACAGACCAGAATTAGTGTGTCGATGATTAAGGCCTGGTTTTCAATTACTTGTTTAAGGTTTTTCAAAACCTGTTTTCCTTTATTCCAACATAATCACAACGCATAGAGATGCCGATAGCATTATGAGACTGTCTACGTTATATGAGGCAACTTCTAACAATATTTTACATAGTATTTAAATGATACTTAGACTGAATTGCCAATAAAAGCTGAGTAGTGAAACTATAAAATTCTTTCAATGCCTACTCAGAATAAGAGCTAGATATAAGGCTATAGTAACTTATTTTCTGATTGCGATTTCGGTAGCAACATGCACGAATTTCTTGAAATGCCTTAATAACCTTGATTTTGTGATAAATTTCGGCGACATGCGAGTATGGTATCCGACTGATAGCGTGTTGGAGACGTCCTTCTGCGTAGGTTGAGGTTTACCATAGACCATCGGCATACTTTCTCACGCGGAACCACAACCCAGCAATGTTAAACAGAAAGAATCGTTTATCAAGAGCTAGTCTGGAACTCATGTATCCTCACCTGGACGCGGGAACGGTGCAGTAGGTATGAGTAATTTGTTTTGCACGAGTGGGAAAACATTGCTTTAATAACTCTGGTAATTCGGATGAGTCAGGTGGCTACCCCAGAGTTTGTTGTGATGTACTTGTGTCGGGAATTCCATGAGTCATGTATATATCCCAGCCTGATGAGATGAGCTTGTTGTTGTATTAGGGAAGTTCGTTGACTAATGTAATAAACCCTAGAGTTTGTTACTGTCTTGAGAGGAAGAAGTAGTTTAGGGCTTGGTCTTGACTAGAGATCGCTCATGATTGGCGGGCAAGCACCAATCCAGACGTATCATCTGAGAGGAGGGGGATGTTGATGTCTATAAAGGTAGATCATACGGCGGCAACCGGGGAAAATGTAAAGGAACGAGAAAGCAGAGAACTACTACAACTACAAGCAGTAACACTGTATGAAGGAACGACAACTGACACACTGTACGAGTAGGAAGTAGTGCTGGATATACGGTAATCGAGTGACACGGCTGCAATGGACTGGACTTCAAACGTTCATGGAACGTAGTCTTGTTATGTTCGTGGAAAGTGGTTGATCAACAAATTGTGGAGTGCGTATGCATTAAGTGTTGTAGTACTTGTGGCGGCCTGGCATTATATGTTGGTGAAAGCTATCTCAGACTTTCCATAATTTATGTTCAGGATCGATAAGCGTGTGTTACCTAAATGTATATATCTTTGAAACAAGTGTTAAAGTCTGTGAACACAGTATTACAAGGTACAGTATCTGTGTAATGTGATATCTGACGATTATGAGAATCGGCAAGTGGTATTGATACAGAGACAGTGAAGGGTATTTATCTACATATATGTACATTGTTCATCGGACTATCTACAAATGGTAGCTTAGTTTTCGCTTTCGTTTTCCCACTGTTTTCATTGTTGTTGTTGTAAATATGGAGTCTTCCAGCAATATTTTATGTGTTGTATAACTTTGTGTGTTGATGAGGTGCTCATGTACGGATTTTGTTAAGAATATAGTTAGCTATTTTAGAATAAGTGGAGTTATTGATGAATCTAGGTGCAGTTCCTACCTATTTAGTCGTTCTCAGGAGGTTAGGTAAGGCCTGCAGCAGATGTACCAGTACGCAGCATTATGTACACGCCCTGGGATATAAAGTTTATCATGCTCTATCAAAATTCGAGGGATCCATTCTGTTGAACTCTGGCGCCCATACTACGGACATTTCGATTAAATATTTTTATTAATTTATTTCGATACATTATATTTACGAAGTTTTTGAGTAATGTTATTTATATAATTTTATTTATATATTCTTATTCATGATTTTATTTATTAGTATTCATCAATTAGTTACAATTTTTCAAGAGAATGTTAAATATAAATATGCGTATCGTTACTTTAAGCTGACATATTGATGTTTAACACATTTGATAAAGAAATACTTCCTATAAATGAGGGAATGATTGCTTTCTGCCATTCCTGATCCAGTTATCTCTGTCCAACTCTAATGTAAAACTGTAAAACTTAAGTATTACAAATATCCTGAGATGCAGATATCTTCAATAAATGTTTTTTAAAAACGTGGCAGTTACCCTTGAACATTGTATTTGTATAACAGTAGAGATGTATAGTCGGTTCAAAAAAAAGAATGAGTGAATTTGATATTTTGTCAGATGTAATTTTAACTACACTGAAGAAAATGGAAATTGCAACACCCAGAAAAAGTGGTGCTACATTGCTGCAATTGAACATGCAAGACGACTGTTCGGTTGTGATTCGATTATTACACTTTCAGGTCACTCTGACCGCAAGTTTGGACAACAATCAATACAGAATGTGCCCACGACGACCTGCAGTACATTGATGAATTCGTCGAGGCATGGAGTCAATAAGGCCCTGGATCGCTTTCTATGGCCCATGCTTGCTGCACTGCACGGGTCAGTTGTTCCAGAGTTGTGGGTGGCTGAGGACGGTTGGCCAGTTGTCCCACACATCATGTCCCACACATGCTCAATAGGACTGAGGTTCGGGGATCTGGAGGGCCATTCTAAGGTTGTGATGTCGTGGAGAACTTCTCTGGAGATGCGTTCAGTGTGAACCCGGGCATTGTCCTGCTGAAACATCCCATTAGCAATGTTCGCCATCATAGGGACAACCACTGGATTGAGTACCCTATCAACGTACTGTCGAGCAGTCATAGTGCCCTCAACAAGCACTAATTGTGTTTTCAAATTAAAGCCAATAGCTCCCCAGACAATAATGCTTGGTGTTGGCCCTGTGTGCCTCTCGACAATAAAATCTGGGCGCCCCTCTCCCCGGTACGTCGGCGCACACGATTCCGGCGATCACTGCGGGAAGACAGAAGCGCGATTCATCACTATAAACGACCCTATGCCATTCGTCGACCCACGTCTATCTTTCTCGATACCAAGCCAGCCTTACACGTCGCTGTTGTGGGGTCAATGGAACACCTTCTGCAGGGACACGGGCTCGTAAGCCAGCTGCACGCAGGCGATTACCAACTGTTTGTTGTGTAACGTGGGGTGCCACAGCTGCTCGAATTTGTGCTGCTGTTGCATCGGGGTCCATCCGGGCCATCCGAATGATGCGGCGATCCTCTCTTACAGTTGTCTGTCGCGCTGGGCCTGTGCCAGGTCTACGAGTGTGGGTACCTTCATTTGACCACTGCTGCCATACACGTTGTACCGTAGATGCCTGTCGGCCAACACGTGCAGCGACAGTCCTTAGCGACAATCCAGCCTCACACAGCCCAATTATCCGAGCCCTCTCAAACGGCGACAGATGTTGATAGCGTGCTCTTCTCTGTCGTCGATGCATGTTTGACGGGGAACACTTCACTATACAGACTGCAAATCAACTACGCTACACCAGAGTCCGTATACTAAAGTTGATTCCTCCGCGACCAATCACGTGGGGAGACCTGTAGCAACAATCCAATGGGTCTGAAACTTTGATCGTTTACATACCTACATGGCATCGTTCCATATCTTGAAAATCAACACAAACGACCAATGCCTTCATGGTGTTGCAATTTCCATTTTCTCAAGTGTATTATCAAAATATAATTCACTTTCCATGGAGATACAATCCGTGTGGATACCTACAACAAACATTGTTTCTATAGGTTCATTTGTTTCTTAGAAAAGTGTACCTGTACGAGTCTTGTTGGAACCAGTCCTTTTGAATCTCACGCTCACTGAGTTGGACCACGAAAGGTTCCAGAATTTCAGTGTGGTAACATTCTGCGTTGATGGTGTTACGGAAGAGAATGTGTCGATTTAGGGCACACCATGCCTCAATCTTCTGATCGTGTAGAGACGTTTCCTTCCACTTGTGAAGTTTATCAGTGCTCCACTCACGACTGTTCTGACTGTTAAACGTATCCGGACAGATGAAATCACCATGTAAAACCTAACCCAGTATGATCGTGTCGAGGAAGTAGCAGCAGAAGTAGCACTGTTACAATGATAGGGTCACTAAGTTTTGTCCACAATCTTGGAAGACGTGAAAATTAATTGTAACAAAATTCTAATTAAATAGTACTATTTTATTTTATTTTATTTGCTTATATTTTGCACACTTATTTTGTACTGAAAGGAAGAGTAAATGACCTTCTAAATGAGAATCAGATCGTACCAGAAGACTTTTCTATCGGAATGTTAACCAAATGTTTATTTGGAAGCCATGACGATGAGATTAGAGCATTTGTGATCCTAGGTTATATTAAGAAGTAAATATTGCATTGTAGTACAAGTTTTAGGTTTTGGATGTCTTATTACTAGGTAAAGGATTGTAAGGTGGAAAGCATGGTCACAAAAGGAGGAAAAATAGGTTCTAAAAATACATACACAAAGGTGAAAAAATGGTGTTGATGAAATCACGTTACAAAGATTTAAAGCAGATACATCAACTTTCCTTATCCAATTTACTGGGTTCTAATAATTAATAAACTTATTATATTGGATTACACTCATTTCAACATTTTTGACAGTAAGTCTCTGGCGCTTTTAGCTCAGCAGATTCTTATATACAGTATGGAGATAGAAACTCCATTCGACATCTACATAAACCATTGGAGCATATCTTGTCAGCACTCGTGAACGGAATTCAGCCAAAGTCGCTAAGGATTCCACATTTGGATTGTTCTTCAAATCTAATTCGCATTTGTCTTTAACAAATCCATCAAGGTTCTCCATAACACTCATAAACTTCTTCCAAACTCTGACTAACAGCCGGCAAATACCCTAGGTCTTTGTTTTTTGAGTAACTGTTGGGCCTGTTTGATGGCTTCTGCGTCCATTGAGTCTAGGGCACATATGAAGCATTTGATTTTATGAAAGTTTTCTCCGATTAAATGTTCTTGAAGAAGAGAAAAAAATTGTGTCTAATCTTTCAAAAACGTAGACAAAAGTTTGTGTGTGTGTGTAGGGGGGGGGGGTGCGAGGTGAGGAAGCATGAAATAGAAGGGAAATGTGGCAAAATGTAGTAATCTCATACAAAAGGTGCAACAGGTTGTGTTTATTTAGCTTCATTTCATGTCCCCAAATACATATATTGACCTATCAATATGAAAATAGCTATAGTTTTTCAAAGGGGCTGGACCTTAAAATACATCCACTAATTACTACCTTAATAAGAGAGCACAGGCTAGATCT
Organism: Anabrus simplex; assembly: GCF_040414725.1. NCBI lineage: Eukaryota > Metazoa > Arthropoda > Insecta > Orthoptera > Tettigoniidae > Anabrus > Anabrus simplex. The sequence continues at coordinate 857,162,618 of NC_090266.1, forward strand.
GCGGGATATGGATAGAAAACGTCTCAATTTATTGTCTTTAAGTCATGGAGCATTGCTATTATTGTGTCGTGCACTACATTGTAGCTGATAAGTAGGGACCGGACTTTTTGAAAGTGCATATGCGCATAAGCAAATGCATATTTTGTGGGATTATTGGATTTATTGCATATTCTAAGCATAACATCATAGTTCAGCATATACAATTGAAATTAGGTATAATTTAAAACGTCTGTAACAAAAATGGTTTCGTCTGTGCGTTGGACTTCCCCTGTAAGTAACTTTCTAAGTAAGAGGAAACGACACAGCAGTGTTTTACGTAAGCGCGCTGCCTGGCTATTTGATGAAAGGGATGGGGTGGGACAATCCTTTCACCATCTCGGCAGCCAGTAGTCCGGGGTTAGTTTTGTGAGCAGTTTCTTCAGTTCATGTGTTACTTTATTCATAGTCTGCATATCCTTTACTCAAAATGACTAAAGAGAACAGCTGCAGAAAGTATTTATTAAATCAGTTGGTGTTAATAAATAGTGATTATTTGTCGTCTATTGTTAAGTATGCTCGAAGGAAGTGAAATGTGAAAAGAAATTTCAACTTTAACAACATGCAAAAAACGACAGCATGGCAAAGCAGGGAAAGGATAACAACACACTACAACCACTTCTTACGCATGTAAAACCGAAGCCTATACTTAATACATATTCAGGCGATCTTTGTAAGGCAGCAATATTCCGTGGAATAAATTAAACCATCCAGTTCTGCAATAATTTCTGAAGAAATACCGTGTAAACAAAAATATCCCAGTACTAAAAAATATTTAAACTATTAGATAGTACTTGAGTGGAGTCAGGGTTTCTTTGCCAGATTAATGTTCGGAACTTTCGCGGTGCCAGTACATACATTTTGTCCCATCACTTCAACTGATGTAGAAAGGTCATTCTTGACCTATAAACTTTTGACAGACAATAGACCTAATTTGTCTCCTGAAAACACTGAAAAACGTTTAGTTATCTATTGCGATGCTTCTTTATGAAGTAATGCATGTAAAATGTGAGTGAATAAAATTGGCTTATCCTTAAGTGGATATTTTTCTTTTTTTTGCGATTTGCTTTACGTCGCACTGACACAGATAGGTCTTATGGCGACGATGGGATAGGAAAGGCCTAGGAGTTGGAAGGAAGCGGCCGTGGCCTTAATTATGGTACAGCCCCGGCATTTGCCTGGTGTGAAAATGGGAAACCACGGAAAACCATTTTCAAGGCTGCCGACAGTGGGACTCGAACCCACGATCTCCCGATTACTGGATATTGGCCGCACTTAAGCGACTGCAGCTATCGAGCTCGGTGGATATTTTTCTGCTTTTAATGCATTTTTTCTACATTTTAGTGCACAATTGCATGTATATTTAATCGTTTTTGGTGCATAAAGATCCGGTCACTACTAACTGACAAGATAGATGACTCTTATGATAATAACGTTCTAGTACAAGTTTCAGGTTTTGAATGTCTTATTATTTTTACAAGAAAATACAAGTTAGATCCAGGGCTGTAGTCGAGGTTATACGCGGGTATACGCCGTATGCCTTCTGGTTAACTCCACTCATTAGAGTATGCCTTCTGATTTCTTGCGTGTACCTTCTACGCTGGTTCCTTTTCTTTTTTAATTTCGCCATTCTGTCAGTGAGTTTCAACTCTTCAGCTACTCTCGTAATCGTGAACATCGAAGGTTCAGCTTGATGAACAGCATTATCGGCCATTACTTGTTTAAGGTCATCACTGTTCGTTGCTTACGTCACCAGCCTTATGTTCATACATTCAAATGCGTCGCCTGTTAACCGATTTAAGCCTGAGAAATACTGTGTGAGAAGATGTGGCTGCAAAACCAACGTACTGCAACATAAATCAATTCAAGAGTTTGTTCCAGTGAAAAGTATGATCACAAGTCGAAAGTCACTTTGGATTGGTTTTTAATAAATAGCTGGAAGTAGGTCCAACAAGAAACTACTGTGTAACCAAATTAAGATTTTCTAACTAGTGCATTAAAGTATGGATTTCTCCTTTGTCATCATAAAATGTGCACACGACCCTGAGGTTCACTCAGCGTGCATCAGAAATGAGTATCAGGTTAATATCTAGGGGCAAAGGCGGCCGGGCATAGAGATAACCACTCCACCCCATCAAGAGCCGAGGTTAAGGATAGTGGAAGCCTTTACCTTCCTCACCTCCAAGGGCCTTCATGGCTTGTACGGCGATGACTTTGCTTTGCTTCTGCATCATAAGATGTCTTCTGTACGCCTGCTTTATGCCAAATTGAAGGAAGATTGTTATAACAGGGTGTAAACCACTCATTTTAAACTCCATGCCCTGACTAAGAGTATACCCTGTGAGAATTTTGGAAATACAGCGCAGCTTAGATCTGCAGGATTTGTTTAACAAATATATCTCACTCTATTACCTTTAAGTTAAGGAGCGTTAGTAGGCCTATGCGTCGTGTAACACTTTGATTCCAGTAATGAGCAGGCGCTACAACTGTTTGGCGAGAACTCATTACGCAGAGATTTCCTAGGCAATTATTCCACTGGGTGGTAAAGTGACATCCATCAAAGTAACGAGTATTTAACTTCAAGTGAGGCTCCGTTGATTGAGTATGCGTTATAACTTGTACAACTGCTGTCGATCTGGACGTGTGAAAACGACATGATTTGTGATCGACGGGCACATAGCGTTAGCTAAAGTTGGTGACGTTAAACTGACAGAACAATTTCAGCAGCGTAATACTGCTTAACATAGCGGAGTAAGCTGCTAGCGTTTTCACTCCAATTTAGTTAGAAGTAGAATAGAAACAAAATGTTTATACAAACTGAAATGTTGAAAATATATTTACTTTTTACAAGAACAAAGTAATGCCACCTGAGCTACGCCGGCCTGTGAAAACAAAAATATTACATATTATTAGAAAGAAGTAAATCGTACTTACGGCATTTTGAAGCTTCTTGAGAAATTTATTTATTTATTTATTTATTTATTTATTTATTTATTTATTCCTGAATTACATTTGTGGCGAATTTAGAGCTCACTTAACCACCTTAAACAATAAGATTGAAAAATGTGAACAAATCAGTGGTGCAATTAGAGTGATAATACTAATTATAAGAATATAAGGATGAAATATAGTAATAATAATAGTAATAATAATGACTGAAGTCCATAATAGATAAAAGAAAACCTATTCACACAACATATACACGATGACTCTCACAACACTGTTATATGTTCCCAGGAAAAAAGTTTCGGCAGGCAGATTCGAATTTATGAAAGGAAGTAACGTGCCGAATGTCCGTTGGGAGTGTATTCCAGAGTCTCGAAGCAGAAATTAAAACAGAATGATTGTAGGAATTCGTTCGATTTAGTGGAATTTCAAGTAGGGAACCAGATAGAGTGCTAATTTCACGTAATGAGGAAAGGAATCGAAAACTAGAAGATAGGTAGTGCTTAGTCGAGGGCAATTGGTAGACAAGTGTCATTAGGTGAAAATTACTTCGTTCAGCCCAGTGTTTTGCAATATGGTGTAAAATGAGCATAATGTCACAGTTGGAACGCATATCGTATGCATGAGTTTTGTGCTCTTTGAAGTCGCAAAGTATTGAGGCCATAAAGCCGTAAATCTGACCTAAGCCTAACTGGCTCCTACCCGCAGTTAATGGAAGGAAGAAAGGAACGAAGATCAATACGTCAGTACTTGTCGCAAGAGAAAATCCCTCATAAACCTGTGACTGTTGTAGGGGTTCTGGTGCCAGGTGTCAGGCATATTGCAGTGTGTTAACAGATCTATCCGGTTCAATACCTGTGTACCTGTGTCGGTGCGACGTCAAGCCACTAGCAAAAAAAAAACTCAACTAAGCAAACTTACGCAAGTCGAAGTTAAAGTCTCGTTCATGAATACGACCCTTAATGTTTTGGGTCCTTCTAGAAGGACGTTACGATAATTGTGGTTGCCTAGCAAATGCGCTTGATCGATTCACTCGGAAGGACGGGGTTAGGGTAGGTACCAAATATAAATGGAGGCACGAGACCATTCCACTAATAATTAAATATCTTCCTTCCTTTTTTAATATTCAGGATCTTTTTCTTTTTCCTTCGACTCGGCCCACTAGTGTGGCATGTGGGTCGTGCACTTTTACTCTCGAATATCTCTCTCTTCGCGCTTTATATTACAATGTATGAATTCATTCGTCGATAAAGTGTTTCTTTACTATTATATTTGCTCGCAGTGTATACCGGTAATGGAACCTTTATTGTATTGGACGTATTTTACCTGTAATAACGGTTATATATGGACACAGGTATTTTGTATTACCGGTATAATATCCAAACCTAAATTATTCGTAGTACAATTTTTGCTTTACGTCACACTGACACAGAGAGGTCTTATGGCGACAATGAAATAGGAAAGGCCAAGGAGTAGTAAGGAAGCGGCCGTGGCCTTAATTAAGATACAGCCTCAGCATTTGCCTGGTGTGAAAATGGGAACCCACGGAAAACCATCTTCAGGGCTGCCGACAGTGGCTAAATTATTCCGGCATTCGGTCTCTGGCCTTAAAATGCATATTCCTACAGCAGACATACTGCTCAGTATGTATCTGAAGCTCCCTGTACATCCCGAATGAAGACCCTGGCAGCATTTCGTATCAGTATCGGGAGAGAAGAGAGAGCATTGCCCGCTATGATAGAAGAAATTTCTCTTGGATGCGGCGTAAAGCAAATGGTGAAAATGAAAACCTACAACCTGTTTTCCAGTCATTGACCTGGTCAGGAATGTAATGAATGAAGCATATTATAGGCTGTTAGTACGATGGGGTCGCCACTCCCAAAGTGATATATTAATGACTGATAGATGCTATGAAATGAGAATGGAGAGTGTTGCTGGAATGAATGATGACAGGGAAAACCGGAGTACCCGGAGAAAAACCTGTCCCGCCTCCGCTTTGTCCAGCACAAATCTCACATGGAGTGACCGGGCATCTCACGGCATCCTGCGGTGAGAGGCCGATGCGCTGCCGTCTGAGCCACGGAGGCTCTTAAAGCAAATGGTACAAAATGAAAATGTTCCTAGTGAGACTTTGCGCATAGGCCTATAATCTATATGTTTCGTGGTCGGATCAGGTTTCGTTAAATAAGGAGACTTCTAGTACCACAGTCTTATCAACTTTCATGCTTAGGCCTATCCAGAAACTAATGTCAGTGTTCCAGTATTCAATAACTCGATTACGCACACCCGGAAGAAAGTTGCGTTTCGAGTTAAATGTCATGTCTTTGTTGCTCCTGACAATGTTTCCTGGAAGACTGGTGATCATGGGAGGAGCGTCCAGGCAAAACCAAACATGTTCATCAAATCCAGACTTCCAGGAGGAAAGAAAAAGACATTTTAGCAATTGGATAGCAGCTTTAGAATGTGCGACATCTCAAACACTTATATTGACACAGGAAATATCTCTGGAACAGGTCAGAAATCATTAAATAATTCCATATGTTCAAATGAACATGCAATGGTTTTGTCCAAACAGAACGTCGCTTTGTTTTTGCTCAGATGCTTGCAGGACCAGTGCTTTCTTAGCAAGACTTGTTCCTTTATTTTCAGACTGGCTAGAAGTGTTTTAAAAACACAGATTGTTTAATGGAAACACTGTAAATTATAAGTGTGTTAAAAGAAACTTGACACTGGATAGCAAAATCTATTCAAAATTTTTTAAAAAATGAAGTAGGCCTACAATAGTTATATATTTTTGTTAATGTACAGGATCAAAACCTACGATATTCAAACAATTCATTTGGTAGTTCTATTAATTTTAGTTACCACGTCAATGTAGCCATTAGTTCAGGGAGCAAATCCGGGGAGATAGAAATTCACGTACCAAGGTCGGTAGCTGCAGACGCTTAAGTGCGGCCAGTATCCGGTATTCGGGACGTAGTGATTTCGAACCCCACTGTTGACAGATCTGAAGATGATTTTCCGTGGTTTCACACATGCACACCAGGCAAGTGCTGGAGCTGTACCTTAATTAACGCCACGGCCGCTTCCTTCTCACTCTTAGCTCTTTCCTGTCCCATCGACGCCATAAGACCTATCTGTGTCGCGCGACGTAAACCAACTTGTAAAAAAAAGAGAGAAAAAAAGAAAAATCATGTGACAAATACTCGGCCTATCAGTGGTGGTTTGGACATGTTCGCATTTGCTCAGGTCCCCTACTAGGTCATATTTATGCTTCAGTTAAGACCTAGGATTTTTTACCTTCAGTATCAGGAAGACTTGCCTGATATTGCCGGATATCAGTTGAGAAACAGATTCACACGATACTATTGTATAAAAACCAATTCTTTCTTCCTTTATTAATCTGTTTACCCTCCGGGGTTGGTTTTTCCCTCGGACTCAGCCAGGAATCCCACCTCTACCGCCTCAAGGGCAGTGTCCTGGAGCGTCAGACATCAGGTCGGGGGATGACACTGAAGAGGAGGACCAGTACATCACCCGAGTGGCTTCACCTTCTATGCTGAACAGGGGCCTTGTGGGGGGATGAGAAGATTGGAAGGGATAGACAAGGAAGAGGGAAGGAAGCGGCCGTGGCCTTATTTTAGGTACCATCCCGGCTTTTGCCTGGAGGAGAAGTGGGAAACCATGGAAAACCACTTCAAGGATGGCTGAGGTGGGAATCGAACCCACCTCTACTCAATTGAACTCCCGAGGCTAGGTGGACCCCGTTCCAGCCCTCGTACCACTTTTCAAATTTCGTGGCAGAGCCGGGAATCGAACCCGGTCCTCCAGGTGTGGCAGCTAATCACACTAACCACTACATCACAGAGGCGGACATAGAAAAAAACCAATGCTCACTTAAATGTTTGATCTTTCGGATATGTTTGGTTTTACCTGGACCCTTCTCAAGTTGCTTTGCTCAAATGGTTCATTCGCAGTGCTTATTATCAGGCAGTGTATATTTATCTGGACTCGTAAAAATGTATAACCGGAATTGGCAGCTAAAATAAAATCTATGTACATGTGAAGTTTACATCTATTTCTGACAGACACTTGGCGAACGTTCCTTGTAAAATAACATGAAAGTCAAAGACGTGTGCTGGTAGTGGCACAGCTAGCGGAAGAGATGTTAATGCGGTTAAGGAGCGAGTGAAGAGAGAGAGTGATAGTCGCTTTGAGACTTCGCAGACATAGTATAAATACACAGGTAACCAAACGAGAAAAGAAGAAACACTCTAGAAAAAGCAGTTAAGTAAAGTGAAGATACTATTCACTATTCAGTACGGTCTGGGTGAGTGAATAATATTTAGTGAGTGAAACAGATGAAAACAGTTCTGCGTTTGGTGCGTAGTACGCCCATCCCATGTCCAGGATAGCTGGCGTAAGATATCACGACTAGATCTCAGGGTTCGTTACTTTTGTACGTGCGTTACTACACCCTTTTTTCGTAAACATTTTATTTTTGAGTGCTCGTGGAATTCAGACAACGCTGACACGCTATGTAAATCTATCTATCATCGGAACTGATGGACGTCTCCATCTGACGTATCATGAAATTGCAAGAAAACGGATAATTCACCAGCTTAAATCTAAGCTGATCTTTGTTACTATGGTAAATATCAATAACACATCATATTAATCTTAACTAATGTCATCTATTCAAGAAAGTGAGAATTAAGTGGATAAGAAAGGTAAAATGTGAGAATTAAGTTTAAAATTTGATTTATATTCATTCTTCTCATATGTAATAATAATCTGTGCTCATATAATCGACATCAATTATGCTATTTTGCTTCTTGTCTCTCCTATCCTTCACTATTTTGACAATATACCACAATTAAAATGGATTATTAATTATATCCAATAATATATTCATTAAAAATATATCAAATGCATCCTGACATGTGAAATTGTTGGTTGTATCGATCATAAGGATCATTCTGCACATTATCATATAGTTTGTTGTTCATGAATCACCTAAATTGTAACATGTTTCCTTATTTTACGTTAGTTTTCATTAACTTTGTTTAGGACAAGTTTTGTTAACACAGGACTGATATTTTATTTCGTAGCATTTCAATATAAGCTTCTGGAAAATATAATTTTCTCACTCGACAGCACAAATCTGCTTTCATTCAAGTTAAAATTACAATGTTAACCATCATCATACTTTATATCAATTCATTTTAATGTAAATAATCATCGGGTGTGTCTAACAGGATGATAAGTTTCTCAAATGTAACCAAATATATTAATAAATGATCTAATGTGCGAGTTATTCTAAGTATCTTGCTCAGAGAAAGTAATTTTGGAAGACTCTATATAGTATCTACTCTCAATTATATTTATCACACAATATGATAGTAATTACCCATTATGATATCATTATTTGGGAAAAATTGGATTTTAAAATAATAATAAGTTAATATATCCAAGTGCATAACCAATTATTCTTATAATAGTCCCTTTTTGATGATTTCGACCTACAATCATGATATTCCATAAGTACATGTATGTATAACCATGTCACCATTAATCTAGGATATGGATTCTAAGACAATATACTGCTACTGTATAATAAACATATACAATCCTGCTTCGCGTCAAAATTTCTTTCCTTACTCTTCAAATAAATCATTTATACCTCATATCTCGTCATAGTATTACATATTCATTCAACAAATTCTTCATTCACAACATACAGTATAACATTGTTATGTTTTCATCATAACTCATTTTACCTTATATCACTTCATATTCCTTCATATTCCTTCATATTCCTTCATATTCCTTCATATTCCTTCATATCTTATCTGACGCTAAAATAACCTTATTTCTATTTCCTCACTGTATCGGACCAATATCCTATCAAATAACGCTGACATGTTTTCAATCTGCCATTATCTCCATATTTAATGGAAACCTACAACCTGTTTTCCAGTCAGTGACCGGGCCAGGGGTGGAATGAATGAAGCCCTCATCTTGCGGCGAGGATAGGCCCGTTGCACTCCTCAGGGGCAATGATTAATGACCGAGCTCGATAGCTGCAGTCGCTTAAGTGCAGCCAGTATCCAGTATTCGGAAGATAGTAGGTTCAAACCACACTGCCGGCAGCCCTGAAGATGGTTTTCCGTGGTTTCCCATTTTCACACCAGGCAAATGCTGGGGCTGTACCTTAATTAAGGCCACAGCCGCTTCCTTCCCACTCCCAGGCCTTTCCTGTCCCATCGTCGCCATAAGACCTATCTGTGTCGGTGCGACGTAAAGCAACTTGCAAAAAAAGATTATTAATGACTGACAGATGAAATGAAATGATATTGGAGAGTATTGCTGAAATGAAAGATGACAGGGAAAACCTGAGTAACCGGAGACAAACCTGTCCTGCCTCCGCTTTGTCCAGCACAAATCTCACATGGAGTGACCGGGATTTGAACCACGGTATCCAGCGGTGAGAGGCCAGCGCGCTGCCGCCTGAGCCACGGAGGCCTCCATATTTAATGCATATCCGAATTATTATAACCTCTACACATCGTAATATCACTTGGCATTGCGTATCGAAGATCCTAAAATTATCCCTCTTATTAATATTTCAGAGCCTCCGTGACTCAGACGGCAGCGCGTCGGCCTCTCACCGCTGGATACCGTGGTTCAAATACCGGTCATTCCATGTGAGATTTGTGCTGGACAAAGCGGAGGCGGGAAAGGGTTTTTCTCCGGGTACTCCGGTTTTCCCTGTCATCTTTCATTCCAGCAACACTCTCCAATATCATTTCGTAGCATCTATCATTCATTAATATATCACTTTGGGAGTGGCGACCCCATCGTAATAACAGCCTATATTTCATTCATTACATCCCTGACCCGGTCACTGACTGGAAAGCAGGTTGTAGGTTTTCATTAATATTTCACATATGGTACAGTATAACATGGCTAATAGGGATTCTTTCTTTTCATTAGAACACTATTAACACTTTATTACACTTCCTAACTTGGGTTTGTCTTATGTTTGGTGAAGACTACTTATTCCCTTATATCATTGGCATAATTAATCACTCGCGAGGATATAACGTAATTTAAGTCATTCTGAAGACTCTAAACACATATCTATCAATGTAGGCTTTAACTACAGACATCTTATCCTTATTATTTATATATACACATGATTAAATTATACTATTGGCTAACCTCTTTTAGAAAACTTATCTATTTCCGTCGCTTTCCGGAATGATATTTATCATTTGGTCATCCTCTACAGCTCGGGAGTCTGGTCATTCGGCTTGGCCGGCATCGTTGGTGTCATCGTGGGCCAGGGGTCACCTCAGCCATGTTGGTCCAGTTCAGAATCATCCAAATAGTCGACTCACAATCTTCTTAATAAGCAATGTTTTCCTTCAAAATCTCGAGTGAGAATACAGAATACAATGACGAAATCAGCTGTGACATTATAAAAGTCTCATGGTCTTCTAACATGAATAATATAATTGGGTTCCGTTTAATATTACTTCGTATAATAGCAATGTTTCTATTAGATCTCCAGTATGTCTGCAGACTTCAATTTGTTATAGTAAAGAATGGCTCTAATAGTTGTTTATCGTCTCTAGTGCGGTATAGTGAATATTATTTCTTGAAATCACGGCCTTGTGGTTGCTCTTCTTGTTTGCCGCTGTGAATCAGTTTATGTGGAGTATTTTATTACTTTACGCGTATTTGTTAAATTTTACATCTTCTTATGCCGTAGGCTTATATATGTCCTATAAAAAGCTTTTCTTTCTTATTTCCTTCATTGTTTCAGAGAATTTGACGCGATTTCACTGCTTCTTCTTCTTCAGATACGTCCATGTACTTGAGCCAGGCTTTCATTTGTATTAATAAACAGTGTCGTCCTTGAGAGTTCGAATATCTATTTTGTCTTGGTCACTGCCACCGCATTTTTATTCATTCCGACTTTGCGTTACTCTCAGTTCCTTGATATCTTATGTAATTTATTTATTGTGTCTAACTCCATTACACGGGTACGATGCGCATTCGTATCCCTGAAATATTACTACAAAATTTGTCACAAATGGAACATAATAATTGCTTTTGCACATATCAAGTGAAAAATCTGCGGCAAATTAAGAAACACCGTCGTTATTTGAGAAATATGGAAACATACTTAAGGCTTGTAGACAGGACTGGTTTATGTCGTATTCCGCTGCTGGTGCCGTCGTTTGTTACTTTCTTCAGGTCCAGCACCGTGGAATGGGAGTGCTATGTCTGTGGATTCTCATTATCTTTGTCCATATGACTAGAGCGGCCAGTTCAAACAGCAAAATGGAGGTCAACAGAAAAATAGCATGATCCCTGGACAAATAAATCACTAGTCCGCAGAATTATTCTTATGTACATTGGCCTTACCATTTTGTCGCCTATTAAATATTGCATATCGCGATACAATTCAGGAAATGATGTCATTGACAACTGAAGCAATGAAACGAAAACAAAGAACTTCAGTGGACACAGACATCACACACGAAATTGTTGAAAGTGTAAGACAAAAGACATACGTGTGTCACTGTGATCGTAACACCAAATGTACTTGTAAAGTGGTAAAGTACGTATACATAATATTCTCAAAAAATCAAATATTTCTTAATTTGCCGCAGGTTTTTCACTTGATATGTGTAAAAGCAATTATTATGTTCAATTAACGACAAATTTTATAGTGATATTTCAGGGATACGAATGCGCACTATACCCTCCATTACTAGTAATCGCGTCCGTCTGAATTCGATTGAGCTTAATTTCTGGAATAGTGGAATGGCACAGTAGTAAATTATCGCCCAACACAATTTTTAATTTAGTACAACGACAAATCACTTTCGTAGCCATCTATACTCACTTTGCTTTCTTTTACCTTTTCTAGAAGTTGCTTCACGTCGCACCGACAGAGACAGGATGTATGGCGGCGTTGTTACAGGAATGGGCCAGGAGTGGGAAGGAAGCGGCCGTGACCTTAAGGTACAACCCCAGCATTTGCCTGGTGTGAAAATGGGAAACCATGGAAAACCACCTACAGGGCTAGCTACAGCGGAGTTCGAACCTTCTACGTTCAAAGCTACGCAGTCCGTTGGCAGTTAAGTAAGCTTAGTCTAAATAAGAGAGCGAAACAAATAGTTGTTGAATCCACAAACAAGTCGTGGGAAGATTTTGGTAATAACCTGGAAAGGCCAGGTCAAGCAGCAGGGAAACCTTTCTATACAGTAATAAATGATCTTAGGAACGGAGGGAAAAAGAAATGAACAGTGTTTTGAGTAATTCAGGTGAACTCATAATAGATCCAAGGGAATCACTGGAGAGGTGGAGGGAACATTTTGAACATCTTCTCAACGTAAAAGGAGATCTTCCTGGTGGTGTTGCGAACAGCCAAGCTCATGGGGAGGAGGAAGATGATGTTGGTGAAATTACGCTTGAGGAAGTGGAAAGGATGGTAATTAAACTACATTATCATAAAGCAGCAGGAATAGATTAAATTAGACCTGAAATGGTGAAGTATACTGGGAAGGCAGGGATGAAATGGCTTCATAGAGTAGTAAGATTAACATGGAGTGTTGGTAAGGTACCTTCGGATTGGACAAAAGCAGTAATTCCACCTATCTATAAGCACGGGAACAGGAAGGATTGCAACAACTATCGAGATTGATTAATATACCAGGCAAAGTATACACTGGAATCTTGGAAGGGAGGGTGCGATCAGTAGTTGAGAGGAAGTTGGATGAAAACCAGTGTGGCTTCAGACCACAGAGGGGCTCTCAGGATCAGATTTTCAGTATGCGCCAGGTAACTGAAAAATGCTACGAGAGGAATAGATAGCTGTGTTTATGTTTCTTAGATCTAGAGAAAGCATATGACAGGGTACCGAGGGAAAAGATGTTCGCCATACTGGGGGACTATGGAATTAAAGGTAGATTATTAAAATCAATCAAAGGCATTTATGTTGACAATTGGGCTTCAGTGAAAGTTGATGGTAGAATGAGTTCTTGGTTTAGGATACTTAAAGGGGTTAGACAAGGCTGTAATCTTTCACCTTTGCTGTTGGTAGTTTACATGGATCATCTGCTGAAAGGTATAAAATGGCAGGGAGAAATTCAGTTAGGTGGGATAGTAAGCAGTCTGGCCTATGCTGACGACTTGGTCTTAATGGCAGATTGTGCCGAAAGCCTGCAGTCTAATATCTTGGAACTTGAAAATAGGTGTAATGAGCATGGTATGAAAATTGGCCTTTTGAAGACTAAATTGATGTCAGTAGGTAAGAAATTCAACAGCATTGAATGTCAGATTTGTGATACAAAGCTAGAACAGGTCGATAAGTTCAAGTATTTAGGTTGTGTGTTCTCTCAGGATGGTAGTAGATATAGTAAGTGAGATTGAATCAAGGTGTAGTAAAGCTAATGCAGTGAGCTCGCAGTTGCGATCAGCAGTATTCTGTAAGAAGGAAGTCAGCTCCCAGACGAAACGATCTTTACATCGGTCTGTTTTCAGACCAACTTTGCTTTACGGGAGCGAAAGCTGGGTGGACTCAGGATACCTTATTCATAAGTTAGAAGTAACAGACATGAAAGTAGCGAGAATGATTGCTGGTACAAAGAGGTGGGAACAATGGCATGAGGAGAGGAGAATGAGGAGATAAATGCTAATTTCGGAATGAATTCGATGGATGAAGCTGTCCGCATAAACCGGCTTCGATGGTGGGGTCATGTGAGGCGAATGGAGGAGGATAGTTTACCTAGGAGAATTATGGACTCTGTTATGGAGGGAAGGAGAAATAGAGGGAGACCAAGACGAAGATGGTTAGACTCCATTTCTAACGATTTAAAGATCAGAGGTATAGAACTAAATGAGGCCACAGCACTAGTTGCAAATAGAGGATTGTGGCGACGTTTAGTAAATTCACAGAGGCTTGCAGACTGAATGCTGAAAGGCATAACAGACTATATTGATAATGTGTGTATGTATGTATGTATGTATGTATGTATGTATGTATGTATGTATGTATGTATGTAAATAAGAGAGGCCCGTGTCATTTGAATTAGTACTCGTCAAAGAACCTCTTTGCAGGTTGAAACTCCAGGGCTAGAGCGTCTCCTAAAACCTATAGGCCTACCAAATGAACAACAATAAATAAACAAACAAACAAACAAACCCGTGACGCAACCGGCATTAAGGGATTTGGCCTGCCAAGACGATTGCTGTCAAGCCAGATGACCTGTAGATATTAGAGTGTCATATGATCAGCGTGACATCCTCAGTTATGTTAGACTTTTGAGACTGGATCCGTTACCTGTCACATCACACAGCACCCCATTTACTCTAACGAGAATGAGTGAATCGCCTCGAGCCCTTAGTACATAATTAAAATCCTTGGACTAGCCGAGAGAATCGAACCCGCGGCCTGCGTGTAATATGCAGGCACACTACCTCCACATCACAGGGCTGACATAGCAAATGAAATGACTTTTAATAATAATAATAATAATAATAATAATAATAATAATAATAATAATAATAATAATAATAATAATAACCCGGGCTGAGTTGCTCAGGTGGTTGAGGAGCTGACTTTCTGACTCCAACTTGGCAGCTTCGATCCTGGCTCAGTCCGGTGGTATTTGAAGGTGCTCAAATACGTCAGCATCATGTCGTTAGATTTAGTGGCACGTAAATGAAGTACGGGACAAAATTCCTGTATCTCGACGTCTCCATAAACGCTAAGTGTAGTTAGTGGGTCATAAACTAATAGTAATAACATTATTATTATTATTATTATTATTATTATTATTATTATTATTATTATTATTATTATTATTATTATTATTATTATTATTATTATTATTGTGCCGGCAAATGTAATAAAATATTGCACTTTTGATGAGAGTTTTTTTCCTAATCTGCACGTTATACATAAAACACACAGTACGGGTACAATTGTACATATAGGCCTATCTCATAACGTCGCAATGCTGCTAGGAAGGTACCATTAACCCATTAGTTTTTTATATGTGGAAGTAATATTGTCGCGATATTTGTTCAGTACTAGGGACTTGAACACGGCTCCCCTGCGTGCACACGCTCTCTCTCTCTCTCTCTCTCTCTCTCTCTCTCTCTCTCTCTTTCTCTCTCCTAGAAGGCAGGCAATCTAGCCCAGATATTTGAGATACAGTAATGTTTCGCTCCGTATTCTAATGAACACAAGGGCGAGTCTCGCTCGATGAGCAGATTCGTGGCTTTACCATACCATGGGAGTATTATGTCAATAATAAGGAGTTTTTATCCTGGAGACTCGAATCCCAAATTCCTATCAGTCGATTCAACTTGGACAGTTCAATCACGCCAGAATAACGTCTTTCAGCTGTTTGATTTGAAATAACTGTGCATGAAGTCATACTGTGGACAATGATTTAAATGAAGTTGTGGCACTTGCACGGAGATGGAATGTGTTGACATTTACGCGGAAAGCCAAACATTCCTGGAAATTACTAAGATGTCGAACAGTGACACTTGCACGTAGGCCCAAGGAGAGATGTAAAGCAGAAGCAGGCGAGGGGAATACTTATGCGGTAGATAGTTAGATAGATAGATAGATAGATAGATAGATAGATAGATAGATAGATAGATAGATAGAAGATATATAGATAGATAGACAGATAGAGAGATAGATGGACAGAAGCCTTTAGACTTCATTGCTACAGTTGATACCTGGTGACAACTACTGTTCCGTGTTGAACTGGTGATAATTATTGTTCTACAGCTATGGAGTTCACTGCGGAAACCTTTGTTGGTTTACAACGGATATCAGTACACTGTGGACTATACCAATAAAGATCAACTGACTTATTACCGCGTAGATTTCAAGGAAAGTAGATGTAAAGAAGTCATAATAATAGGACCTAATAATAATAATAATAATAATAATAATGCTTTACGTCCCACTGAGGGGCTGCCTGGCCGAGGCGGTAAAGGAGTGCTCGGTTCGCCCGAAAGGACGTGGTTTCGAATCCCCGTCAGGAAGTCGTAAAATTTAAGAAACGAGATTTCTACTTCCGGAGGTGCATATGTCCCTGAGGTTCACTCAGCCTACACCAAAAATGAGTACCAGGTTACTTCCTGGGGGCAAAGCCTTTATCTTCCACCACTCCAAGGGCCTTCATGGCCTGTACGGAGATGACTTTGCTTTGCTCTGCTTACGTCCCACTATCTACTTTTACGGTTTTCGGGGACGCCGAGGTACGGGGCTGACGTATTTCAGCATCTTCAAATACCACCGGACTAAGCCAGGATCGAACCTGCCAACTTGGAGTCAGAAAGCCAGCTCCTTAACCGTCTGAGTGTTTCAGCACAGCTGCAAAGGGAAAATAACAAGAAAAAGTAATATAGTCTTGGCGAGGCAAGTCAATCCTGATGAGGCGACGAATGAAGTGAGAAAAAGAGTAGAAAAACAAATTACGAGGGAAACAGAGAGTATGATTTGAGCAATTTACACCGAGAAAGTAGGCCAGCTTTTCAATCGTGTCTATGAGAAGTACAGTGCGTG
The DNA here is from genome assembly GCF_040414725.1 of Anabrus simplex. Taxonomy (NCBI): domain Eukaryota; kingdom Metazoa; phylum Arthropoda; class Insecta; order Orthoptera; family Tettigoniidae; genus Anabrus; species Anabrus simplex. The sequence continues at coordinate 857,179,209 of NC_090266.1, forward strand.
TCTATTTATACCGGAGTATATGAAAATCGAGACTCCGTGCAACTGTCACTCCGTGCAAATATCACCATCCTACTTCTGACTGACCAAGTCATGTTAGATAGAGTGAAGGGCTTCGTACAAGTGTCACTCCGTGCAACTGTCACTCCGTGCAAATATCACCATCCTACTTCTGACTGACCAAGTCATGTTAGATAGAGTGAAGAGCTTCGTGCAACTGTCACTCCGTGCAAATATCACCATCCTACTTCTGACTGACCAAGTTATGTTAGATAGAGTGAAGAGCTTCGTGCAAGTGTCACTCCGTGCAACTGTCACTCCGGGCAAGTGTTCCAACACCGATTTAAATATACTCGTCAACAAAATGTTTGCATAATGACGCAACATGTGTATCGTGCCATCCTATGCCCATTTACTACGTTGGTGTAGTCCACCACGGCCCACTTCACGTTTGCCAAGGTGGCCACTTCGTCGATTTCTAAACGTACCCCACACGTAGTCTACTTCTCAGCTGTACTTGTGATCCAGATATCATTATGCACTACTTTTGATATCAAGTGAGATGACAACACGGTTGGTGCCGCGTACCTGTGAGCTTGTATTCAAGAGATAGTGGGCTCTCAGTGATTTCCCATTCTCACAACAGAAAATCGTAGCCCTTGCTCATCCTAACGTCGCCAATGTGTTTAATAATAATGTTATTGTTTTTACGTCCCACTAGGTATTTCGACGGTTTTCGGGGACGCCGAGGTGCCGGAGTTTTATCCCGCAGGAGTTCTTTTACGTGCCAGTAAATCTACGGACAGGAGGCTGACGTATTTGCGCACCTTCAAATACCATCGGATTGAGCCAGAATCAAACTCGCCAAGTTGGGGTCAGAAGGCCAGCGCTTAAACCGTCTGAGCCACTCAGCCTGGTGCCAATGTGTTAGTGCGATGTTTAATCACCGGCAAATATAAAAATAATCTTTTTCTGTTGACGAGTATATTATGAATCCACTTCACATTGTCGTATCATATGGCGTGCAGGGGTATATTGGTTGAAATACTAATACAGTACAACCTCTCATTTGGCCCTCTGATATCCGGTCTGGTTTCCGGATATTATTTTTTAATGCATATGATAAGTAAATACTTTTGGGCCGGGATGTAGTGAACTACATTACTGAGTTGGACTGTAGCAAATATACTCCGCAATCGTCTATATAACATTTGAAGAACCATACATCACGCCATATCCCAAATTCATCGCAAACTTGTTCCTGAGCCTTGTAGTGGTTATTTCGATCTGGCACACTAGCAAACTCACCAGTAACCTAGAAGACAAAACACTGTGTTGTCGACATACTTTGTCCTTGTGGCAGCCTCCTCACAGGGAAGTTGTATTTATAATAAAAAGAAGGAATGCAAGGAGGACGTGCGCACTGGGATTATTGCGGGGGATGTGGAGATTGTTGACTCAGGCACTCAGCAATATCATGCACTTACTGTATTGCCTTTGTCTGTGTGAGTCAATCGTGAGAGTTACAGTACAATATTTATTTTTGCTGTGGTAGTGATTTTCTGGCTAAAGTGAAGTTACACAGTTTGTGTTATTTTATCGATAGCTGCAGTCGCTTAAGTGCGGCCAGTATCCAATATTCGGGAGATAGTGCTTTCGAACCTCACTGTCGGCAGCCGTGAAAATGGTTTTCCGTGGGTTCCCAATTTCACACCACACCAAGCTGTGCCTTAATTACGGCTGCGTCCGTTTCCTTTCCACTTCTAGCCCTTTCCTCTCCCATCGTCGCCATAAGACCTATCTGTGTCGGTGGTGCGACTTGTAAAAATAGTTACGATCGAAGCATGGCCGGAAAAAGGAAAAGGACCTTAGCGAGTTAAACAGACTACGATAAAAACCTTCTTAAAAAAGAAAACTAAGTAAAAGAAACATGAACTTAAGTTTATATTTCTTGTGATCTTTCTGTTTTTTATATTTTATATTTCACTAATGTTTTATGCTGTTCTTAAATACAGTGCTAGGTTTGATATTAATACACAGTGTAATGATATTATAAGCCTAATTATTTACGACATAAAGCTTTGTAGGATCTTTGCATGAATTCGGCTGTATTTTAATGATACTCCCTGATATCCTCAGTCGCAGACCACCTGGCGCCACATTAGTCCGGATATCAGAAGTTTTACTGTACGTACTGTACATGTGCTACTGGTCTTACGTCACACCAACTCAGACAAGTCTTATGGCGACGATGAGACAGGAAAGGGCTAGAAGTGGAAAGGAAGCGACCGTGCCCTTAATTAAGGTATAGTCCCAGCATTTGTCTGGTGTGAAAGAAAAACGGAATCTACCGTCATCAGGACTGCCGACAATGGGGTTCGTATGTAAGCTCACAGCCACGTGATCCAATAGCGTTGCCAACTCACTCGGTCAAATCCTAACTATTTTTGTAGATTTGATATTTCTGTACAACAGGGACTTTCGAGTTTATGTCCGACTCCTTGGCTGAATGGTCAGCGTTGAGGCCTTCGGTACAGAGGGTCTTGCGTTTGATTCTCGGCCGGTTGGGGGATTTAAATCGCATCTGCTTTCTTCTAGCTCGGTAACTGGGTGTCTATATTTGTCCCGACACACTCCTCTTCATATTCGGACAACACACCACATTACCACCCACACGCAACAGTCAATATATCCCTCCACATGGGACGGCGTCAGAAGGGCATTTGGCCATAAAACAGGGTTAAATCCACAAGTATGACACAGAACACATCCACAACCCCACAGGTATGGGAAAAATGGTAGAAGAAGGAGGAGGAGAAGAAGAAAAAGTTACTTTCGAGTTTATGAACGTCACTTTCTCTGTGTGTGTTGTCCGGGTCTTTGGCTGAATGGTCAGTATAGGCATCTGCGGTTCAGAGAGCCCCGGGTTCGACTCCCAGTCGTGCCAGGAATTTTAGGCCCGTCTGTTTTTCCTTCTGGATCGGGGACTGAGGGTTTGTACTGTTCCCAACATCCCTGTAACTCACACACTACACACAACTCTATCCTCCACTACAAAAATACGCAGTTCCCATACATGGCAGACCCCGCCCACTCTCGTTGGAGGGTCTGCCTTACAAGGGCTGCACCAAGTGAGCTGAACATGACCTCGGACACTCCCGGCACTGAAAGTCATACGATAAATAAATAAATAAATAAATAAATAAATAAATAAATAAATAAATAAATAAATAAATAAATAAATAAATAAATAAATAAATAAATAAAATTGTGTTTTTTATTGTAACACTCTATATGAAATCTGTCTTATTATCTATAGTACCCTGTTCCTTGTCCTGGTTTGTGTAATTTATTTTAACTATGATACATATGGGGTGAAGCCCACCTCCTCGGCTGAATGGAGGACTTAGTGACCTTGAATTCAGAAATTCCTGGATTCAAATCCCGGGAATTGTAGCCGTGTATTATTTTATTCCTGTGGCTCGGGGGCTAGGTTTGTGTATTAGTCTTAATAAATACCTGTTCCTACACACACATCACATCACATACCAACCCCCAAAAAGACAAGGCAATGCTGAATACATCCCTCCACATAGAATTGGAGCCAGGAAGCGCGTCCGGCCGTAAAACTAGTCCAAATTCAAACGTAGTGCCGATTCCAAGTAATTGGCAAACGATCAGGAAGAAGAAAAAGAGTGTATAATTGGGATGAAATAATCTGTAGTGTAAAAATTCACCCTGTCTTTTGCATGCAGACAAAATAGATGAACTGTACGAACGTACTTGAAGAATTACTGTCGACGTAATTTGAATCCACATGCCTCTGGAGTCGCATACTCGCCACAATAGACAGCGCTCAACAACTCCGGTCGGTTAATGCCCAGGGCTAAAAGTTAACAAAAGATTCAGTCCATCAGAATTACAACATAATAGTGTGTAATTCTACCGTCCGGGATGTCTCATAATAAGGTGAGGATTCGCACGGCCATTGCATCTTACAGGAGCATTATTGAATTCCAGTGACCAAATCAATAATAAGGAGCCTCCAGGCAATGGGCTTCACTCAGCAAGTAATTAAGCTCTTCAATTGGATTGTGCAGACCAAGTCATGGGGAAGATTTACCCATTTCTTACCCTCATCAGAAATGAGGACGAGACATTATGAGAGGAGCTGAAAGATTAAGTCTCCTTCAATTAATTTCTTTGAATATGGCTTCCTTATTGTCTCATATTGAAGCATCGAACTTTGTAAGAAGAGCACCCACTTACCTCGAAATATCTGGCAAGAGATGACTGGTCTGGGACAAATCGGAGTCCTGGCCAATCTGTTCTGATATGATCGTCATATACTTTAAGTATTTCATGCTTTGTCGAGTTTCAAACGTTTACATTCTTGAAAATAATCTAGAAAGTAGAATTTTACCATACTCTAATTATTTACCGCACTAAACTCCTAGCATCATAAAAACATATCATCTGAAACCTTTTTCAATGCACAGTTACTGAGTTACTTAATAGACGACGAGTCGATATATCTGTCGACTGGCCTTTGGATGAAATTGCTGGACTGTGTGGCTCAGACGGTTGAGGCACTGGTCTTCTGACCCCAACTTGGCAAGTTCGATCCTGGCTCAGTTAGGTGGTATTTGAAGAATGTTTCCAGAGGGGTATAATGAAAATGAGTGTTAAGCCCGGAGTGGGTAGTTTGAAAATGGAAATTCAGTGTTTGAGTGACGGCTGCCTGGAGATGAGATAGAATAACGGGGCGGTTGTAAGGGTGGATGTTGCAAAGTAGAACTGTTAGGAAACGGAACATGTCTTCGATTCCTGGTGGACTCAAGAGAGAGCGGGTAGGAGTGGTGGAGGTGTCGACTGTCCGTACCGCGGCGATGCGTTCGGACCAATCTGAAGGGAAGCTGGACGGGTTTTACACCTGTTGGAATATGTTGGATGTCCCCCACCACAGATGTTGCATCGTGGTGCTTTCTCGGCGTTGTTACATTGGGTAGTTGTATGAGGCTGGCTGTAACGACCACATACTGGATGCATTGGGCTGTAGCGAGTAGATTGTAGGCGAAGCAGCCTCGCAGCGGATAGACTGCGGTTGTGGAACTCGAGAAGGTTCAACCTTGTGGTGGTGTCGGTAGTCTATATTGTGACGCCACTTACTAGGACACGATCTACGTCTTCTTGGGTTTGTAGTAGTATTTTCACAACGTAGGTGGATCCGGTGCTACTCCTTATTCTAAAGGCTTTCCGGGCTGGAACACCCTCGATGTTAAGTTTTGGAGAATAGCCTCTTCAGAGATGGTGGGGTCCACTCTTCGAATGGCACCGCTGGATAAATTCTGGACGTCAGAGGTAAACTACTGAGACATTTCACTAACGTTACACGAGAGTAGAAAGAACCTGCTGAGGCGCATAATGTGTTACCTTTAAGTAACGTGAATTGACATACAACAGTGTGCCGATAAGAAGACACGACCAAAACATGTCACATACGATAAAAATCTCAAAATTGTCCTTTTTTTTCACATTTATGATTGTTTACCTCTGACGACAAGAATTCTACCGTGGTAATGGTGACAGTGTTTTAATGGGAGGTTAGTTTAATGGCTGTAGAGGTGATTTTGATCCCAGCTGATTCTCACCAAGGGAGTGTATTACGATCGCCGAATCTACTCTACATATTCCTACCTTGTTTACTACTGCTCGCTTCTACTTCCTTCTCGCCGCACCATGCACCTCACTCACCTGTCGTCTACTTGACTGATTACGTCATCTTCGCTGCACTCCGCTGTGCCTGTGCGCTGTGTAACCACGTGACATTATGTTTCTAGAACTCACTGGCTTGTAGCCTGCGTTCTTTTTCTAGAATCTTCCTTTCTACTATATATTGCTCTCTCCGCCTTTCCACCGTTGAGTCGGGCCAAATACTTTAATACACCAATACCGGACAGCTGTATCTCAACAGCATTGAGTGGAGTGCGAACAGCGATGGTGGTGACATCTAGCGTGTTGGTGTGAACTGCATACTTGTCTGTGCTACAGCTGAGAGGAATGCACTACACTCATTGGAAATATTTTTGTTAAAATAATTGAATAATCACAATAATTAAGAATGAAATATGAAATTTCTCCTTCATAAACCTTCAAACGAGCATTATGTTCGCCGTGCCTTTCGCTATGTCTTAAAAATTATAAAGCAGAATCTGTTTGAGGATCCACCCAGCCTCTGGGGAAATACTTAATAATTACACTCTCCTCTTCTTTCTAACCTTTTTTCAATTACCTAGCGCAGGATTTTGTATGGACTTAGCCTAGTTTTCCGGCCGGATGCCTTTCATAACAGCAATCATATGTGGAGGGATATATACCGTACTCACTAGTGTTTTTGTGGTTGTTTTTTGCATGTGTTGTATATACTTGAAGATGCGTATGAATACGAACACAAACCCATAGCCCTCGATATACAGGAATTAACAGACGCGATTAAAATCTCCGACTTAGCCGGGAATCGTACCAGGGCCCTCTGAACCGAAGGTCAGTACGCTGACCATTCCGTGGTGGTGATTATTTTAAAAGGAAGTACAACTGGCCAGTCATCCTCTATTAACACTAATCAGAAGGGAAATGGGCCGGCCCCGTGGTGTAGGGGTGGTGTGCCTGCCCCTTACCCGGAGGCCCCGAGTTCGGTTCCCGGCCAGGTCAGGGATTTTTGCCTTTACCTGAGGGCTGGTTCGAAGTCCACTCAGCCTACGTGATTAGAACTGAGGAGCTATCTGACGGTGAGATAGCGGCCCCGGTCTAGAAAGCCAAGAATAACGGCCGAGAGGATTCGTCGTGCTGACCACACGACACCTCGTAATCTGCAGGCCTTCGGGCTGAGCAACGGTTGCTTGGTAGGCCAAAGCCCTTCAAGGGCTGTAGTGCCAAGGGGTTTGGTTTTAGAAGGGAAATGGAAGAAGTCCAACACTCAAAAGAATGAAGGTATCATAAATGGGGGGGGGGGGGCACGAAGAGCTAACCAATCAGCCAAAGAGCCAACGGGGACAGATAACCTAACAACATCCATGATTTATTAAGATTTTGGGAAAGAGAAGAAGCTGTAATTAAGAAACAGTAGTTTGGTCCATTATGTTGACTTCTTCTTCTTCTTCTTCTTCTTCGGTACGGCCGATCTTTCCGAACTCTACAGAGCAACTCAACCTCACGCTGCCATCTCGCTTTTGCCGTTCTTTGAATTTTCTGTTTTACCTCTGAAGACAAAAATACATACCGGTAATATATAACACATATTGGGGTTACGTGAGTGAACTACGATGTTCCTGACAAGGATGAAGGGTCCAGAATTTCCTAAAGTCTCTTTCACAAATTAATGCATGAAGAATTAGCATACACACGTTTTAAGTTAATTGGACTGGTGCTCAAGCCTATGCCAATAATGCACTGAAATAATTTTCTTACGCCGGGCTGAGTGGCTCAGACGGTTGATGCGATGGCCTTCTGATCCAATTTGGCAGGTTCGATCCTGGCTCAGTCCGGTGGTATTTGAAGGTGCTCAAATACGTCAGCCTCGTGTGGGTAGATTCACTGGCATGTAAAGGAATTCCTGCGGGATTATATTCCGGCACCTCGGCGTGTCCGAAAACCGTAAAAGCACTTAGTGGGACGTAAATAAAATTATTATTATTTTCTTACAGTAAAAGAAAAGGTGACTGGATTCGAAACTCATGGCTTTAAATTTTCAATTTCAAGACTACCACGATAACCATTACGCTACAGACCCGCAAGTTTTCGATTGTGAAATTTATGGCACTGTTTAACAATATGGACCCTCAAGCTTGAGTATACTAGAGTTGCATATTTGTTAATATTATTGGTTTTACGTCCTACTAACATTTCAGTAGGGTATTTGATTGAATTTCTTAATATAAGGGGCATAGAATGTAACCTCAACACAGATGGAAGGTCATTACTTTTTGTAATACTTGCGGTCCTTATCATTTCCCACGCCCATTATCTTGCTGGGTAATTTGTTCAGCGCATAACACTTTTCTTGGAATATAACTGCAATGTAAGATTATTTAGTGACAAACACTGATACATTATAAACAACACGGCAGTGCGCCAAGAATCATGCAGATGGCAATATGTTTTTGAAGAGTTGGTCACACCAAGCCATGTAGGTAGCAGCACTATCGGCTTTCTCGCTGAAAACAGCAAGCTGTCCGGTATTATCATATTAAAGTATTTGGTCGGGCTTCGTGGCGGAGTGGTGGACCACACACTAAAACTGTGCTTATTGTAATCATGTCAATTTCAGCTGGACTTTATCTACAGCGACTCGGTGAGCAAGACTTATAATATTTATCTGCATTTGGACTCTAAACTGTCATTTGGGCTATTGCCTGCTGTAATACTTTCTTCTGTCGTGTCGAGTGGTTATGCTTTCCTTTAAAAACTCATAACTTAGACTGCTTCTATTCACGGACTGCGCTACGGACGATTGTAAATTATGTCCAGACGTCATCCTAGATCTATGCTATTACTAAACTTCAGCAATACCCGGTGAAGAAAATCCTTTCCCCGTCCTAATACTCATCCTACTTCCTTTCCCCCCTCCCTTTCATGCTTTTTCTCTTTCAGGGTTCAGTTGCGATGTAGATTGTACACTTCCAATTTATTCAACAGGCTTTCCTTTTATGTACCATTGGATAATTATTTGTAAATGTGGCACACCGTTTGGATTTTTCTTCTACTTGCAATTATTTATCTTGTTGTTAAATTATGGTTGTTAAATATATATTCTATTTCGCATTGTTATTTTGGTGATCTTCTATTGGCCTAGTTTCTTCTTTACTGCGCGATTTTCCTTGATTTATACTACTCCTCATCATCACTTATTATTATTATTATTATTATTATTATTATTATTATTATTATTATTATTATTATTATTATTATTATTATTATTATTCTAGTACGCTGAGCTCTCTACCGTATCGCTATATATCTTTGCATATTCCACTGCGTACTTCTGATTATTTATCGTTACTTGTACTTTTGTCTAAACACGCTACCACCCCGACTGTTACGGTAGCGCTATATTATAGTATGATAGCAGAGGTCCTCCCCCACTACAAGTGAGTGGGTTGGTGCGCAAAGTCATCACCATTCATTTTGGTAATGACACCGTTGGAGCTGCGACGAATATCGGCGATCTCTTTTCGAAGCATATTGAGAAACGTCGGAGTGTCTGAAAGGTGAAAGGAATTCCGGAGCTGGATGAAGAAGTAAAAGATGGATGTCTGCCAGACGAGGTAGGTTGGATGGAGGCAAAGGGGATTGCAGATGGGATGACGAGGACCATGTTGAAACGTTGGGGTGTTCGAAAGATGTGAGACCTCTCCTTTGGTGGCGACTGGATACACTGTATCTCACTGAGATGTAGTCCTTGAAAGGGAATAATCCCTCTTAATCCACGGCCGAACTTCCTAGTATAGTCGATCTCCGGTCCTGGTCCGAGATGATCGAAGCGTAGTCATAAAATTGGAACTCGTCGGCAAGGCCCTACATGGAGTTCGATGTTCTGCGATAAAAATACGTTCTGAGGTGAAACCCCCCCACCCCCACCGAAATCTGCTTCAGTTTATCTGGCTAATCCATTTTAAAGAGCTATTAAGTCCCATGGTTGCGTGTGGAGTAGAAATCCATTAGACGGCGAAAGATCAATCAATCAATACTGATCTGCATTTAGGGCAGTCGCCCAGGTGGCAGATTCCCTATCTGTTGCTTTCCTAGCCTTATCCGAAATGATTTCAAAGAAATTGGAAATTTATTGAACATCTCCCTTGCCTTAGTCTTTACTACTACTACTATACTGAGAGTCAAATCCAGACCTAAGCGGTCCCTTTGATGTTAGTCAGACTTCTGGTTGGTGAAAAGGCTTCCGCAGCGCTAAATAGTTCCCTAGGTTTGTTACTTGTTCCTGAAGTCAGGAGCTTCCTTCAGTTTGGTTGGATATTCTGGTGAACTGACTTGACGAATTAAAATTCTTTTCCCTGTATAAATATTATCACAGGTTGTATGCTATTCGGGTTCGCTACCAACTCTTATATTTCATACCTGGATGGGTATGAATAGTTATTGTTCTCAGTGGTATACGTAGCAAAATAATAATTACTTAACATGAGATTGATATCTTATTGCACTGTGTACTTGGTAAGCTCTGTTGGAATTCATTCCATTGCTGATAAGTTCGCATAATATGTGCGACGTTGAAGATGGATCCAAGAAAGCTGTTGGCAATACTGCCTGCAACAGCATGTTCAGTATTAGTAATGGCTGCCAGCTGTGAGCAACACGTGTGTGATAGTGTGACGCTTGAGTCCCCTGTGAAATACTTTAAAGCTAACAAAAGTAGACAAAAATTAAGTATGGAATCTAAACAAATGTCATTTAACTAAACTGCATGTCACATTTATGTGATAGAAAACGTTTGCTCGTTTGGTTGTTCGTCAGTAGGCCTATGTGTCAGCTCAGTTCGAAATATGCGCTCGCCGTAAATGAAACAGGAAGGGCCTCAATACGGTATGGGAATAGGATCCTTGGCATATTCGATAATAATAATAATAATAATAATAATAATAATAATAATAATAATAATAATAATAATAATAATAATAATAATAATAATAATAACAATAATAATAATAATTTGTACTTTACTATATATTCGTAACCGCCTCAACCTGCAGAAATGTTGTCATGAGGGGATCATGAATTCGTATTTACCTACCGAATGACGAGACTACAATAATTACAACATTCCTGGAAACATTTTATTTTGCAATCCCACTCACAGGTGGGTTTTTCAGCATGTTGAACTGTGAGAAACTGCCACTGACAGTCGTTGCACGAGAGCGGAATCGTATAGTTATGTTGTAAGTCTCCATGTGCCTCACACAAATTGCATTATGAAATAAAAATAAACCTTGCTTCTCTTGCCTCGGTATTTGTCAGTAATCTGTAAGTTTTACATGGTCAATAAAAGAATACATAGGTATGGTACGTGATGAAAGTACAGCTATGTGAAAGAAAGTGATTTCTTTTGATGCTTCACTATTTGAGAATGAAGTACTTGTCAGATAGACGCACGCCGTTAATAATAAGCTGTTTGTGATAGAGATGGAGAACGGAGACGGGAAGGGGGAACCGGGGACGTGCTCACATGCGGAAGGATACTTTTCATAAGCTCTTGAGTTGACTTTCAGTATACTACTACTACTACTACTACTACTACTACTACTACTACTACTAACGTTTGCGTTCCGTCCCTGATGGGGACGGCGGCCCTCCTAGACGGTGACGTCGTGCAGGAGAATAGAAAACCATTCTCAGTACAGAAGACGTTGGGGACCAGTACCTCTCCATCTTCCGAATGCAGAGCTGTCGAGGCACGGTAATGCCATGGCCACCGGTACGGCCAAATCCGGCTTCTGTTACTACCTACAGTGATTTCATTCCGCCTCTTAAGGGGGAGGCGGAGGTGTTAGACGGTGACGCCGTCTCTCAGGTCAGGAGGTTTGTGGGAAGGTGAGAGGGTTGGCGGCCGTGGCCTGTACTACGAGCTGTCCCGGCATTCGCCTTAGTGCAGGAGAGTGAAAGAAATAAACATTTTCACGACAGCCAACGATGGGGAACAACACTTTTCCGTCTCCCGAATGAAGAAGCGTAGAGCCACGGTAGAGCCGTGGGCTCTCCTCTGCTCGGACGGTCGGTCGTAGTGTAAAGCTATCGGACCGTGGACCAGTCGTCACCATTTGTAGGCCGAACCGCCGACCCCTTCGGCTTCGAGTTGGGTAAAAGTTTTCATTCCGTACGCGGACCGGGTGACATGCGAAGAAGTTGAGGTGGGTGCGGCCGTAGCCTATAGAAGAACTGTCCGTGCTTTTACCTTAGTGCAGGAGAATGGAAAATTAAATTCCACGCATTGGCCAAGATTCAAGCCGCACAAGCCTTGGTGAGAACCTAACGACGATATCTATTGGCTGTCATTTCTCCATTAGGGTTTTTGAGGTTATCTTCTTTATCCAGAAGTGATCGTCCTTCGTTAGCGGTGATGTTACCAAGATATCCTGAATTGTTTTCTATCGTAAATCACAAGGAAAGTATGCGTGTGCCTATACCTATGATTATAGCAGTTTACATCAAAAATACATAATGAAAAGTTGGCATTACAATTTGCATTACATTTATAATACTGTGTAAAATTCCCCAAAATTCGTTACATATTGAAGTCATAATTCTCCTACCATGAACTACTCAACTAGTGTATGGAGATCTTTGTGAACTATACATTGCATTTCCTTGTATGAGTGATATTTATTTTTAAAGACTAATCTTTTGCTTGTAATGTGAAGATCTGCTTTATATTTTGTGCCCTTCGTCAGTAAATTCACTCATTTTTTCCAAGAACATTTGTCTTTCTAATGAACGGTGTGAAATACCACGAATTGTGTGGCATTGGTACCTGAGAACTTTGTAATGGTTAACTCTTAAACTTTAGTTCTAAACTTTTTTGTGTTGTGGTTTCTGTGATATTGGAAAATACTTATCTAAATTACTTGAAATTTAGGCCTATCAACCTCGACTTTTGGTGCGTCCCTATTTTTGTGTAATCATTCACTATATTTATTAATGTTGTATCTGCTCGATCGAGTTTTGATTGTAACATTTATTATTTTATTTAACCAATATTGAAACTCATGTTAGTTTATTTAAATAGTTCTAAATTTTGGATTTCCCTTTGGTGTTGTTAAGTGATCATCACAATTTTGTAACGACCCCCTTTAAACGTAATATGACTCTACTCTCGCTATGTTAATCCTCTTTTGATTTAACTATGGATATACAGAATTACATGTGTGTATGAAGATTTCCATTCGGTAATATACGATATTTCTTTAATGTGTGCTGTGATTGTTTATTCAATATATCGCACCCTGAGTAGAAAAGTGTCGTAACTCAAAATCTGTGTTTCTTCAGAAATCAACATTTTATGTTTCCGGCCTTATTAACAAATGCACGCATGGGTTTCGGGATTCAGGAATTATTTTACAAACATAAGTTTAAGTCTAATAAACACTTCATTTTTATGAGGCGAAATCGGCGTAATTATAGATACGACATTTATGCATGAGTAGTATGCAACTTTTACAGAATTTCTAAATTGTTATTTGTATTATAATTTAGTTCATAATGAAATTAGAGTAACAAAAGTTTCATATAGAGGAATCGATAACTCAAAATCAACGGTTTTTACGAGTTACAACCTTTTCGCATTAAATTAATTAAATTTATAACCGTTAGGTTCTACAATCTGTCGACAGACTGAAAAACGTAACAGTTATGAATTAACTGAGTCGTAACTGAAAAGAAACGGCTTCAAATGTCACAAATTAAATTTGTATCCTAATACTGAAACTGTCCTTCACCCCACCTTTCCCGTCTTTGTTTACGCTGGTCCAATTCTCTTTAAATTGAACAAAGCAGGCGCTTGTTATTGTCCGTTTTACGTTACCTGCTGATCGTCACGAACAATTTACTTGTTTTCTATGACACTTGTCTAGGTTCTGCGGGTTATTCTCTCTGGGTAGCCCCTTAGGCTGCGCAATTCTCTTTTCCCACGACATTTTGTATTTGTATGTTTGGTATACTATCCTTGCACCTAGAACTTCAGGAAAGTATCCCCTCTCCGTTGTGATAGATTCACCCACAAAAGCGTGCATAAATTTTGTTTCTTTCATCATTTAATGCATACTCTCGTTGCCTTTAATTCTCAGCAAATTACATTTGATACTTGGAATATTGACATGGCAGCAGTGCCCCTACGTTTCTCCCTCCTCTTAATTTAGGACACCATACTTGTAAATTTATGTTATGTTGTAAAACTGTATATTTATATTACTAAACCAGAACTGCTACCAAAAAATAAATATATTTAAATACGTATTATTTCCAATGGTACCAAATAGGACTCTCAAGACCATTACTGATATGTATACATCTCATCAAATAACAAAATGTGAGCTAGTGGTGTTATAAACTTTGGACTTTCACCTAATAGTTATATGTGTAGAGAAAGGCCAACTTCTTAGCAAGAAATGATGTACCTCAATGTACTGCCGTTAGTAAAGATGAAGAAAGCCACCTCGGACCGCTCCAGCTGCAGTCGTGTCACCACCTTCCCGAGGTCCGTAGCGATGGTAACCTGCAACCAGACACAGTGCCATCAGATTAGTTCCATTTCTTATAGTTAGGCAAACCCCAGGGAAGTACAATCAGGCATACTACTGAACAGCTCCCGTCACAAGTTTTCGTCAGCAGGTTCTATTTCTTCTAGTCTGCCCAGTTGTAGAGAAGTAGAAACCGGTATACTTCTGAACAGAGCCTCTAACAAGAGGTCCCGAGCAAGCTCTCTTTCTTTTAGCTAGATAAGTTGCAGGAAAGTGCAATCAGATCTACTGCTGAACTATTCCTGTAACAAGAGCCTTTCAGCCAGTTCAATACAATACATGAATGTCCAGGTGTTTGATGAACATTTAATCCATTTTCTGCAAATTAAGATTTTTGATTCCTTAACATGAATGTCATTTCAAGATTTTCTCTAAAAGAAAGTATCCTGAAATAGTTAATGTGTAAATGGTAAAAACAAAGAATAATGCACTTTTGAAAAAGCTCTAATCTATTTGTTATTTCATAATGATGATAACGCTGATGCTTGTAAATGATAGTGCACATCCGTGTCTAAGCAACCTTGTTTTCCCTGGCCTTTTACCAGTTACCTGGGGTTAGCACTTCCAATGAATTTAGACTAGTTTTACGATCGGATGCCTTTCCTGACGCCGACACTATGTGGTGGATTGTCGTGGGACGTGTTGTTTGTATTTGAAGATGTGTAGTAAGACGAATACAAACACCTAGCAAGTTAATCAGACGCGATTAAACTCCCCAGCTCCACCGGGAATATCAGCTGTGTGAACTTAGCTCAGTTACCCTATTATGGGTCCCTGGGCACACAGGTATCAGTGGAAAATTAAGAAGCTGAGAAACTAGCGAAACAAGGCTCAAAAGGTCCTTTCATAGGACCAGAGCCCTTCCTGGGAGTGTCACTCCGAAGCGTGAAACTGGTAATATCCCAGTGGACAAACCAGTCTCACTTAAACATTTGGAAGAGGTTAACTATAGCAAGGCACGTGAACTTATCAAAGGGCCTAGCCAAAGTTATAAAAAGGTCCTGATAAATTTGAATAGGACCAGAATGCGAATGGTAGTTGGGCTGTTGACAGGTCACAATACCTTACAGAGACACCTACACATCATGAAAATCAGTCAGGATCCGATGTGTAGAAGATGAGGTAGGGAGGAGGAGACCTCCGCGCATGTGTTATGTCAGTGCGAGGCTCTTGCAGGCACTAGACATCGATACCTTGGCTCACATTTCGTGAGCCTGGAAGACATCAGGAATGCCAACATCCGGACACTGGTATCCTTTATAGGAGCACTAGGGCTGGACTAGGCAAACCCGTTTAAGAGACACAAAGGGTCTTCACAGACCTACGTGTGGAGCCCTGCGAAGGCAGAGTTCACCCATTCTTTATTTATCTATCTATCCACCGGGAATCGAACCTAGCGCCCTTCAAACCGAAAAACACAACACTGACCATTCAGCAAAGCGCCGGACATAAGTGTGTACACGATGAAGCGGAATGTCTAGGCCGTTATTCTTTGTTTCCTAGACCGACTTGTTATTCAAGTCCCAGTTTAAATTCAAATTGGTGAAAATCCTGCAGTCTGATGGCTGTTCAGAATGCCTTAATCATTAGTGGCGATACTGCAATTTTCTTAGTGATCAAATTAAGAGAAATATTTGCCTCACAACAAAAGAAACGAGAAACGTTCTCGCTTTGTGCAGCATGACGATGCTTTTCTTTCTGTTCACCAAAATGCTGCTGCAGTTGTGGGTTTACTGAAGATGTAATTGCAAAAACAGAAGAAACGTCTCTGTCAGCAGAGAATGGCGTGGAAATCGCAATCAAATAGTTCTTATTATCGAGGCTCTGGAGAGAGACGTTGGACGTTACCTTGTCATTTCTCCACTGTTTTCAGGAACCTAACAGTTTAACATTATTTGCGCATTTCAGAATTTAAAAAAAATATAGTACAAATATTTTTAAAAAATTAAATTTAAATTTAAATTCAAAATTTAAATTTAAAAAACTTTAAAAAATATAGTACAAATATATATAGTCTAGTGATAAAAATGTCGACATTTCTATTTGACAACTGCCCCGCATGTCTACCAAATTGATAATGCCCCATTTTAGCCAATAGATCCAAGGCGTGTCCGACTGTCCTGTCCATGGCGTAAAATAACAGTTAAATAAATAATACCTTGACTATAAGTGATGGAGAACATACGAGTATGATATAAGTTAACGGACAAGGTAATGGCGTGGGCGTCTCTACCCTGCATACGATGGGAAAACTACGACGTTAGATTTTTAAAAATGTATAAATTTAAAAAACATGAAATAAATTGATCAGATCACGACAACAAATAAATATATCACATTAAATTTTAATTCTGTATAGAGTTCATCTTGAGGAAAGACATTATGCGCCGGCACGTGCATTTAATAATAAATTGGGCTTGAATTGAATTACACAAACATTATTACGGCTGTGAACTATTTACTATATTTTCATCTTCGGAATGAATACTCGTTATACCATTTCCGCGTACACCATGGTGGAATCCTAGCTTAGCCTACCTAATCGTCTCGGGGGAAATCCTACAGATAAAAGTAATTTTACATAACAAAGTGAGTCGGTGAGTACACTATGTACAGTTCGCAGTGGGAGTAAACAAATAGCATAAACACATCGTGATTCGGACCACATACAACAAATTACACACGAATGAAACATAATAAATGTAAACATTTTGTCAAATTTTTCAAACACATTAAAAACGAAACACTTTCACACCAGCAAAGATCTTATCTTCATATCATAGGAAAAAATGGACTTAAATACAATTAGTGTTTCAACGTTGGTACCTGAAATAAATGGTCACAACTCGAAATAAATAAATACGCGCACGCCCATATCCAGTCCTACACTTGAATTCTAACTGATATTGGGACAGAATACTCACCCAAAAAACATAATGAAATAAATCATCAAACAATTAACCTCTAGGAACTTGGGTGAAATATAAGCACAGGCCGCACTAAACAAGACCCTCCACGGTAGTAAACAATCCTCGTCGGAATTAGCCCTCGACGGAATAAAACATCAACGTAGTTCAATGCTCCTATCACGCAGCTACATAAATCTGAGATTCTAATTCCCGTACAAATAAATGACACTGGCCTACACGGGTCCAAGTACAATCGACGATACTGCATAAAATAATAAAAACTACCCAAGGCAAGTCTAATAAGTACTCGTTCATCACGCTGGCCTTTAATTGAGGAACACACTTCCACATTATCACTGAATCAAATAATTCACACGTCGTAAATTTCATTTAGATGACAAGAAATTGATGACAAATATAAGTTGATGACAAACTCACAATATCCGATTCTCCCAATAATAACCTTGAGCGTATTACGAAGTTCACATCCGCACGTACATGAAGTACACAATCTCATTTCAAATGCAATTATATCGATTAACTTTAAAATCTGTTGACCGTAATTATGCCATTTTCTGTTCAGCCTGCATAAATGAATAAATGAATGTCCTAAATCGCATCCCTAAAGTTAGTTATCATATCCAAATAATAATATATTCAAACTATGACTAGGAAAATATCAATGATAAGCAGCTTCAAATAGAGACCCAGTTGGTCGATACAAAATCATCCATTCATTCGAAACTTAAGACAATACTTACATCATTAATTGCTTCATAACACATATTTACACACTTGAAATCAGGCGAAGTCGTTATCTGACTGGGCAGCATAATTCTCCACAATAAACATGTACAATCACACTATTCTATTTACACAAATCCATGATGACCCTGTACTGCCGTCGGACACAAAATACCTCCAGGATCTAACATACATTCACAGTCATACGTATGCATGGTGAAATCTGACTTTATGGCTTGCCCTTCTGATTCCCCAGGTTAATTTAAAAATGAAAATCCACAGTCGGTTTCCAGTCATTTGACCGAGTCAGGAATGGAATGAAGCCCCGTCTAGCGGCGAGGATAGGAATTGTGCCGGCTGCCGAAGCCTGTCGCACTCCTCTGGGGCAATGATTAATGAATGATAGATGAAATGAAATGGTATTGGAGAGTGTTGCTGGAATGAAATATGACAGGGAAAACCAGAGTACCCGGAGAAAACCTCAGGTTAATTTACTGAATTTAAAGTTAATCGTACTACTTGAACATGTCATCTTAACATTTAGTTTAACCCGAGATGGCCAAAGCATCTCCACTAGCAAATCAAAAATAATCAAAAAGAAAGAAACTGAAATAGCAAATAAAATTAACCCACTTGGTTTCTAAAGCAAGATGGCCTTAAACACTGGTCATTATTCTGTTAAATGATTTAGATAAAAAAGTTTTTAATGTACATATTAATTAAATTAACCTATCCCCTTGACAATTACGATAGCATATATTATTTAACTGAACTTGTCCTCGGACACCCCCGGAACTAAAAGCCATACGCCATTATTATTATTATTATTCATTCATTCATTCAACTTCGCTAATCGGCCAACTAGGGACCACGATAAGCCTCACTTTACATTCTGGCATTTGTTCATCTTTCGCTTGATCCACATCGTCTTCATTAGCTCACTGTGTTTAGCACGACGTTCTTCTGTCCACTTAGCACCAGTTGCCCGTTTTTCGTCCCGGAAAGTCCCAAAAGTCTTGATGGCTGCTCTGAAAAGATTTCGGTCTTGTGCATCTTCTGCTTGTAGGCCCAGTTCTTTAAGATCTTTCTTGACATTAACGTACCATGGCATTGCCGTTTTTGGTTTTGCATCAAATATACTGAAGATACGTTTCGTCCATCGAGAGTCGATCATCCGTCGTATATGACCGTAGAAGCGAACTCTGCCTTTACGCATTGTGTCCGTGATCTTCTCTATCTTAGAGTATACTTCTTGCCTGGATTTTCTAATGTAGATGCCATTTTTGTAGTTTGGACCAAGTATGGTGTGTAAGATCTTTCTTTCTTTCCTCTCTAAATCCGCAAGCAAACATTTCTCGGACAGGATAAGGCATTCAGATGCATACAGTGATACTGGTTTGATGACAGTGTTGTAGTGACGAATTTTTGTGTTCAGGGAAAAGCACTTTTTGTTGTAAATGTTGCGGGTGGTTTGGAAAGTGACTTCCATTTTCTTGATTCTTGCTGCTATGGCCTCTTTGTCAAGTCCATTTTGCTGAATCCATTCCCCAAGGTATTTAAATTTACTAACACGGTTTATCGTTCCATATTTGGTGTTTAGTTGTGCCGTATCATCTTTGATATTTGACATTACTTCTGTCTTTTGAAAGGAAATTTGTAAACCTGTTTGTTCTGCTACTTCCTTCAACACATTGATCTGTTCTGTTGCACTTTCGAAATTTTCTGCCATAAGGGCTATATCATCAGCGAACGCTAAGCAATCTATTTCCACTCCATTTTTCTTTGTCCCAATCCTTACGGGTTTGTAAAGGTTTCTTTCTTTTAACGTCTTTCGCCACTCCTGTATTACCTTCTCAAGTACGCAGTTGAACAAAAGAGGTGACAGCCCATCTCCCTGTCGAACGCCTGTCTTGATCTCAAAGGGTTCAGAGAGACATCCTTGGAATTTTACTTTGGATTTGGTATTGATTAGTGTTGCCCTTATTATCGCCAGCAGTTTCTTATCGACTCCTATTTCTGCAAGAATGTTAAACAACACATCACGGTCGATGGAGTCGTATGCTTTCCTGAAGTCTACAAATGTAGATACATAGGTTCGACCTCTCAGCATATTGTATCTTATTATGGTTTTTAGGTTAAGTATTTGTTCTGCACTTGATCGGCCTTTCCGAAAACCTGCTTGGTATTCCCCGAGTTTGTGCTCAATTTGCTGTTCTAGTCTTTCAAGGATGGATAGTGACAGGATCTTGTAGGCTACTGGCAGAAGAGAAATTCCACGGTAATTGTTCACATCTCTTATATTTCCTTTCTTGTGTAAAGGATGGATCAAGGCTAGCTTCCAGTCCTCTGGTAGTTGTTCTTTTTCCCATATATCTACAATGGTTTGGTGTAGGATGTCAATTGCTTCTTCCGGGGCATGTTTCCACAGTTCTGCAATCATGGAGTCTTCACCAGGAGCCTTGTTATTTTTCAGTCTCTTTATGTGGCGTTTGATTTCATCGCGATTTGGTGGAGAAGATGGCAGGTTTTGGCTCACTGGTTTGTTTGTTTTGATGGGGTTGGCTGGTTTTTCACAGTTTAGAAGGTCGTTAAAATACTTAGCTAAGATTTTGCAGTTTTCTTCATTTGATGTTGCAAGAGTTCTATCTTTCCTTAGAAAGCAAAGGGAAGGTGCCTTGTATCCTTGTACCTTCTTTTTGAAATTTCTGAAGTATTCACGGGTCTCGCCTCTATGAAAGTCTTGCTCAGTCTTGTCCAGTAGTTCCTTTTCATACTTGCGTTTCTCACTGCGTATTATTTTTGCTGTTTGTGCTTGTTGTGTTTTGTACATCTTCCAATCTTCTTCTTTTTTCGAGGTGTAATACTTTTTCCAGGCCTTCAGACGATCCCCTAAGGTCTTCTCGCAGTTATCGTTCCACCACGTGTGCTTCTTCCTCTTCTTGATTTCCGCCACTCCTTTTGCAGCTTGTATCCTCTGCTTTCTTGTGCTGTTGAAGTCTTTTTCCACTGGTTGGGCAAGTTCTTTGAATTCCTTCTCTCTTTCTCTGAGCTTTTTTGTGTCAAAGCGAATTATGGTAGGTTCGTTCTTATTTTTGTTGAGAGGGATTGGCCGAAACTTGATTACTGATACATAGTGATCTGAGTCTATGTTTATTCCCTTTTTTACGGTAACGTTCATGATTTCCGGACTGTATCTTCGAGATATAGCAACATGGTCTATTTGGAATTCTCCTATTGTTTTGTTTGGGCATCTCCATGTCATCTGTTTTCTTGGTAAGTGACGAAAGTGTGTTGACATCAGTTGGAGGTTGTGGTTATCACATAGTTCAACGAGGCGTTCTCCATTCTTGCTGGTTCTTTTGTGTGCTGGGTAGAGCCCAACAACTTTCCTGTGTTTCCGTTCACGTCCTACCTGTGCATTAAAATCACCCAATAGAATCTTGACGTGGTGCTTTGGGATTTTCGCTAATCTGGCATCCAGCATGTTCCAGAATCTATCTGTGTCTTCCAGGTCTTTTTTGTTTTGTTCATTAGTTGGAGCATGTGCATTGACTAGCGTATATGTTTTATTTGCACAACGCAGGGATAGTAGGCATAACCTATCATTAACAGCTTCAAAATTTGAGACTGACCTAAGAATTCTGGTGTTGACAGCAAAAGCTGTACCGAAGATAGGGGTGTTTTTCATTACTCTCTTATGGGATCTGCTCTTGAAGAACCGATACCCCTCAGACTCAAACGTATCTTCGTCAGTGAAGCGAGTTTCTTGCAGAGCCATTACTGCGATTTTATTTTCGTGGAGGGCATTGGTCAGCTGTTTCATCTTACCAGTTTGTATTAAACTGTTTATGTTGAACGTTGCCAAAAAGGTCTTAGATATGGGTTTCAGCTTTCGTGACTGTTCAGGATTTCCAAGACGCTCCGACTCGTCTTTAGCATGATGTTGCATCCCCCCCAGAATCCGAACGGGATGCATGCGTCGCTTGTCGGCGACGGTGGATTTCTTTGAAAAGTTGCCACCTGGGGTATTAACTTCATGTCTTTGTTTTACCATCATGCTTGAGAAGCTTTAGCTTAGCTTGGAGCAAATTGCTCATTCTACATACAACCAAGGTTGTTAGCCCTGGAGGGCCTCAAGATGTTCTCCGGCTGCGGGCAGGCATTTCCTCCTTACCCGAATCGTTATTATTATTATTATTATTATTATTATTATTATTATTATTATTATTATTATTATTATTATTATTATTATTATTTAACACACTGAATTTGAGTACCGGCATGACCACGTCAGACGGGCTCGCAACTATATAACTTTCAAACTCAAAACATTTCTGGAATGTAGGACATCAGGGAATGCTCATTTTACATTTAATTATACTAGCATTCTCAAATATAAACGACACTAATATGCTACTTTAGTGTGACTATTGAAGTCTTACTGCTCATTTTGAGGTAAATACGGTGAAACAGTTCAGCGTTACTTCACATCCATCAGAATATGCACAAGAGCATCATCGATATGTTCGTTTTTCAACATCAATCACGCTGGCCAATTAACGTTCATATCAATTAAGTTTTCAAGTAACTCATTATTTATACTAAAATTTCATCAATGTAATTCTTACTATGTCTTCATAAATATCCTTATTAGTGTATAATTAGTGTTGTAAAATATTCCGAAATAATAATGTTGCCTTCTCCCACTTAAATATAGCCTACTCTGAACCGACACTAATTACCATGAAATGGCATTCTCAGTCATTAAACATCACTTGCTCTGCTAGTGGTTTAACTTCACATTTAACTAATATCAGCTTTTGGCAACGATAGGGTAGGAAAGGGCTAGAACTGGGAAGGTGTGATCTGCGCTTGCATTTGCCTTGTGTGAAATTCGTAAATCATTTCTGAACTCTCACCAATAGGGTTCGAACTCACCATCTCTATATTGATACCGCGTAGCAAGTTCGGTCATTGCATTTTCATCCTCCGGTTTTTATTATATTTAATAGTTTGCTTGATATTTATTTTGCTATATCTCCGCACATTCTCTCTAATGCAATTTTGTACGGTACTCTTTTACATAGGGGAGCGTATTGATAGAGACACATCGTTACTCACTTCTCACCAATATTACCGTGATTCGAATACCGGCAAATGCACATAAGATTTATTTTTGAATTTTGAATTTAAGGTCACGTTCTTGTGGTTTTGGTTACACGTAATACTATAGGTATATGATCATGATATCAATAGTCACATCAAACTACAATTTTTTTTAGCTATTTATAGTTCATTGTTGGCTCGAGTAGCTTAGACGGTAGAGTGCTGGATTTCTGAGAAAATGATCCAATTGACGGCATTGGTGCAATAAACAGATATGTCCACTTTTGGCCAAAAATGAGATGTTACTACCAATGCTCTAACGTATGGTGCAAGAATGAGACTTGTCCATGGGACCAATACAGAATGAGATGAGAAATGGTCCTGTTGACGTCTGCTCGTTGGCGCAAAAACTAGACACGTCTGGGACTTGCCTTGTCATTGTACCAAACAGTATTTCACTTCCGTTCCTTGGCTTTGGATAGGTGAAACGTTTACTGCTTGCTGTATCTGATGTCCTAATATCTGCCATATGATAACAGATGGAAACACTATCGGAAGTAGATGAAAGGAAACATTCGGTAAAATCTGTTCCTGTTATATTCTCTTTGGTTGCTAGTTGTCCAACATGGCTGAACACGAAATGAATGGCAGTGATTTGTGTGTTTCAGAATGTGAGTATACATCCGATACGAATAGTTCTAGTCGTGAAACAAGTGTGCCAAAAGCTTCTAAGAAGCGGATGCGAACAGTAAGTCTCAACTACCTTGACTTTTTCTGAGGAAAAAATCATTATAAAGCGCCTCTGCCAGTTAAGGGGAGCCGGGTCTGCCTACCTTAGCAATGTTAAATTCGAAACATTTAGTGCACATTTTCTGAAAAACTATAGGTTCCACAACTCTAATTTTTTTCACGTTGTAATGTGAATACTGTACCAGAAACGCTGGTCCAGCATCAATATCGAAGTACTACAAACTTTAAACACGCGCCGCGCGCCAACAAAAACAACAAATATTTCAGGTCCTCATTAAGTTGTAATGGTCATGCTAAACAATGCCAGAGCCTCATGTAAAACTAAATGCACTTTAACGATAAAACCTCAAACAAATAAACCCTCATCAGAATATTAGCCCATCATTTCCCGGAGTGAGTGACTGAGTAAAACCGCTCCGAGAAGAGCGACTGTGAGCGTCGCGATCCAAACTTGGAACATTCGACCGGCGTAGCTTCTTGTCATATCCTACAGCGGAATATATCACTGGGCTACAAAAATGAATAGTGAAATTTCATTTAGAGCAGTCTTTATCTTAAGCATGTGATATATTGTCAACGTACATTTTCTTTCGAATTGATTTGTGTTGATTAATATGGACTATGATTTACAATTAAGTTGGAATTTTTAGTCACATTACTAGCACAAAGGTCAAATCTGTTCGCAGTTCTTATCGTACCCTACCTTATTTCTTAGTCACTTGAAAAGAAATATGCTGAGTTTTGCGAATTAAAAAATTAATATTCATTATTTCTTTACCCACAGAATGATATTAAATATAGTTTTAAACGTTAAGTGACAGCTGGACGCTTAGCTTTCCTATCTGTCCTAGGACTCGCTAACATTGAACACTGAATTCCAAGAGAAAGGACGACAACATACACTGGAGATATGCAATATGAGGCTTACAACGGGCTTTAGTTAAGCCTTCGATCAATGTTCGAACACTACCCGGTCACTTCACACGTTCTGCGGTTTATGCGGGATACCAAGCCCATTTCATTGTACACGAGCATAGTCTCGTTACGAAATGTAAGTTAAAATGCGAGGAGGAGTTTTACTCTGCCTAATCTGCAAACAGACTTCATTTACTGAAACCTACTTATTGGACACTATCAAAAATATAATTTTGTATAATTTTGTCGTCTGGAATATTACGTAACTTATACACAACAGGACGAATGAACGAATGGATAGGGCGCCACAGTTAATAACAATTGAACTAATGAAACACATTACATGAATAGTTTTGCTTTTGGGATTGCTTTCTTTTTCTGGGTTTTATTTTTAGATGTTAGAAAGATATCACCAAGGTAAATGTGATTATGGAAATACTCCAGATACCCTACGAAGCAGTTTATTGATGCACATGTGGCGAGGTGAGGAATTAAGGATTCTGTCAATGCATTAAACACTGACCTAGCGGATGCTAATGTACCACCAATGGTTCTACTCGTTGGCTAAATGATCAGCGTACTGGCCTTCGGTTCAGTGGGTCCCGGGTTCGATTCCCGGCCGGGTCGGGGTTTTTGACCTTAATTGGTTCATTCCAAGACCTGCACCAGGCCTCTCCGGAGGCCGTACGCCATTATTATTATTATTATTAACAATGGTTCTATGAATAACACCTTCCATAGTAGTGATGGTACATTTGATTCATTTTACTGAATCGATTCATTTGATTCCGTTCACATTACTGAATCGATACAGTGATCCGATTCAAGGCACATTAGTCATCGCTCCTACTGCATCTGTGTAGTATGTGCTGGTAAGAGAACGCAGCAACAGCATTCAGCGCTCGCAGCTGCCATCTGGTCTTTATACTATGAACTCCTTTCTTAGAAAAAAAATGTTAATCACTCTAATACACTGAAGGTTTCCGGCGACGCAGGGTGGGAAAGGTTAGGATTAGGAAGGTAGCAGCCATGGCCAGAATTAAGGTACAGTCCCAGGATTTCCTGGTGTGAAAATAGGGAAACTACG
The DNA here is from genome assembly GCF_040414725.1 of Anabrus simplex. Taxonomy (NCBI): domain Eukaryota; kingdom Metazoa; phylum Arthropoda; class Insecta; order Orthoptera; family Tettigoniidae; genus Anabrus; species Anabrus simplex. The sequence goes on from NC_090266.1 coordinate 857,205,017, forward strand.
GAAAACCATCTTAACGGCTGCCGACGGTGGGATTCGAACCCGCCATCCCCCGAATGCAAGCGCATAGCTACGCGATACTAATAGCACGACAACTAGCTCAGTCATTTTTGAAAATATGTATTTTTCTATCAGCTGAGGATTTTTTAATATCGTCATATTTTGTATAGGTTACCCGAGATGTACAGTAGCCCGCTGGTTTTCTGATTCAACATACTGTTATTGCGTCTGTCCACATATGATTGAAGTCTTGTGCAACGATGTGACATATGAACTGAGAGAATACTGAGCCGTTCTTCCCAATATAAAACAGGTACTTTTGAGTGGTCATGAGCATGACTCATAGTCATAGGGCAGGTTAGAGTCGAGTTTAATTGTCAAATGTCAACTAAGTTATAATACTAAGATTCATTAAACAAATAAATAGTATAACCTATTAGCCTACCTACTTACTAGCTACTTCAGAATTATGTTTTGGTTACCTTTTTAACACTGCAAATAAATCCATCTATTATTTAAACCTCCCTGTAAGAAGAGGACAGTGAATGCAAATGGGTATTATTTTCAAATGAGCTGAGCTCGAGAGTCCATTATAGCATACGATTCTTTCGGTGTGCCATGGCTCACTGTATGTCTCGCTGCAGCGGAAGATCGGCTCTTCGCCAGTGTCCAGTGAGCGGATAAGGAGCCGTGTGTATCTTGTGTCTCACTGAGCCGCGCTCGTTCACGATTCATTCGGTGTGCCATGATTCACTGTCTCGCTGCAGCGGAAGCTCGGCTCTCAACCAGTGTCCAGTGAGCCGATAACGAGACCTGTGTATCTTGTGTCTCACTGAGCCGCGCTCGTTCACGATCTTTCGGTGTGCCATGATTCACTGTCTCGCTGCAGCGGAAGTTCGGCACCCGTCAACGTCCAGTGAGTGCGCCACTCAGCATTGCCCGCTGGGGGTAAGCTGAATCGTGTGCCGTGAGCTCGCCGTTCCTATGAATCGATTCACTCGGACACTTGAATGAATGGATACACTGCTTCGAATCATGCATTCAGTAGCCAACACTATTCCATAGTACATCCAGGTAAGTGTCCTTTTTGCCTTTACTCATCAATAGGGCTTGAATGATTATGAAAAGTCGTATTTTGTTCCCTTCCTATACTTGCATGCCTAACTGGTTTCTAATGCAAATCCGGTTATTCTTGTAACAAATGAGTGGTTTCTATCTATCTATATATATAAAATAGCTTGTCCTGACTGACTGACTGATTCATCATCGCCGAGCCAAAACTACTGGACATAATGAAATGAAATTTTGGGGATACATTCATATTAAGATGTAGGTGCTCGCTAAGAGAGGATATTTGGATATTCCGTTGCTGAGGGGGTGAAAAGGGGGGTGAAATTTTAAAATGAGTGTATCTATATCTCAAAACTTTAAAAGTTTACAAATGTAAAAATTGGTATTTAGAATCTTATTTAAAAATAAGGAAACACGTATTTTTTTGTTTTCAGAAAATCCCAATAGGAGGGGTGAAAAAGGGTGAAAATGGGGGAAAATGGGTTGAATGCCTTTAATCAGGATACCGGTACTTATATCTCCGAAACTGAAGATATTACAGACCTGAAAATTGGTACTTTTGATCTCTTTTAAAAATAAAGAAACACGTATTTTTTGTTTTTGGAAAATCCAATTAATGGAAGGGTGAAAAGGGGGTGAATTTTTAAAATGAATGAATCTATATCTCCAAACTTTTAAAGTTTGCAGATGTAAAAATTGGTATTTAGAATCTTCATTAAAAATAAAGAAACGCGTACTTTTGGGTTTTCGGAAAATCGCAATAGGAGGAGTGAAAAGGGGTGAAAAAGGGGTTGAATGCCTTTAATGAGGCTACTTATATCTCAGAAACTGAAGATATTACAGACCTGAAAATTGGTGTTTGGGATCTCCTTTAAAAATAAGGAAACGTACTTTTTTGTTTCTGGAAAACCCAAATAGGGGGGGGGGGTGAAAAGGGGGTAATATTTTAAAATGTGTGTATCTATATCTCAAAACTTTTAAAGGTTATAGATGTAAACATTGGTATTTAGAATCTCCTTTAAAAATAAAGAAACACGTATATTTTGTTTTCGGAAAATCCTAATAGGAAGGGTGGAGAAGGTTGAAGAATGGGTCGAATGAATTTCATGAGTCTACTTATATTTCAGAACCTGAAGATATTACAGACCTGAAAATTGGTGTTTTGGGATCTCCTTTAAAAATAAAGAAACACGTATTTCTTTGTTTGTGGAAAATCCAATTAATGGGGGGTGAAAAGGGGGTGATTTTTTAAAATATGAATGTATCTATATCTCAAAACTTTTAAAGTTTATAGATGTAAAAATTGGTATTTATAATCTCCTTTAAAAATAAAGAAACATGTATTCTTTTGTTTTCGGAAAATCCCAATAGGAAGGGTGTAAAAGGGTGAATAATGGGTTGAATGCCTTTAATGAGGCTACTTATATTTCAGAACCTGAAGATATTACAGACCTGAAAACTGGTATTTTGGATCCACTTTAAAGGTAAAGAAACACGTATTTTTTTCGTTTTTGGAAAATCCAAATATTGGGGTGTGAAAAGGGGGGGTGAATATTTTAAAATGAGTGTGTCTACATCTTAAAACTTTAAAATTTACAGATGTAAAAGTTGGTAGTTAGAATCTCCTCTAAAAATAAAGGAACACGTATTTTTTTGTTTCCTGTAAATCCTAATAGGAGGGGTGTAAAAGGGTGAAAAATGGGTTGAATGCCATTAATGAGGATACATATATCTCAGAAATGAAAGATATTACAGAACTGAAAATTTGTATATGGGATCTCCTTTAAAAATAAAGAAACACGTATTTTTTAGTTTTTGGAAAATCCAATTAATGGCGGTTAAACAGGAGTGACAAATTGGGGTGAATTTTTTTAAAGACTATATCTACAGAATATCTTGGAAACGTAAAATGTTACAGACGTAAAAAGTGGGTGTTTGGAATCTTCTGTAAATGTAAAGAAACATAGGTGATTTGTCTTTGGAAACTCCACTTAAGGGGAACTCAAGAGGGGTGAAATTTTAAAATGAGAATTTTTACAGTATATCTAAAAAAACTTAACATGTTACAGAAGTGAAAAATGGTATTTTTTATCTCTATTAAACATAAAGAAACGTGTATTTTTAGTTTTCGGAAATTCCACTTGGGTGGAGGGGGGGGGGTAAAAGTGACTGAAAATGGTGTTGAATTCTTTTAATTAGGCTACTGATATCTCAAAAATGAAGATGTTACAGACGTGAAATTTGATATTTGCAATCTTCTTTAAAAGTAAAGAAACACGTATTCTCGGAAAATCCAATGAAGTGGGGGGGGGGGGGTGAATGAATTGAAAAATTAATTGACTTAATTGTATGAGAATACATACATCTAATAAAAACTATATCTGTTACAGACGTGAAAATTCGTATTTGGATCTCTTTTAAAAACAATAAAAACGCGTTTTGGTGGGGAAACCATCTTGGAGGGCGGGAGTGTAAAGGAGTTGAATTCCTTTCATGAGGACACATAAATCAAAAACTGATGAAGTTAGAGTTGTGATAATTGGTATTTAGAAGATCGTTTACTATTAAAGAAACGAGTATTTTTTGCGGGAAAATTCACTTAGGGGGAGGGGGGAGTATTGTGAAATGAAGTGAAAAAAGTAAATTATGTTAATGGGGATACTTATATCTCAAAACTGAAGGTAATAGACGTGAACATTGGTGTTTGGAATCTCCCTTAAACATAAAGAAACAAGCCTTCTTTTAATTTTTCTTGGGGGGGGGGGGGAGTTGGCGGTAAATAAACTTAACGGCGGTGGGGTGTAGAACGAGGTGAGACCAATTGATTTTACTGTTATTAATGGACTTATAAGGATCCTCCGTTGCTCAGGCGGCATCGCGCTGGCCGCTCACAGCTGGGTTTCGTGGTTCAAATCCCGGTCACTCCATGTGACATTCGTGCTGGACCAAACGGAGGCGGGACAGGTTTTTCTCCGGATACTCCGGTTTTCCCTGTCATCGTTCATTCCAGCAACACATAATAATAATAATAATAATAATAATAATAATAATAATAATAATAATAATAATAATAATAATAATAATGTTCCGGACCGTCGTCAAATGTGCGGACCGCGCTGGAAACGGCTCCTGGACGTGTAATTACTAAGAATGTAGTCCGGCCGTGGGTTCAGTGCCGCCAAGGTACCCAATATGACACCACGCCGGATCTCCTGAAGGATTTTATCCATATTAAAAATGATTATAGGAAAAGATGGCAAAGATTTACGGACCCAACTGACCGGGAGGAATACCTGAGCCTAGCCCGGGAAGTACGAAATCGATTGCTGGAAAGGAAGATTGAAAAATGGGAGGAAACGTGCCGTAAAATAATAGAAAACCAGTCAGATCGGGAATTTTCCTGGATTCTCGCAGAAAACAAGTCAGATCGCGAATTTCGGCGGATTATATATCTAAAACAATAAGCATTCATTATAAATTTCAGTATAAAACCGTAGCGAAGCACGGGTATCTTGCTAGTATATATATAAAATAACTTGTCCTGACTGACTAATTCATCATCGCCGAGCCAAAACTACTCGACACAAAGAAATGAAATTTTGGGGATATATTCATATTAAGATGTAGGTGCTCGCTAAGAGAGGATTTTTGGATATTCCGTCGCTAAGGGGCTGAAAAGGGGGGTGAAATTTTAGAATGGGTGTATCTATATCTCAAAATTTTAAAAGTTTACGGATGTAAAAATTGGTATTTAGAATCTTATTTAAAAATAAGGAAACATATTTTTTGTTTTCATAAAATCCCAATAGGAGGGGTGAAAAAGGGTGAGAAATGGTAGAGTGCCTTTAATCAGGATACCGGTACTTATATCTCAAAAACTGAAGATATTACAGACCTGAAAATTGGTACTTTTGATCTCTTTTAAAAATAAAGAAACACGTATTTTTTGTTTTTGGAAAATCCAATTAATGGGAGGGTGAAAAGGGGGTGAATTTTTAAAATTGCATCTACTGTATATCTCGAAACTTTTAAAGTGTACAGATGTAAAAATTGGTATTTAGAAGAAACACGTATTTTTTTGTTTTTGGAAAATCCCAATAGGAGGGGTGAAAAGGGGTGAAAAAGGGGTTGAATGCCTTTAATGAGGATACTTATATCCCAGAAACTGAAGATATTACATACCTGAAAGTTGGTGTTTGGATCTCCTTTAAAAATACCGTAAAGAAACTGAGTGCGCCATCTTGAAGTATACGCATTGTGTCAATTGAGTTCGAGGTGGAACTCTGCACTTATGTATAATTTTATCAGCGATTATTAGACTGAGCTCAGTAGAGGAACATAGATTTTGGCCGAGTTGACTGGAGTATCATCTCCAAGTGGAGATAGTTTTTTCCTCTATAGCGCTTCATTCTGTAAGCAAGTAAATAGACGGTCATGCCGTGATTTATTTGTTTTATGACGTCACCGTTTAATTTGTATGTGTATTTGTGACGCAGTTTGGTCACCTATTTATTTTAGTGTAATGTCAGAAAATATGACGAAAGATCAAATGTTTTATTTCTTGGATAAAGTTAGGAAGGTTGTGGAATACCGTGTGAAGTGTTGTAAAATAATCAATTTGATGGTTATGAAACGATATAAGGTTTAAAGTAGATTGTCATTTCCGTGCGTATATTTTTCTGTATTTTTGTGTGTCAAGTTAAGATATTTAATCTGTTGTAAAAATTTCTGTTTGAAAATATGACGAAATTTGTGTAGGAATCCGTGTTTACTCGTTTTCAGTCGAAGGAAGGCACGATGTCGTGTGGAGCAATGTAAAATTTTATTAAGGAAAGTTTCGAGGAGAGATCAATAAACATTTGTTACAGGGGATTGCTATTTTAAACTGACGATAATAACACCAGCAAAATTTTGTCAGTCATATTGCGAAGTCCAGTGTGGAAAAACGAGGTCACGTTATGCGGAGATGGTTCATGTTAGAGTTTTTGTTTGTAGCATTGTGGGCCCTGATAGTTATATTCCATGTAATGTCGTCGAGATTTTTGTTGTGTTGAAACAAGTGGTTAAGTATTGCGAAGTGTGAGTTGATGTAGGATTTATGAATCAGGTTGTTGGAAGCCTGTCATAATGTGCCGGGAAGGTCTGTTGAAACCCGAGGATTTATTTGTGTAATGTTGAGAGGGGAATATGGGTCGGATTCCACGTAAAATTGTAGGTTCAAGGTGTATGTGAATATTGAGTGACATCTTAAAGTAAATCTCTGCGCATAATCTGTTTGGGTCAGGTATGTTGTATTTTGTAATTTATCAGCGAGACTATGATATCATTTCTTCAAATACCAGTTAAAACGCGAGTAGCATATGTTTCGTATCATGAAAGTAGAGAGGAGAGACTTGTTCTGAAATGACAGCTGTAATCAGGGGAGGTTACCACTGGGAAGATAACGGTAACTTATCTTTTCATTGAGTTGGACGTGATGGAAATCATATTGTAGTCTGTAGAATGGAGCTCGCCACTTTTGAAAGAATCTAATTGGAATTTTTGTCATTGAGTAATATGTTTGGAATTAGATTGCATTCTTTAGAATTAACCATCTTAATCGAGATTTGAACGTATATTTGAAGTGACGGAAATGAGACAATGGATGATCGGATTTAACAATTTCCAGGGATGTCCAAAGTAGAGTATTGGTGGTAGTTGTTGATATTGTTTCGAGGGATGCACAAAGCCTTATTTTAATATTCCGAGGTGAAGTGATGTGCATTTGGTTATTTTGCGTCGAGTTCTATTTGGGCAGATTTTGAGTACGCTATAATTAGGGTTATCCAAGCAAGTATTAATAATTGTTAGTGTTAAGGTAAACTCATGGTGTGACGTGATGAAATAAATAAATAATACTGGAAGAAATAAATGTGTTATTTTGAGCCTCCATGAATCAAGTGAACGATGAATTATATAAATTCATAGAAGTAAAAGAATTTGGGACTTTTTAAAGGAACCATTCGTCCGGGTGGATAGACTATTTTGTTAATTAGGATTATAAAAAAATCATTTCAATTTATTAAATTATAAAATTCAGTGAAAATCGTATTTGAGAAATAACTTAAAACCAAGTGACTAACTTGAAATGTATTCTGTAAATCTCAGTTTATTTTCCTGGGAAAATTCAATTGTTAACGTAACGATTAAGGGGACCTATCCGAAAGCAAAGGATTTGTACTGCCACTAGTGGTGAGCGTTGTTGTTGTTGTTGTTGTTGTTGTATCATTTGACTTTGATCGAACATTAAATGTGCTGGGATTATGAAAGTGGAAACCTTGGTCATCAACTACAGTAACTTAATTGAGTTTAGCCTTCAGCTTAGAAACTTGGATCGTCATGGGGTCATCAACCTCAGTAACTTAGATTAGGGCCATCTGTCATTATAGCATCATTTTCCTTCGTTCATCATCAACAATGACTTTAACGTAAATTACAGAGTTAGATGTCGGTCCATGACATAGTCGCAAGTCATATCGATTCAATTAATGGTCCATGTCGTACAACTAATGTGTAGCACATACCGATTTGACTGCCTTAATTATACCAAGAGTCCAGAGTTCGTGCTACGACGGCTGGATCATTACAAATCATTATGATGGTACATGTAGTCTCATATGGAAGCCGATTTTAAGGATTTCCAGACTTTCTTTATTTTACTCTTAAGTTATAACAGTGGTTTCTAGTAAGGATGCCCATCAGGCAGTTGAGTTAAAGTCCCTCAAACCAGTACATCTCTCCTCGGCGTTATAATTATCATCGTTCAGTGTGTTTAACGAACAATTTGGAGTTCGATTTTAATGTTTCTTTTTAATTTCACTTCAATAATTTCTTGAATAAATATCGATCATTTAGTAGTTAGATTAAAATTACTGAAACTCGCCTTTTACAGAAGCAAGTGACGAAGAATCCGTCAACGACCCAAGAGACAGATCTCATGCCGATTGCTAATAGGTAAGGAAGGTAGGTATCCTTTATGGACCACCGAGATCGATAGCTGCATTCGCTGAAGTGCGGCCAGTATCCAATATTCGGGAGATAGTACGTTCGAACCCCACTATCGCCAGCCCTGAAAATGGTTTTCCGTGGTTTCCCATTTTCACACCAGGCAAATGCTGGGGCTGTACCTTAATTAAGGACACGGCCGCTTCCTTCCCACACCTAGACCTTCCTTGTCCCATCGTCGCCATAAGACCTATCTGTGTCGGTGCGACGTAAAGCAACTAGCACTAGCACCTTTATAGACCTTCAAGGGTTCAGTATTGATACATATCCTGCGCTTATTTGGACCCAGCAAAATATCTGCACATTTCTGAGCTAGATTAAAGTGGTAATGGACCTCACTTATGTAAGAACATTTAAAAGTCCAACTGCATGATACTGTGTGTAACAGGCATTTATTGGTGTGCGTTAAATCTGCACACTGTTTGTATGCAGGCTTGGATAGCTATGCATTTAAATGATCCAAAATTTTTGCTGATCGATACGGCAAAGGGATAGAAGAGCAGAATGGTGTGTACGTGTGTGTGTGTGTGTGTGTGTGTGTGTGTGTGTGTGTGTGTGTGTGTGTGTGTGTGTGTGTGTGTGTGTGTGTGTGTGTGTGTGTGTGTGAGAGAGAGAGAGAGAGAGAGAGAGTTGGCCAAACAGCCTTCCCAGTTCATGTGAGGAGCCATTCACTGAAAATATGCATACTTCTAAACTCTATCGAAGAAAGGTTCGAAGTATTCGAAAATATTCGTATCCTAGTAGATATTTTGTAATAGAAATGATGTCGACCCTTTAAAATAGGATCGTGGAATCTAGTTGTCATAAGTTAGAACGATCGCGCAAGGAAAGTGATAAAAAGAGTAGGAAACAAATTGACGACTTCACGACATAGACGAACTTGAAGTTTGATGACGATTATTATTATTACTATTATTATTATTATTATTATTATTATTATTATTACGCGAATGTCGTGGATTGCAAAAGTGTAAGAAGGTACCGGGGTGAAAGGGTGGACAGAGAAAAGATCAAAGTATAATTTAAAATACTAAAATTTGAAATTTTATTTATTTCCTTTCTCTTATTCTTTTGACTTTACACTTTGATAAAAACAACAACAACAACAACAACAACAAATTCGGAGCTCGTCGGTTCAAATAACAGTAACGATCAAAATTCAGGTACACAATAATTTGCAGAATGAGCTTGTAGCTCCAATGTTACACAATTCCAAAGAGCACATTTGCTCCGCTCAATTTACAATCTAGGAGACTGAGCTCCAAAACTTACAACTTTTCAGCCTCTCAAAAGCACAAGTTTCTAAGTTACATTACATCAATACAGAAACAGTTTTTACTGTCTTACCCGCTCGACAGTCTGATTCACACTTGCCTATGGATAGTTAGAAATTAAACAGGGGCAATCAGTGCCCATACTACATGTCCTTAGAGGCCAAATGGAAAGGATTAAGATGTCTGCCGAAAACAAAATGCTAGGAGGCGAAACTCTTGCACTCTTTTTGAAATATACTCTGAAATACTAAAGATCCTATCTGGGTTTATAGCCCGAAGTTACAGAGGCTAAGCCTATACTATGACTAGATGGTGAAAATATTAAGTTCCAAAGGTAGAGATAAAATTTAAAGTCTTACAAAATCATAGTCACCCCAATACCAAGATGAATGGGAATTAATAGAGGGTGAACACTCTTTATTCCCTGAGTTACATCTTTCCCAGCAGGGATTTGAATAAAGTCATTAGACTTGCTTGAAAATTTACATTTAAAAGTTGATATTTAACTTTAGAAATTTACATTAAGAATGAGGTTTGAAACCTTCCCCTCAAGGCAGCTATCTGGAGCTGTCAGATATTTAAAAGATGTCTGCCATTGCCTTAAGGTGGTGGGTCTCCTGACGGTGGACAAGGCTTTCCCCTGCCTCCACTACGTATGCACTTTAGACTGGAGCGAAGAAGAAGACAGCATGGTCCAAAAGCTCCCAGCTTTTATACTAGAGGGAAAAGTTCCACAACTCTCTAGGCAGACGGCCTGTACACACCCATAATTTTGATTGGCTAACCGAATAAATATGAACATTTCTGATTGGCTAATACTATCATGAAGAAGGAGGATTTGTAGTGCTGGCAACTTCAGCACATAAAAACAATTTACAAACACTTCACGTTAACTAACATCGAAAATTAATTGTCCGTCCTCCCACCAGAGGGGGCACATAAGTCGATAGTAGAGATATCTGAAGATTAAAGTTCAAAATTTCTTCCTATACACAGTTCAGGGTTTATATCACAGATGGCCTTCTAGCGCTTAGTTAAAATGCACGGAGAAAGTGTAATAATAATAATAATAATAATAATAATAATAATAATAATAATAATAATAATAATAATAATAATAATAATAATTGTTGATGTTTAAAGGGCCATAGCATCTAGGTCATCGGTCCCCGAACTTGAAGGGCTCTAGGACAAAATGTAATGTATTATCCTTCAAAAATAAACCGTCTATCTGAGAGAGGGACTACAACCCTAAATGTGGGCTAATTAAAACTAAGGAAAACAAGCAGAGTGAAGCAGAACTATTAATTTTAGGAGCTATCGACACCTTTGATCACTGGATCCATGTACTTATATGGATGGAAATTAATCTATGAATATGGTACCTCTAGCGGAGTGTTTAATTATTCCATTTCAGCCAAGAACTAGTGTAGGATTAGAGCTCAAAGGCCTCAAAGAAGGAACTATCCCAGCATCTTCTTGGAGTGAACGTGAGGAATCATTCTGAGAAGCTACATTGTCCATCGTATAACTACTTTAACTTTGATCTCACGGACCCGCCAGGGAGTTTCTGTAGTTGCTGTGGTTTCTGTGCTATTTAAGCACAAAATATTGTAACGGGTTGGGGTAGTAAATAAATGAGTACAGAAACTGGTAGCGTTCTACTTCTAAAATGTATTAATATCTAACTACAAAACTACACAATAACACTCAAAGGCATGCCGAGATCACAACTTACACAAGTACACATTCGCGTACTCTCTCTTAGTTTCTCACTGTTCATTCACACTGTTACACACAGACTCCGGTCACTAACACTACAATCTCACTCATTCACATAGGTACTTCGTTGTCAGTGTCCCAGTCCATGGCAGTCTCACAGTTCAGAATGATGTTCGCTGTCCAAACTCTGTTCACAGCCCCATGTCGAAAGCCAATGTCCTCTTCCACGCTGTACCAGAACACGCGACTTTTTCTTCCAACTGACGACGAAAGTTACACAGAACGAGTCCACAGTTCGACAGACGGACACTGCAGGAGAGCGATTACGTGCTGCGGACTGCATACCCCATCCCTTAAAGGAATGCTAGAGCTCATTGGAGTCCTACCCTTGTGGGTCCAATTCTGTGGGTTGTAAGTGGCCACCAAAAGCAATATCCAACAGTTTGAAACGACAGCAGTTAACATGAAGATTACTCTGTTTGATGTTATAATGATTAAAATATGAACAATTATTTATAATTGGAAGTATGTGTTCAGTTTATAGTATACAAGGTAGTGTTCACAATCGCCTTCTTCTTGGCTCTTTTTCCATTTGTTGGAGCCGGCACTCAATGTGGATTTGGCCCAGTTTTACGGCCGCATGCCTTTCCTGATGCCTATCTCCTGTGGAGGAATGTACTTAGGTATACGCTATTGTGTGTATCATTGCTGGTGGTAGTGTGGTGTGGTGTGGTGTGTTGTGTTGTGCTGTATGTACGTAGATGAAGACACGTGTATTGAGGCGAACACAAATACTCAATACCAGAGTCAGAAGAATAAAACACATGCAGTTGAAGTCCTATTCCGGATGGGAATCGAACCCTGAGCCCTTTAAAACGAAGGCTAGTACACTGACCAGCAGCCAAGGATCCACACTTAGTCACCGCTTTGTAATACTGTTATTTGTTTTACCCAAGTCCCACTAACTACAATTTTATGATTTTCGGTGACGCTGAGGTGCAGGAATTTGGTCCCACAGGAATTGTTTTACGTTCCAGTAAATCTACCGACACGAGGCTGACGTATTTGAGCAACTTCAAGTACTACCAGACCGAGACAGGAACGAACACGCTATGTTGGGCCCAGAAGGCCAGCGCTCTACCGCCTGAGCCACTCACCTTTGCTATATGTGATTAATTTAATTTGTACTTCAGATTATCAGCTGTTGATGTTTTTAAATCAGAGATAGACTGAAACATTTATGATATATTCCTTATGTATTTAATTTCTCTAAGCATGAAGTAGCACAAAGCAATACACTGATTAAAATCCAATCAATCCTGTTTCAGAGATTTTTTGACAACAGAGCGAGTTGGTTGTGCAGTATGCATACCACACCTATAAGCTTGCATTCAGAAGATGGTGGGTTCGAACCCAAGCGTGGGGAGCCCTGAAGAGGCAATTCCGAGGTTCCCTATTTTCAAACTTGACAAATGACAGTGTTGTATCTCAGAAACTTTGCACGTGTATTCAATGTTATTTTACCGAGCAACTTGGCTACGCGGTTCGATTCGCGCAGCTATGAGCTTGCATTCGGGAGATAGTAGATTCGAACCCAAATGTCGCCATCACTGATTATGGTTTTCCAAGATTTCCCATTTTCACACCAGCAAATGCTGGGGCAGTATCTTAATGAAGGTGACGCTCGCTTCGTTCCCAGTCCTAGTCCTGTCCTATCCCATCGTCGCCATAAGACTTGTCTGAGTCGGTGCGACTTAAAATCAAAACCAACAGCAAAATACAGTATATATATTTCTGTCTGCATATAGGCAGTGGCTAGAGTGGTCATCAACGATAAATACACAGACATCATTTTCATCTCTGGAGAATCTGGTCGGAATGCAACAGAAGCTCGCAGACGGTATGCACGGGAGTTTTCAAACAGACGCCTGTCTTCTAATCGCGTATTTTAAGAACAGTATTATTTTTTCATACAAACAACTCTTTTGTTGAGTGTAATGTCTGCACGTGTATAAATTAATAAGATATTAAATTTTCTTTTCTGCATCTTTGGCGTATTTACAAACGGAACGTGTGCAATAAAACAACAGCTATTAGTTTCACAACATCCGGAACACAGCACGTTCTAGCGCTTCTTCGAAGGCAAGTGATTAGGCATCTCAGGCATCACTAGTGCATGTGGGACATTTGTAAGTGGAAAAGTACGGCGTTCGCGGGCCGCCTGGTCGGCCTCTGATGATGTAGTATGTTCTTCCTCATACTTGCTGTATACGTGAGCGTGCAAGTACCTACTATTATTTCAGTTTCTTTACTGGTGTGCGTTAGTCCCGTGATGTAGGGGTAGCGTGCTTGTCCTTAACCAGGAGCTGCGGGTTTGATTCGTGGCACGTCCATTTATTTTACTCGTAGACTGAGTGCTGTAACAATGTTCATTCATGCTCGGGAGATTACCCAAGGAAGTATCGATAAGAGAGGCAGCGGATGCGGTCAAGAAATCCCAGCAATAAGGATCTCATAAGGCTGACGACCTGAAAATGTAATATCTGCTGGTCATCTGGCTGGGCGGCAGGCACCTTAGCAAGCCAAGGTCTTGATGGGCTGTGTGTGCCATGGTTTTCGTGTTTTAGGGAAAACAGGAAAGGAAAGGTTGTAGACTATGATAAATACACCGTACCTGTATTTTCTTTGGACAGAAAATGTTATATTTTATGATTACCAAATAAGGTTATGTGTCTAACGACACTTCAACACTTAAGCGGGCAATTTATTATTTCTATCGTCCGGCTCCAAGGCTAAATGATAAGCGTGCTAGCCTTTGGTCACAGGGGTCCCGGGTTTGATTCTCGGCAGGGTCGGGAATTTTGAACACAATATGTTAATTTCACTGGCACGGGGGCTGGGTATATGTGTCGTCTTCATCATCATTTCATCCTCATCACGACGCGCAGGTCGCCTGCGGGAGCCAAATATAAGACCTAGGGCCTATTCCACGAACGAACTTTACAACTTTTCACTTTGCACTTTGCACTTTTCAATTCAGATTTTGTTCCACCATCACTTTTCATATTTAGCTTGCAAAGTGAAAAGTTAGGAATCTTTTCACTTTTCAAGCCTGTTATGTTCCTCCATTGGTACAGAAATGCAAAGTGCAAAGAAATGAAGTGAAAAGTTTTCATAAATCTTGCAAAGAGATGATTCCCTTTTCATCTGTTAATTAACAAGTATGCACACTAGTTTCTCGGCGTAGAATTTGGTTTAGTGATATAAACACATTATGACGTGCGCTTTCGTTAGCATCAAGTGAGAACAGTGATGAAGAATCCAATAAGAGAACGTACAAAGACAGGATTAATTTTCATAACCTCACTTCGGCGTAATTTCGCGAGTGATTTCGTATTACCCCAACACAGACTGACTATATTCTTGAAATGATCGATCATTTATTGAAACATGCAGCAAAAAGAAGTCAATTTCTTTCGGAAAAAAGAACAAATTCTTATATGCTTATATTGGTTAGTAAATAGTGCTGCACGGTGTAGCAGCAATGCATGGGACATCAAAATCAATTATTTGCAGAACTGTTACGAAAGTCGTGGATGTTACAGTAAATGTAATCTTTCCTAACAGTACGTTGGCTTGATAATCCACTTCATATAGTGACGGGATTTCTAATGAAGGGTGAATTTCCTTCTGTGTGTGGATGTGTTGGCGGTACTCTCGTTAACATTGATGTGTGTCATCATTTGAGAGGTTATCTTTAAAGTTGTCAAAAAAGGATGTCATGTTTCTCCTTGACAACTTCCAGCATAGCCAGCTTCTTGTAATAACCTTTCTTTCCCATGATTAGAACTTTAACGGTACGACAATTATGCCGCCAAGTTCACCGCGAAAAGTAAAGCATCAAAATCATTAGGCCTATACAGTTTGATCATGGAATAAACTCGATCGGATCAGTCATTCGCAAAGACTTTTCACTTTGCGAAGAAATTGAAAAGTACAACCTAGATCATGGTGGAACAGAAAGACTTTGCACTTTGCAAGAATTGAAAAATGAAAAGTGCAAAGTTGAAAAGTTGCAAAGTTCGTTCGTGGAACAGGCCCCTGCACCTGGCGAGCCGAACTTGTCCTCGGACACTCCCGGCACTAAAAGCCATACGCCATTTCATATCATTTTCATTATTTCTATGAAATATTTTCATTCCAAATTTAATGGGTAATCATCAGAATAATATTGTTTTAAATATACCATATGTCAGTTCGTAGTCAAAATGTGATGATTTCTTTAATATTTCGTTTATGTGCAAATCTGTACAGTTAGCTAAGAGACTACTGCCACATGTCAGCCTTAAGGAATGTTCATACTCATGAATGCTCTGGGATAACATTTTGGTGTTTTTTTTTACTTCCACAACGTAAATTTCACACTTTTCTCCAGCTAAGTAGCATAAAAAGTCTTGAACAAAAGATAGTCATTACTGCTAATAGAGTCCTGCATGACCGCGTATAAAGAGCATACAGCAGATTAAATGAAATAGTTTGACGCCCGGCTATATCGGCAAACCGCCAATCGTTTCTGTGAAGCAGTATTGTATACTGCGTCTAGTTGGCACAGTGTTAATAACTTGAGAACCCTGCAGATGAGTCGGATGCCACTTAGACAGGGTGATGGTCAGCGGCCGTTAGCCTTCATCACAAGTTTGAGTTGTGTTTGGAGTAGCCGTCTCCTTACAATGCGCTTTTGAAGAATACCTTTAACAACGGACCAGTTTTGAGAAATAATTTGGTGGTGTCCGTATTTTTTTCTGAATTGGCTTTATGTCACACCGACACGGATAGGTCTTATAGCGACGATGGAACGGGAAAGGCCTAGGAATGGGGAGGAAGTGGCAGTGGCCTTAATTAAGGCACAAGTTCACAGTCGCGCGCCCCTAACCGCACGGGCAACTCGCCCGGTGGTGGTGTCTGTATTATGGGCCGTTTCACACTAGGCGACAGGAATCGGCTACGGAGTAACTCAGGTGAACTCCGTGTCGCCGTGCGGTAGCCGGGCGCGCTACTCAGCCGCCTTCCCCGGCCTACTGCCAGTGTTCATCATGAGTTCTCAGGCAGGGGCGTGTCTCTTACTGTTCTTATTAGTGTCGAAAAGAAGGAAAGCTTCGTAGGTTTCATTCACATCCTATGTTGAAAGATCACTTGGAAAAATGCTATTTTTTTGTTTTTGCTTTACGTCGCATAGACACAGATAGGTCTTATGGTGATGATGGGACAGGAAAGGCCTAGGAATGGGAAGGAAGCGGACGTAGTCTTAAATAAGGTACAGCTCCAGCATTTGCCTGGTGTAAATATGGGAAAACACGGAAAACCATCATCAGGGCTGCCGACAGTGGGATTCGAATCCACTATCTGGCGGATGCGAGCTCACAGCTGCGCGCCCCTAACCGCACGCCCATCTCCCCCGGTGATGGTACTGTAGAGTTGTTCGTACACACAGCCACATTTTGAAACTTGTTGGTTGATTCCCTTCAACTCTCATTTTTAAGGAAAAATCAAGAACGCTCGCAACAAGGTGCCTTAATTATTGTTCTCGCTACAATTTATTTAATGATAAAAAATGGCCTGCATGCCTGCCCTTTTATTGGCAAAATCTCCATTATCATCTTATTCTGCCGGGCCTTTTCCTAATCAGTTGAGGTCGACACCTTATGTGGATCCGATCCATTTTTTTTTTTTTTTGCTAGTTGCTTTACGTCGCACCGACACAGATAGGTCTTATGGCGACGATGGGATAGGAAATGGTTAGGGGTGGGAAGGAAGAGGCCGTGGCCTTAATTAACGTACAGCCCCAGCATTTGCCTGGTGTGAAAATGGGAAACCACGGAAAACCATTTTCAGGGCTGCCGACAGTGGGGTTCGAACCTACTATCTCCCGACCCAATGTTAAGGAGCGGTATATTCACTATTGCGTGTATGTGTTAAGGTAGGTAGTGTGATGAGTTGTGTATATAGACGAACAAAAGTACCCAGTCCCCGAGGCAGTGGCATTAACCATACGAGATTAAAATCTCCGACCGTGCAAACGGCCGCGCGGTTCGGACCACGTACCTATCACCTTGCGTAAGGGTGATAGTGAGTTCGTACACCACTGTCGGCAGTCCTGAAGATGGTTTTCCGTAGTTTCCCATTTTCACACCAGGCAAATGCTGGGGCTGTACTTTAATTAAGGACACGGTCTCTTCCTTCCCACTCATCCCTTTTCTACACCCTAGTCGCCATAAGATGTATGCAAATTGTAAAAATAAGTCCCCGACTCGTTCGGGAATCGAACCCAAGACCCTCTGCACCGAAATACGTTGTGTTGAGCGTACAGCCAAACGAGTAGGACAGCAAACTCTCAATTCTATTGAGCATTTAATAAAGGTGATGTCGCTCATATTTTTAATACTTTAATTACAAAGCTCGTTTCTTTCCTGGGATGTTCTTTCTTTAAAGTCGCCCAAAAACTGTGTCCTTACTTCATAATATACATTTCTCTTTTCAGCTTTATTACTATAGCGTACTCGTCACAGTTTAAGTTCCAGATGGACGCTGCTCAATTTGTATAATTAAATTATTCATACTGAATGTAATATACACTGACTGACAGAGCAAATGCAACACCAAGAAGGAGTGGTCAGAACTTTATGCCAATTGCAGGGTAGACTGACGTCACTGAGGTATGCTCATGATGTGAAATGCGCCGCTGTGCTGCGCACGTAGCGAACGATAAATGGAACACGGCGTTGGCGAATGGCCCACTTCGTACCGTGATTTCTCAGCCGACAGTCATTGTAGAACGTGTTGTCGTGTGCCACAGGACACGTGTATAGCTAAGAATCCCAGGCCGCCGTCAACGGAGGCATTTCCAGCAGACAGACGACTTTACGAGGGGTATGGTGATCGGGCTGAGAAGGGCAGGTTGGTCGCTTCGTCAAATCGCAGCCGATACCCATAGGGATGTGTCCACGGTGCAGCGCCTGTGGCGAAGATGGTTGGCGCAGAGACATGTGGCACGTGCGAGGGGTCCAGGCGCAGCCCGAGTGACGTCAGCACGCGAGGATCGGCGCATCCGCCTCCAAGCGGTGGCAGCCCCGCACGCCACGTCAACCGCCATTCTTCAGCATGTGCAAGACACCCTGGCTGTTCCAATATCGACCAGAACAATTTCCCGTCGATTGGTTGAAGGAGGCCTGCACTCCCGGCGTCCGCTCAGAAGACTACCATTCACTCCACAGCATAGACGTGCACGCCTGGCATGGTGCCGGGCTAGAGCGACTTGGGTGAGGGAATGGCGGAACGTCGTGTTCTCCGATGAGTCACGCTTCTGTTCTGTCAGTGATAGTCACCGCAGACGAGTGTGGCGTCGGCGTGGAGAAAGGTCAAATCCGGCAGTAACTGTGGAGCGCCCTACCGCTAGACAACGCGGCATCATGGTTTGGGGCGCTATTGCGTATGATTCCACGTCACCTCTAGTGCGTATTCAAGGCACGTTAAATGCCCACCGCTACGTGCAGCATGTGCTGCGGCCGGTGGCACTCCCGTACCTTCAGGGGCTGCCCAATGCTCTGTTTCAGCAGGATAATGCCCGCCCACACACTGCTCGCATCTCCCAACAGGCTCTACGAGGTGTACAGATGCTTCCGTGGCCAGCGTACTCTCCGGATCTCTCACCAATCGAACACGTGTGGGATCTCATTGGACGCCGTTTGCAAACTCTGCCCCAGCCTCGTTCGGACGACCAACTGTGGCAAATGGTTGACAGAGAATGGAGAACCATCCCTCAGGACACCATCCGCACTCTTATTGACTCTGTACCTCGACGTGTTTCTGCGTGCATCGCCGCTCGCGGTGGTCCTACATCCTACTGAGTCGATGCCGTGCGCATTGTGTAACCTGCATATCGGTTTGAAATAAACATCAATTATTCGTCCGTGCCGTCTCTGTTTTTTCCCCAACTTTCATCCCTTTCGAACCACTCCTTCTTGGTGTTGCATTTGCTCTGTCAGTCAGTGTATTTATTTAGTTTCTTTCTTCCTTTCCTTCTCTGTTTACCCTCCAGGGTCGGTTCTTCCCTCGGACTCAGTGAGGGATCCCACCTCTACCGCCTCAAAGGCAGTGCCCTGGAGCGTGAGACTTTGGGTCGGGGGATACGACTGTGGAGGAGGACCAGTACATCGCGCAGGCGGCCACACCTGCTATGCTGAACAGGGGCCTTGTGGAGGGATGTGAAGATTGAAAGGGACAGGCAAGGAAGAAAGGAAGAGGTCGTGGCCTCAAGTTTGGTACCATGTCGGCATTTGCCTAGAGGAGAAGTGGAAAACTACGGAAAACCACTTCGAGGATGGCTGAGGTAGGAATCGAACCCACCCCTAATCCGTTGACCTCCCGAGGCTGAGTGGACCCCGTTCAAGCCCTCGTACCGCTTTTCAAATTTCGTGGCGGAGCCGCGAATCGAACCCGGTCCTCCGGGGGTAGCAGCTAATCACGCTAACCACTCCACCACAGAGGCGGACTGTATTTATTTAGTACAGTTTGTAATCTTCTGAAACGGAATACGTAACGAGAAGGAACTTGAAATGCACAGTGGTGTTCTGAATTGACCGCAGCTGGAGGCGAGTAGCCTAGTGTGAAGACATAACAATGATTCACCGGCTGTCGCCCAAGAAGCGAAGATTTGTCTGAGTAGTTTGAGGTTTATACTGGCGTCAAGTCAGATAAGGAACACAATGATTGCAAGAACGTTTGTAGGGGTAAGCTAGCACATATTTTACGGGGTGCGTTGACTCACTGTTAGTACCAACAAAATGTTCCAACAAACTTTTTACTGGCGCGCGGCTGTGAGCATGCATCCGGGAGATCGTGGGTTCGAGCCCCACTGTCGGCAGCCCTGAATGGTTTTCCGTGGTTTCCCATTTTCACACCAGGCAGATGCTGGGGCTGTACCTTAATTAAGGCCACGGCCGCTTCCTTCCAACTCCTAGGCATTTCCTATCCCATCGTCGCCATAAGACCTATCTGTGTCTGTGTGCGATGTAAAGCAACTAGCAAAAAAAAACCCTTTTTACTTTATTTTGTAATGCCCATATTTTAGGAGCCGCAAATATACCAAATATGCCTGATCCAGAGTAGGAGGAGCCGTTGTGCATCCTGTATTGCCATGCGAGTTCATCACACCCGTATTGATATTCTGTATGCCACCCGCGGAGGGACACCACACACGGTCACTGCTACCGACTGTACAAATCTGCATTTCCTGTGTATCTGATATCAGTAACACTGTGTTATTTCCAGGGAGCCTTTTAGTGCACCCATTATCACCGTTCCTTGTGTTTTTCCGTGGATCTCGAAGATCCCCTAACTTATGGACATGAGGGTATTCGTAACAAGTTGGGGTTAGGATTTGGAAGTAACCAGCTGTATTCTGTGTGTTCGATTCCTTGGAGTAGTGGAATATTTTAATTTGTATTCTAATAGTGATGGGTGCACCTTGCTCTAAGCCTTCAAATCCGTCTCAAATTTATCACAGTCTGGGGAATCAAATCTGGGTCTTCCGGCCGGATACTACTATGCTTGTCCCTAGACTGCGGCAGTGGATCTGTGTAGTGAGGAAAAGGAAGAAATCGGGGAAAAATTAGTTGTAATAACTATATGTGTTAACCTTCATTCCGTTTAAAAACTCGCCGTGCGGTGAGAATGACAAATAATATCATTTAATTCCATACACGAAGACAGTTGCCAAACACATTGTTTTAGTTTCTACCGGGAGCTACTTCTCGCCCCACCCACTAGTCATTCACCTGCCCATTAGCTGGCCTCAATTACGCTGTTATTCCAAGACCGAGGGGGAAGCCGCATGTCGTGTGTGAACGCTGGGTGATTTTCCATTCACCGCCCAAGGTATGGAGGTGGCGCTTTATAAAGACTTGTATGTTCAGCGTAAACACATAATACATGAGCAGAATTTCTAAAGCCGTGACGATCAATAAAAATAACTGCCCGTAGAGAATATGAGAAATGGACGAAAAGAGGGGATGAATCCTGTACGCGGCAAAATTAAGGATAAGAGGTGTTTAAAGTTGAATTCTATTAAATACATGAAATTCACTATAACATTATTCTTCTCCTTCTGCCTGTTGGGTCGCGGATGAGAACTGTGTCGCACATGTGGGTTTGGCCCTGTTTTACGGCCGGATGACCTTCCTGACGCCAACCCTATGGAGGGATGTACAAATACGTGTTTCTGTGGTGGTTGGTAGTGTGGTATGTTGTCTGTATATGAACAGGAGAGTGTTGGGACAAACACAAATACCCAGTTCCCGAGCCAGAAGAATTAATGCCTCGATTAAAATCATCGATCCAGCCTGGAATTGAACCCGGGACACTCTGAGCCGAAGATCTGAACGCTGATCATTCAGCTAAGGAGTCGGACGAAGTTCACAATAACCAATAACCACACTAATGTGAGAAGAAAATGTAAATTCATTTGAGTTTTAATTGTATTGTATCAAGAACAGTACGGTATGTCAAGAATGACTGAAACCCGAACTACTTAAACAAGCAACCCGCAAGGCCAGAAATCACCACGTAGCTCTGAACGAAGCGCTAGATGAAGGCAGAAACAGACAATGAGTGAAGTGGTGGCTGATTTTTATTCAAATACTGATTACGCCATGTGTGCTTTAGGCTACATCTAACAATAAATTACGAGATTTTCCTTTTAATTACATTTCTTTTCCATTTGCAATTATTGCACCAAAATCTGTGTTTATTTCAGTTAAAGCTACTTTCAGGTGCGCCAGCAGATGCCCATCAATCAAACACGATCTATGTTTTGACCTGGCATAATACATTTGTGAAAGCAATTCCTCACACAAATAAGCAGAAGCAAACACGGCCAAAATTTTAACTGCAAATAAGCTTAATTTCCTGTAGTCCGATTCTTTGGCTGAATGGTCAGCGTTGAGGCCTTCGGCTCAGAGGGTCGCGGGTTCGATTCCCGGCCGGGTTGGGAATTTTAATCGCTTCTGATTAATTCTTCTGACGCGGGGACTGGATGTTTGTGCTTGTTCCAACACTTTCCCCTTCATATTCAGACAACACACTTCACTACCAACCACCGCAGAAACACGCAATAGTGATTACATCCCTCCATATAGGGTTGGGGTCAGGAAGGGCAACCGGCCGTATAACAGGGCCAAATACACATGTAAGACACAGTTCATACCCGCGACCCCACAGATGGGGGAAAAGCGGTAGAAGAAGAAAAGGGAAGAAGAATCTTAATTTTCTGTACTTAAGAACTAAAATATATCTGACTAGCAGAAGTACCCGTTCTTCGTACGGGTTATCAGAAACTGGCTTTAGTTACTCATACTATCGGTGTGACTGACTTCATTAGATATTGATATTACTGGTGTATTTGCTTAAGTACGTAGAAATGAATTGTCATGTTTGGAATTATAGTGTATCTTCTTCTTGTTTCCTTCATGGAGCCTCTAAATATTAGTTCCTAATTAGCGTCGACCTCTAAGATCTTTTGCTACCAGGTTTTTTCTTCATTCCCACCTAGATATACCTGCTCCCTTCACAAAGCTGCAGGTTTAGTGTACGTATACTTCCGCTAGATAGTACCACAAATATAAATATTATTGAATGTATTTGTTTGATCCGACATTTCGTAACTATTACAAATGATCAAGGAAATACGCGTTGCATAAAAGAAACTACTATAATTATCGAGAATTATAATTCTCAGGGCTTGTCACTCATGTCGCACATCATATCATGAATCTGAGTATAAATGTTGAGAAATTTTTTCAAGTCATGTGCGCACCATCTTGACAATTGTGTACAGTATATAGGTTGTTTTCATGGTTGCAATGATCGTAAAAGTGGACCAAAATATCGGTACTAATAACATCAGTGATCCTACTACTCCATGATTTGATAGAAAATAATTTAAACTATAGGTAACAGACTCCGCAAAATGCTGAAAACTAAGCCAGTACGCAAAAACGGAGACCCGTCGGCAAACGCTGATCGCTGTACTACGGAGATTTCCTGGGCTATTATTTTTATACTTCACTCCCTTTCCATCCCCGCCCAAAGGAGTGCTATGAGCGTCTTACACAACAGTTTATTTTTACCAGATAGTAAGTCATATGTGTATCAATTTTTGTTGGTAGCTATGCCCATACGTACATCCATAATCTAGCCGTTGTAGAATCCTGGAGCTGACGTTGCCATGGTTACGGCCGTTCGTTTCTTTATCCGATTCCTAGAGTAGGGGTAGTGTGGTTCCAATATCTCCATAGCGGTTGGTTTTAGGGCCTTAAAACATGGTTTTCGGGCCCGAAGGGTTTACTGAGTTTTGTTCTTGCGTCAAGGGGTTTAAAATGAGCTTTGTCTCGTCCTTGTACGATAAATTAGATTTCGCCTATATTAGCCTATTATTTTAATATTTTTAAATCTCCCCCGTCGCCCCACCTTGAATTGTTTTGAAAATAAAATACAGCCCATGTTACTCACTGGCAACGTAGCCAGTTCAGTGGTTTTTAAGTCTATCCGTTACAAAAAAATATACAAATTTTTCCTCTTTATAATATTAGTATAGAAGTATAGATTACATCCCTACACATGCAGTTGCCGTCAGGAAGGGCATCCAACCGTAAAAAGTGTCAAATCCACATGTGCGACACAGTTCGCACCCGCAACCCCACAGGTGTGGGTAAAGCGATAGAAGAAGAAGATACTCATTTTAAAAATTCTCCCGCTTTTTTATTCTTTTCACCCCTTTAAGTGGATTTTCCAAAAAGAATTTGTTCATGTTTAAAGGAGATTCCAAGTACCAATTTTAAAGTCTGTAACATCTTCATTTTTTGAGGTATATGTATCCTCATATAAATAATTCAACTCCTCCCTCACTTCTTTTCACACTACCCGCTCCCCCTTAAGAGGATTTTCTGAAAACGAATATTTGTGTTCTTTTATTTTTAAATGGGATTCCAAATATCAATTTTCATGTCTGTAACATGTTAGGTTATTGTGATTTATTGTAGATAATTTCGCTGCTGTAGAATCCTGGAACTGACGTTGCCATGGTTACGGCTGTTCATTACTTTAACCGATTCCTAGAGCAGGGGTAGTGTGGTGCCAATATCTCCGTAACGGTTGGTTTTAGGGCCTTAAAACATGGTTTTTGGTCCCGTAGGACTTACCGAGTTTTGTTCTTTGCGTAAGGAGGATTAAATTGAACTTTGTCTCGTCCTTATACGATAAATTTCATATCTTGCCTATATTAGCCTATTATTTTTATATCTGCCCCCCTTGTCTCCCACCTCGAATTGTTTTTAAAATAAAATACAGGCCATGTTACTCATTGGCAATGTAGCTTTCTATAGGTGAAGTAATTTTTAAAATCGGTTCAGTAGTTTTTGAGTCTATTCGTTACAAACAAACACATTTTTCCTCTTTATAATATTAGTATAGCAAACATCCACACATGCGTTTAATATATGTATCATTTTAAGTTGATATTAATTTGAGATGAAAATCTAGTCTTATTTGCATGTTGAATGTGCAAAGGATTTACAAAAATGTCAGTCATTTCCCAGGACTTTGAAATCGGCAAATCGATTTTCTAACAATTCATTCTTAACCTTTTCTATGTTTTTATAATTTTCTTCATATTAAACTCAATATTAATCTACAGTATTTCCTTTAAAAATTTCGTAATCTAATATTTCCCGCATCGCCTTACTTCGTTCGACTGCACTTCAATACTTCTGTTATGGATTTATTAATTTTCTTGCTGTACTCCTCCAAGGCTCTGTCCATACCATTCAGGAGCTTCCCCACATCTTCCGCAGACTCAGATAAAATAACAATATCATCAGCAAAACTCAGAGTTTTGTTTACTATCCCTGGATTACGATTCACTTTCCAAACCTCTCTTTTATTTCCTATACCGCCTGTTCTATATAAACACTGAAAAAGGGAGTAGACAAACTTTATCCTTACCTCACTCGTTTCTGGATTGCTGCTTCTTTTTCATAGCTCTCGATTCCTATCAGTGCAGATTTATCTAATTACGATCACCTTCAGAATCTCAAAGAGCTTGGTTCAATCAACATGACAGAATGTCATGTACGTGGACTTGATCCTTCTTAATTAGACATTCTAAGTACAGGCATAAAGTCAGGATTGCTTCACGTGTTCCTACATTTCCCCTGATGCCAAACTGATCTGCTCCCAACTTAGCTCAACCTTGTCTTTCCATTCCTATGTAAGCAATACCTGTTAAAATTTTTCAAACGTAGGATACTAAACTAATGGTGTGGTAGTTTTCACACTTGTCAGCACCTGCTTTCTTGGTATAACACCATTCTGCCTAAAATCTAATGGCACTTCTCCTGTACCATACATCTTACACACTATGTAGGATAACCTCGCCATGCTGGTTTCTCCTAAGGCTGTCATTAATTCTGAGGGTATGTTATCAATTCCAGGTGCAATGCTGCTATTTAGGTCTCTCAAAGCTCTGTCGAATTCTGACCTCATTATTGGGTCTACCATTTCATCACCATTAACAGCATCTTCTTGTTCCAGAACTTCATCATATACTACTTTCACTTGATACAATTGTTGATATGTTCCTGCCATCATTCTGCCTTGTCTTCATTCCCTAGAAGTGGTCTTCCATCTGAGCTCTTAATATTCCTTTTCCTTTCTCGATAGGTTTCCTTGTTTTCTTGCATGTAGCATCTTCCGTTCCTACAGCCATACAACATTCAACATCCTTTCAGCCATTCTTCCTTAGCTGTCCTGCATTTTCTATGTAGTTCACTCCTTAATCACCTGTGTTCTTTTCCACACTCCTCATTTTTTGCATTCTTGCACTAATTTATCGCCCTTCATCAATCAGTTCTAGTATCTCCTGAGTTATCCACTGATTCTTACTTGATCTCACCTTTCTTTCCTACCTTTCTTCAGCAGCCCTAGTGATCTCATTCTTGACGAAAGTCCATTCTTCTTCTACTGTCTCTCCTTCATCATTTTCATGTAGACTTTTTGCAACATGTTCCTTGAAACAATCCATAATCTCTTTTCATTCAACTTATATGAACCCCATATTCTCGCATTCCTCTCTTCAATGTTTTCATCTTCAGATTACATTTCATGACCAACAAGTTGTGCAGGTTGTGGTCAGAGTCCACGTCTTTTTCTGAAAAGGTCTTGCAATCCAACACCTGGTTTCCGAATTTCTGCCTAATCATAACTATGTCTATTTAATAATTTCCGATGCATCCACATCTTGTTCACGTATACAGCCGTCGTTAGTTGTGTTTGAACCATATATTAGCAAAATTATGATCTATGCAGAATTCAACCAACCACCTTCCTCTTTCATTCCTTTGTCCCAGTCCAAATTTTCCTACTGCATTATAATGTTGCGAGACGAACAGTGGGCAATGGTATGATGATAAACGGGGTTAAAAGTCAGGTTGTGAATTTCACAAATAGAAAAATTTCTCTCAGATTAAATTACTGCTTTGATGGGATGAAAATTCCTTATGGGAATCGTTGTAAATACTTAGGTGTTAACATAAGGAAAGATCTTTTTTGGGGTAATCACATAAATGGGATAGTAAACAAACGGTACAGATCTCCGCACATGGTTAGGAGGGTGTTGAGGGGTTGTAGTAAGGAGGTAAAGGAGAGGGCATTTTAGTCTCTGGTAAGACCCCAAATAGGGTATGGTTCCAATGTGTGGGACCCTCACCAGGATTACTTGATTCAAGAACTAGAAGAAATCCAAAGAAGAGCAGCTCTATTTGTTCCGGGTGATTGCCGACAAAAGAGTAGCGTTACAAAAATGTTGTAAAGTTCGGGCTGGGAAGACTTCGGAGAAAGGGGACGAGCTGCTCGACTAAGCAGCATGTTCCGAGCTGTAACTTGAGAGATGGCGTGCAATGATATTAGTAGACGAATGTTTGAGTGGGTCTTTAAAAGTAGGAAAGATCACAATATGAAGATGAAGTTGGAATTAAAGAGGAATAATTGGGGCAAATATTTGTTTATAGGAAGGGGAGTTAGGGATTTGAATAAATTGTCAAGGGAGATGTTCAATAAATTTCCAATTTCTTTGAAACCATTTAAGAAAAAGGCTAGGAAAACAAGAGATAGGGAATCTGCCACCTGGGCGATTGCCCTAAATGCAGATCAGTAGTGATTGATTGATTGATTGATTGATTGATTGATTGATTGATTGATTGATTGATTGATTGATTGATTGATTGATTGATTGATTGATTGATTGATTGATTGATTGATTGATTGATTGTATGTCTCCCATCACAATTAGCTTCTCTTCTCCTTTTATATATTGTATTAAATCTTCTATCTCTCTCTATATTTTTCGATTTCTACATTCTCCGCTGAACTAGTAGGCATATTAGTACTATTATGGTGGCCATTGGCTTGGTATCTATTTTGACAATAGTAATCCGTTCACTATGGTGTTCGTAGCAACTTACTCGCAGCCCTATTTCATATTCATTATTAAAGCAACTCCTGCATTTCCCCTGTCTGATTTTGTTTTGAGTTGATAATTCATTAGTCGCTTGGCCGAAAATCCGTTCTTCTTGCCAAAGTGCTTCACTTATACCAACTACATATAATTTTAGGCTATCCAATTCCCATTTCATATTCTCTAACTTACTACAACGATTCAACTTCGACTTCAATGGACATCCTACACAATTTTTATACGATTACTTTTGAAAAAGAATATTCGTCGTGCTGACCACACGACATCTCGCAATCTGCAGGCCTTCGGGCTGAGGAGCGGTCGCTTGGTAGTCCAAGGCCCTTCAAGGGCTGTAGTGCCATGGGGTTTGGTTTTGTTTTTTTTGAAAAAAGAAGCAATCAAGAAACAAAAGGTCATTGACAATAAAAGACATAACCTAATGAACAAATTGCCCTCTACCGTGTAGTCGCCACCAAAAGATCCGAATGGGGGATTATTTTATCTCCGGAATATTTTAGCCGTAAGGAATCTATTATCAGTATATCATTCATTCATACAGGGAGAGCTGCATGTCCTTGAGTGTTAGTTACGACTATAGTTTCCCGTTGCTTTCAGCCGTGTAGCAGTATCAACATAGTGAAGCAAGACCATATGTTAATTATCCAGACTACTTTGCAACTTCCGAAATACTGCTCCCTCCCGCCCGCATTTCGGTGAACCATTCGTTAGTCTGGTCTTTCGACAGATGCTCATCCGATATGGTTGAACCAACGGCTCCTTTTCGTTCACTGCGAGGCGTGGTCGTGTTCACATCGAGTTCTCCGCTGTTGCCTCAGCTTACTAAGTACTATGTTTACGTGTGTAATAAGTCTATGGCCTATGTACTATTAGACTTTACCTATCTACCGCTAATAGGTTACTGTCTTTTCTTTTCCTTTTGTTTCAAATAAGAATAGCAGCAGTTCGAAAATTCCGTTTGTGTGTGTTTACGTGAGTGCATCATGAACGATCCACCTGACACGGGTCAGGAAATTAACGCTGCCTTACAAAAATGCTGCAGCAACTCTCCATCGATGATTCCAGACTCTACTTTAAGTGCTAAAAATCCTCCGAATCCACATCAACTTCTGTCGACTCAACAACCCGTCAACACCCACTCAACAGAGATGCAAGGAGCATCTGCCGCATTACTTCAAAGAGGTCAGGTACCAGTACCCACTGTTTCAGCACAACCAGCCATCAAATCAGGTAATTCTGACTCTGAGTTTTTAAGTGAATTCAATCCCCAGTGCAAAGAAATGCGTCCTAGTGGAAGTGAACCCTGTCCTACAGAGGAGTCTGACATGCTTCTTGATGTCATAAACAGTTCCGGTTCAACCGATACCACGAACAGTCCTAATGGTGCAGCTGTGGGAGAAATAAGTACTTTATCCCAATCTGTAAATCAGCCCAACACTATTCAAAGAGTTGTATATCGCAATAGCAGCGAAAAAAGGTACAATCCCAATGATCATGGCCCTTTCGTTGTTATCGTCGAAAGTGTAAACAAAGACGTGGGTAGACTCCATCCTATGGCGCTTAGTAGGCTGTTATTTAACGAGCAGGTCGTGAGCCGTCAAAACATCTTGGACATAAAACCCATAGGGCAAAACAGACTTCGAGTTGAAACCACTTCAGGAGCAGTGGCGAATCAACTAGCGGAAACAGATTTTTTTCGTAAACAAAATCTAGAAGTTTTTTCTAGTGTTATTCAAAGGCAAGGTTTAATAAAATATGTCGACCCCTCACTTAGTGAAGCTGAAATATTACGGTACATACAACCCCGTTACCAGTTGTTCGTGTAAAGCGCTTCACTAAGATTATTCGCGGTGAGAGAAGGCCTATCCCAGTTTGTTAACTTTTCATGCACAACAACTGCCAGCATATATCCACTTACTCGGAACTAGATGCCCAGTGCAACCATTTGTGATGTCCGTGCGATTATGTGAACGATGTTTGAGATCAATCATTCTAGCCCTGCAATGCCGAAGTGCCCAACGCTGTAACCGTTGCTCAGGGCCTCATGATATTAGTCAGTGTTCAGATTTAATGACTCCCTGTTGTTTTCATTGCAAAGGAACTCATCTCTCCACTGATAAAAACTTCCCAGAATATAAAAAAGTGGATTTCTGTTCGGGAACTTATGGCATTTAACAACATCTCGCAAGTGGCTGCGCTTGATATTTATAACAACAGAGCGTACGCAGACTCAGCGTCACGCCCACCAGTTAATTATCAAAGTCAGGTGGAATTTCCCCCGCTACCTAATATTTCTGTAGCCTCTAACATCGCAACACTAAGAAACTATCCAAGACAACACGAGCCCTTGACACCAATAGTTACAGCGGAACCACCACTGAAGGACGATGCACCATGGAATATCACAGAGCAGAACTCTCCCCATTCAACATTTAATCAACAACTCGACCATCCACTCGCCTCTCAGGGTAAAATGTCAGTTCCTATAAACTCGTCAAGACGTCCGTTACAAACTTTTAAACCCCATTTCCCCCCAATTTCTCAACTGGCCTATATTCCTCCACATTTACCTGTTACTCCGATTACTTACAAACCATACCCTCCCCAACCCCATCGGGTAACATCAAATCCTGTTAAAAACAACGATCAACTTATCGAGTGAATATTCAATATTATTATGCTCATCGTAGGTCAGCTTCAATCTTCAGCGTCCAGCAACATTCATCTAACAGCAATCCGCGACATGATTACCAATATTTTCGCCACTGAAAATGGACTTTAAAATCTTACAGTGGAACGGCTGGTCGGTGACCTTGAACAAAGGTGTTCTACAGCGTGAGATTCAAAGCTGAAATGCATCTATAATAGCTCTATCTGGGACATGGCTCCTTACTTTACTGATCCAACAAACTTCGTCTCAACCATATGACTACCGGGCGAGTTGGCCGTGCGCGTAGAGGCTCGCGGCTGTGACCTTGCATCCGGGAGATAGTAGGTTCGAATCCCACTATCGGCAGCCCTGAAAATGGTTTTCCGTGGTTTCCCATTTTCACACCAGGCAAATGCTGGGGCTGTACCTTAATTAAGGCCACGGCCGCTTCCTTCCAACTCCTAGGCCTTTCCTATCCCATCGTCGCCATAAGACCTATCTGTGTCGGTGCGACGTAAAGCCCCTAGCAAAAAAAAAACATATGACTTTCTACAACCCATGGCGATCAAGAATATGCTGCGACAGATTTTCCAATCTCATAATGGCATTTAAAATTCTTCAATGAAATGCACGATCGGCTATTTCAAACAAAGAGAGTCTAGATAATGCACTTCACAATATAAAGCCTCATGTTATTGTCCTGTCAGAATCATGGTTCAAACCTCAAATATACTTACATTTTCGCAACTATGCCACTATAAGGGAAGACCGTGATGATGGATATGGTGGCGTAGCTATTCTGGTACACACGACATTATCTTACAGACAGCTAACTATCCAACGTAGTGTGCCATCACCATTTCAACTGATTGCAGCTAGAATTCAACTGCCCTCTAGAACTCTTACGATAGCATCTGGATATTGCCCACTGAGAACAGCCATCACCTTGGATATTTGGCAAGAAATCATGCCGAAACTTCCTCCCCCACAGATCACATGTGGAGACTTCAACGCTCACTCCACGACATGAGGTTGTCCAACCACCGATCGATACGGCAATGATATAGTCAATATGGTCGAACAATATAATTTAGTCATCCTGAATGATCATTCCCCTACATTGGTTCCTTCACCGAATCGGCAGAAATTGGCAGTTGACCTCACTAAAACCACCCCCTCTTTATCCTTGTCCACCAATTGGCCCGTCCTTACTGATTCTGGGGGTTCCAACCACTTTTCCATTTCTATCACAATAGAGACTCCTCCTCTTCCTCAGCACCAGAAAGTGTCAAAAGGAAAATGGAACTGCTCTAAAGCAAATTGGTCATTATTTACAGCCAATATGGATGGAAAGATATTACGCCTTCCACTGCGAAATTCTAGTGGTGTCAGCTTCAATGTCTATATCTCCGCTATGGAGAAAGCTGCATCCGATTCAATTCCCCTGAAGAAAGTTGGATCTACACACACGCGAAAACCAGCTGTCTGGTGGACCCCAGATTGCTCTCGAGCTGTTGCACGACGACGGACAGCGCTTCGGCAATATCGGGAACAACCCAAGTTTGAGAGGTACCAGCAATGCCTGCACACTATAACTCAAGTAAGGAGATTTCTTAAAGAAAGGAGAAGACACAGCTGGAAGGAATTTCGTGCACCATTAGATAGGAATGCCAACATCTCCCACGCCTGGAACAAAATCAAAGCCTTCCGCCACAAGGATCATAGTCCACGAGCCCATACGATCTCACCAGCCTGTATAAAGGGATTCTTTGACAAAATAGCTCCACCGTTTGTTGATTCTCAACCACACAGTTCAACACGAACCCGAGTACTCATTTCTTATGCTCTCCCTTCTCACTGCCTGAGTTGCAAAATGCAATAAAACAGTCCTCAAGTACTGCATCAGGTTTTGATAATATTTGTTACCCGATGCTGGCCCATTTATAAATCCATGCTCTACAGTGGCTGCTTCGAATCATAAACGAAATACCTCGTATGGTCTCAAGGAGAATTTCCAATATCCTGGCAATACCCATCCTCAAATTCGGTAAGGAACCAGAGGATCCGAACGCATACCGTCCTATCGCCTTGTCTTCATGTATACTGGAAACCCTCGAGCGAGTGATTAAACTTCGACTCGAATGGTGGTTAGAATTTCACAATCTCCTACCACGAACTCAGAATGGGTTTCGAATAGGAAGAAGTACGTATGACAGTCATGCACTGCTCACTACGGACATACATAAGACATTTGTTAAGAATAGTTACATGCTTGCCCTTTTTCTGGACATTTCTCCTGCATACGACTCTGTTGATATCTCAAGATTAACACCAGGGAAATGCTGGGGCTGTACTTTAATTAAGGCCACGGCCGCTTCCTTCCCATTCCTAGACCTTTCCTGTCGCCGTAAGACCTATCTGTGCCGGAGCGATGTAAAGCAAGTAGCAAATCAAATCAAAAATATATCAAGATTAGTGTCTAAATTGATGGACCTCGACCTTCCTCATCCGCTCATCAAGGGGATTTACGATCTTCTGCACACCAGATGGATATATATGCGTTATCATGCAAAACTACTTGGCCCACGGAAAGTCTCACAAGGACAGCCTCAAGGTGCTGTGCATAGCCCCTGCTCTGCACCGTTTACACCACTGATCTAGAGACCATATTTTCACCCAGGATTAAAATGTTACAATGTGCTGGCGATGTGTGTGTGTGTATATAATAGTGCCAGCTCTCTCCAAACTGTAGAAGCCCACATGGCTTCAGCTGTATATAAATTAGATCATTGGCTTCTTGAAAATAATTTATCACTATCGCCTTCCAAGTCTCAAGTAGTGATATTTACCTGAGAGTACCACCCTTAACCTTGAACATGGGACCATACAACTTCAGAGTGAAACCTCAGGCAAGGTTTTTAGGTCTCACATATGACACTCCACTGACATGGTCGCTACATATATCTGAGTTTACACCAAAACTGGAACGAACTCTGAATATTCTTCGTGCTCTCACCGGAACATGGTGGGGGCTGATCCCTGTGTTCTCCTTCTCCTATATCGCAGTTTGATCCGATCCAAAATGGATTATGGGAGTATGTTTTATCATAACGGAAGCAAAAGCGCTCTGCGCAAGCTGGACAGAATATAAGATAGCTGTGTCAGAACCTGCATTGGAGCAATGGCTTCGACCCCAACAAATGCGTTGTTACTAGAGTGCACCGAACCTACTCTTGCTGTACGTAGACAGTATATAGCAGACAAATTTGTTTACAACAACAATGAACCATCAATCTGCAGCAGTCTTGCTGATTTAGAAACAGTTATGAGAGAGCACGGACACCGAAAATGAATCAAAAATATATGCCTTCTGAACAATCTTCAGTTTCAACGCCCCATACTTCCATCGTCAACACCCCACAAGTCTTGCCCTGCTTTTGAGATTCCGTACTGCTACTTATTGTTTTCCGTTCCAATACATCTTTTTACAACAGACTTACTTCCTCTAACCAGAGTTCAGTCTTACTTTGTAGAATATACTCAAAGACAGTGGACCAATGCTCTTCATATCTTCACTGATGGCTCAAAAATACCCTCATCGCCTGCAGTGGGATGCGCTTTTTACTGTTCCGCAACTGAAGAATCTCGTTTATTCACTTCACCAAATGCCTGGGCTATTTTTACAGCAGAAGCTATCGCTATTTCCGAAGCTCTAGCATACAGTTTAAAAGTTAAACCTTCTGCAGTTCTTATAATTACTGACTCTCTCTGTGTCTTGAAGACTTTACAGTCACCTGCTACATACAAACTAACGGTTCATCAAATTCAGATCATTCATAGAATTCGACAACTTACACGTCTCAATATTGCTGTGCACTTTCTTTGGATACCTAGCCATAAAGGTATGAAACACAACGGATATTTTGACCAGCTCGCTAGAGCAGCAACGCATTTGGGCGAACGACTATATTTTTTTTTTTTTTTTTTGCTATTTGCTTTACGTCGCACCGACACAGATATGTCTTATGGCGACGATGGGATAGGAAAAGTCTAGGAAGTGGAAGGAAGAGGCCGTGGCCTTAATTAAGGTACAGCTCCGGTATTTGCCTGGTGTGAAAATGGGAAACCACGGAAAACCACCTTCAGGGCTACCGACAGTGGGGCTCAAACCCACTATCTCCCGATTACTCGATACTGGCCGCACTTAAGCGACTGCAGCTATCGAGCTCGGTAACGACTAGATTCACCAGTGTCTATTCGAGACTATGTGCCACGTATCAAGCAGCGTTCCTGGACGCAAAATGAAGAAGAATGGCTTATTACAAAAGGGCAACGGGGAAAAAGACGGTGCTGTCCAACCATACCCTCCTCACTCACCTTGGTTCTCCAAATCGAAAGCTTGTCCCTGATACATCACTTCTTTTATTTGTATGAAGTTAAATCGCGGCAGTTTTGCAAATCTTCTCTACCGGGTAGGAGTCCTAAACTCGCCTTACTGTTCCTGTGACCGCCAAGCAATCGCTGACCTCAACCACATCTTCTTCTCTTTTTTTTTGCTAGTTGCTTTACGTCACACCGACACAGATAGGTCTTATGGCGGCGATGGGACAGGAAAGAGCTGGGAGTGGGAAGGAAGCGGCCGTGGCCTTAATTAAGGTACAGCCCCAGCATTTGCCTGGTGTGATAATGGGAAACTACGGAAAACCATTTTCAGGGCTGCCGACAGTGGGGTTCGAACCTACTATCTCCCGAATACTGGATACTGGCCGATCTTCTTCTCTTGCCATATTTATAATGTACAGCGGGAAAAATTCGTAACAACTTTACTTTCGTCGAACTTCCAGCTACCACTCAACACCCCGTGCATTTTATCATCCCAACAACCAGAGGTCTATAATACAATCGCCATATTCTTAAAAGACACCGATTTAAGATTATAAGGTTTGACGTGATACTAGTTCAGAAAAACTACGTAAACATACTGCAGTTGCAGTGTCCCAATTTGTTCTTTTTTCTCTTTTTATGTGTGTGTGTGTGTGTGTGCATTCTGTACGGACCCAAAACGTCATCCCAGC
Source organism: Anabrus simplex (assembly GCF_040414725.1). Lineage (NCBI taxonomy): Eukaryota > Metazoa > Arthropoda > Insecta > Orthoptera > Tettigoniidae > Anabrus > Anabrus simplex. The sequence goes on from NC_090266.1 coordinate 857,240,432, forward strand.
ATAATATTATGGAAGATTCATATGTGTATATGTATTCTCAGTGTATATTTTATGTATATGTTTTGTATTCTAATGTATTTCTGACTGGCTGCTTGGTCTGGTACATAAAGCCAATAAATAAAATTTTAAAAAAACCTACGGCTCGGTTATCTGCTTCATTGTGATGCACAAGCCTTCCCACCGCGGCAAGGTCACATGTTCACAGGGGGTTATCATTATTATACAAACATAAGTCCACAAGCTTCTTTGGATTAATTAATCGCCTCCAATATACTCTATTTGCAATTAGCACACTTTTCTCAGTTTATTATACATTTTATACCATTAAATCATTAAAAATCGAGTCAATCGTCTTGCTTTCATTATATTTTCTTACCCTCTATGGCAGATTTCATTACTCTAGGTAACCTATTCCCCTCCATCAGTCTCACGTGACCCAGCCCACGAAGCAGATACCTGCGCGCAGTTATACCCAACGTCTTCATTCTTAACATGTCCGGCTCCATGGCTAAATGGGTAGCGTGCTGGCCTTTGGTCAAAGGGATCCCGGATTCAATTCCCGGCAGATGGTCGGGCACTTTAACCATAATTGCTTAATTCCGCTGGCATGGGGCTGGGTGTATGTGTCGTCTTCATTTGTCATTTCATCCTCATCCCAACGCGCAGGTTGCTTACGGGTGTCAACTCAAAAGACCTGCACCCGGCACTAAAAGCCTTACGCCATTTCATTCTTAACATAGCCATTAGTTCTTAATTATGCTTACCCACCTACGACTGTTTCCTCATCTTTGTACTAGCAATCATCCTCTGAACCTTAGAGCTAGCCCCGGCGATGTATTAGCAATGACGCAGTTATTCTACGGTGTCTTCATCCACGCTAACCAACTAGGAGTGAACATGGTGGATTCTTCTTCTTCTTCCAATCTATTGGGGTTGGCACTTACACGGATATGGCACAGTTTTTGGCCGAATGCGCTTCCTGACACCAACCTTGTGTGGAGGGATATATTTACTATTCCGTGTTTCTATGTGGTGCGTTGTATGTTGATGAAGGGGTGTGTATTAGGACGAACACAAATCCCAAACTCCGAGCCAGGAGAACTTACCGTATGGAGTAGAAATCGTCGACCCAGCAGGGAATTGAATGCCGATAAGCTAGCCGGACTTGTGGATTATTATTATTATTATTATTATTATTATTATTATTATTATTATTATTATTATTATTATTATTATTATCAATGGGTAAGCGGTTATCAGAGCTGGCCTTTGGTCCGAGGGATCTCGCGTTTGACTCCCAGCCAGGTGGGGATTTCATCTTCCATTGGTTTCCTCATGTTCGGGGACTGGGTATTTGTGCCGTCTTCAACATTAGAATTCATCTCAGGAAGGGCCCCATCCTCACACACTCGCAGGTCGCTATAGGACATCAGTTCGAAAGTCCTGCGCCACGCGTATCCAGAGGTCATATGCCATTGTTATTAATAATATTATCCTCTAAATTTATTAGTATGAATCCTTCACTAAATTGACAGAAGAGTGGCCATTGGTTCATACGGTCACAATTTCGATAGACGTCCGAACTGCTCTTGCTCGGAGACTGGATGATTTTCTTACTAGATACTTCTTAATTTACGCACCACACTAGCAACCACCAGCGAAACATGTACTAGTATAGTACATCCTTCCAGGAAGTGCATTCGACCGTAAAATAGCCCAAGTCCGCATGTGCTACATAGACAGCATCCGCGACCTCAGCAGGCTGTCGGAAAACTAGTGGATCAAGACCCTCTAAAGACAGCAATATATAAGACTAGCTGATGTACCCGTGCTTCGCTACGGGATTCTCAGAAAGACTGACTTTGTGGTTTCCCTAACCTAAAATCAACATAGGTCATTACAAAAACGTAAGTATGAATGTAGCGATTAAAAGCAATGCTATCATATAAAATACTCGATCAAATGGAAAGCCGCACGTTTTATCACTTTTAACGAACAGTGCTGCGGTTAGATTGCGGTGCCAATCTAATAGTCCAAAGTTCCAGAGCTGGGATGACCAGGCCGCAGATTGCCATGAACACTCATCTGCCATTATTCCGCTAAATATGTACACTTTTCATTCCAATCAGTGCCTCGAAGTAGGGATTGAATAGCCCGAATGCTATGATGATCCAGTGTGTTACGTACCAGTAGTATCATAAAATTGGTAAACCAGGGGAATGGCGTGCTAAAGAAGAAAGTTATCTAACTCCCCAGCTACTTCCCATCAATATTCAGACAGGCTGCTACACTCTGTACGACTGGGCGAGTTGACCGTGTGGTTAGCGGTGCGCGGCTGTGAGCTGGCATCTGAGAGGTAGTGGATTCCAACCCCATTGTCGGCAGCGCTGAAGATGGTATTCAGTGGTTTCCCACTTTCACACCAGTCAAATGCTGGGCCTGTACCTTCATTAAGACCTAAGGCACTCCTAGCCCTTTCCTATCCCATCGTCGCCATAAAACCTATCTATGTCGGTGCGACGTAAATCAAATAAAAAATACTCTGTACGCAGCAGTAATCCTATCTACCGGAGATGAGGGGCAACAGAAGACACAAAGCACATCACGACAAACAATGGTCAATGTAATGTTATTGTTGATCAATGTTAAGAGCCTTCTATATTGTAGGCCTTCACATTTAGTTTTCTTTCGACTCTGTGATTTGTAAAATATTTTATACCATAAACTGTAGTTTCTTATTCTCCGACTTTACATACCGATTTTCATTAAATACTGTTTACCCATTTTCTCGTTACTCGATGCTGATATGGACTTAGTAACAAAAATCCAAATTCATGAATATCTTTGTGATCATAGCCAGTACGGTAACAATGTATAAGACATGAATAATAGGAAATTTAATATTATATAACCTTAGTTATGTAGCATTCATCGATTACACATCTAATAAGAAATATTTGAGAATTACATTTTAGGCCTTCCCCTAAACTACCATTTCACTCAGCATGAATAAAATAATTTACAGCCTAGACTATAGCGACTTATTTCCTGACTTTGCATACCGATTTTCATCGAGATAGGACTACTAATAACAACAATATTTGAGAATTAAATTTTAGGCCTTCCCCTAAACTACCATTTTCTCAGCGTGAGTAAAATGATTTATAGCCTAGATTTTAGAGGCTCATCCCCCGACTTCACATACCGATTTTCATTAGACCACTAATAACATAAATAGTTGAGAATTCAATTTTAGGCCTTCCCCTAAACTACCATTTCACTCAGCACGAGTAAAATGATTTATAGCCTAGATTGTAGAGGCTCATCCCCCGACTTCACATACCGATTTTCATTAAATTCTCTTCAACCGTTTTCTCGTGATGCGTGTACAGACAGACAGACAGACAGACAGACAGACAGACAGACAGACAGACAGACAGACAGACAGACAGACAGACAGACAGACAGACAGACAGACAGACAGACAGACAGACAGACATTACGGAAAAGTAAAAAGTGCATTTTCTTGTTACTATGGACATGACCGATACAGAAATACCATTATTTTCAAATTCTGAGCAATGTACAGACAAAACTCTTATTTTATATATATAGATTTCATGAATATTAGTGCTGATTTCACTATAACAGGAATGTATAATAATAATAATAATAATAATAATAATAATAATAAGAAGAAGAAGAAGAAGAAGAAGAAGAAGAAGAAAAATAGACCGGGCGAGCTGGCCATGCTGTTAGGGGCGCGCAGCTGTGAGCTTTCATCTGGGAAATAATGGGTTCGAGCCCCGCTGTCGGAAGCCCTGAAGATGGTTTTCCGTGGTTTCCATTTTCACACCAGAAAAATGCAGGGGCTGTACCTTAATTAAGACCACAGCCGATTCGTTCCCATTCGTAGGCATTTCCAATCCCATCGTCGCCATAAGACCTATCTGTGTCCGTGCGACGTAAAACAAATAGTAAAAAAAAATTGAAGAAGGAGAAATAAAATACTGAGATGTTTAATAAAACAAAATATATTTTTCCAGTCTATGTATCTCAGCTGATGAAAGAACTGATTCACCGTTCATGTATCGCCACCAGTCGTGGACTTCATGCTGGCGCTGTACGACCAGAACCAATGGTGGGAGAAGATAACACATTCCTGTGTTACAGTGAAGCGTATGGTCGCTTATCTCCAGCTGCATTGTCAAGGCGTTACCCCAGAAGAACGCAATTTCACTGCCTGACATGTGGTATTTGGTTTTACTGTATTCTCATCCGAGCTACGTACACTATCAGATTGTATCACCCAATGAACTACAGCTGCTTGTTCTGTATTAAACGAAAAGGGGACGAATATGCTGAGAGCTTCAATGAAAGCGCATCTATAGACACGGTGAGGTGCTTTAGACCAGGAGAAAACATTGCACTGGTCAATGTGACTACGATCTGAACTGAAGACTATATATCATCGTTGTGCCTGCAAAAATCGATATGTGAAATATTTTAAATTAGAACTTCGGTCGGTAAGGTTCTGAAATCTACGGTTCAATAATGTATGACAATTGAGGCAGCATTTGCACGGGAAATGTAGTAAGTCATAAAATCTGAATTTTATAAAAGAAGAATTTTTTACAACATACTGAAGCAGATGTTACTGAAAATAAATCATGTGAAATCAGTTTAACACACAAATGCATGCTAATTATGATTCAGGCACAAGTTGTGCGATAAAATACGTTGTGAAAAATCACTCTGTAATCAGTTTGCCAGCTGACGTGTATGTTTCAAGAGGAAATTTCACTATAAAACATAAAACAAATTTTATTTGTTATCCAAGAAATCCAACATAGCCAATAAGTCCTTTTCATCGGTTCGCTGACGGTTAGTCTCCTTCGAGGAGGTTGTAAGGTGTATATGCTGTTTATCGCGTGATGGGACTGTCCTCTTTTGAGGATATTGTGATCCTTCCACGGTTCTATCTCGTTGAATGATTGCCGTATCTTGACTGAGGGAAGTTCGGCTCGTGAAATCCTTATCCAGCTCGCAGTGCTAATATTAAGGCGTTGATATTTAAATATCACTTGCTTTCCATGGCGAAGTCACGAAAATTCCCAGGCGTCATCGTGATTAAATGAAATGGTCGAATGCTCTCTGATTATTTCCGGATCTTCTTCTGCAACCATTGTTGGCCACACTTAGCACCTATTTTTGAAAACAAGGAACTACGAAGGACGTACTGTATTGATTTACACTTTATATTTTCTGCCCAAATGAAGTATATTACACATCAGTTGTTACGTCCACCTTCTCAACATGATCTCCTTGTAACTGTGTGCACTTTTGCCATCGATGTGTCAGTCCCTCCAGACTTTCCTGAAACCATTCTTTCGGAGTGCTGCGTATCCATGCCTTGACAGCTGTGTCCAGTTCTGCAAAATCCGCAAAACGGCGACCATTCGCCTTTCGCTTGCCAACTGATGGCACTGTTCGACATTTCTTTGGCGGTGGACTGCCCCTATGCTCCCAATGCATCGATTGTTGTTTCGTTTGTGGCTCATGGTAATGGAGCAATGTCTCATCACCAGTCACAAGCCTAGCCATGAAGTTGGCTGGATCTTGATCATGGCGTTGAAAAAGTTCTCTGCACATGCCCACACGCCTCTGCTTTTCGTCTGCAGACAGAGTCTAGGCACCCACATGGATGACACCTTCCCTAACTGTAAGTGGCCGTGCACGATCCGCTGCAGGATGTTTCGGCTAATTCCCGTGGCTGCCTTCATTTCCGTAAATGTGATGCACTTGTTTCCTTGGATGGCCTGTTCGACCCGGGCAATGTTGACTGGTGTTAACACTGTCACATTCATTCCAGAACTGGTTCCTTTGTCCACCGATGTGCGCCCCGTTTTCCAACTTCCCACCCAGTTGTAAACTGTTTTTCCGTGACGGTGCATGTTCTCCACAGACCGCCACCAAGCGCTGACGAATTTCTGCAGTGGTCGCACCTTGTTTCCGTAGGAACCAAGTCGTATAGCGCTGTCCCTGATGGTTGCTTTCCATGTTGTCTGCTCCTACGCTGACAGTGTTGTTATGAAATGGCTATGACGAGTGCATTCGTTGGCCCCTGTGCGTGAGCTGCTACCAAACGGTGGAACAAGACACTAGTTTCACGTCACCACCTTCAAAAGTGAAATGTGAGCCACACCCGGACGTACCAAAAATAAAGGAAAAAGAATATAGTACGCCCCTCGTAGTATGAATGCTGGCAATTACGACTAACCATTTTGAATGGAATAGGTTTCGGAGGCATTCTGTCAACTGAAGTATTACTATGACGAACTATAATAGCTATAAACGAGGTTTACACGCAGTTGACTTTCATCAAATGGCAAAGGTTATACCATACCTAATTCCATCAGAGGCACCGGCTGACATTCGCCATGCCCAACCTCGTGGACTTAACACAGGTTCCGTCTTGCCCCAATCGCAGAAACTAATCTACTGTACCAGTTGACTTGCTACTTTTTCCATGCCATTGACATGTGCGCTTACTACATTCTCCATGCAAAAACTAAATTTCGATATTTTTTTAAAACTTACTATCTTTCCCATGGCAACGCCTCAACTGTCAAGGAATTCTCGCTCTTGGTAACATACGTGCAGTGGGTCAGTATTTCTCCAAACATATTATCACATAATTGCCTGCTGCCATTTCTTGATGCATACAGTACTTTTGTATCCATCTCTTGGCACAGGCCAGAGTAAAGTGTAGCTTTCACCGAAGTCCCAGTCTCATCCATGTCTGTGACAATATGGAAGCTGCTGGGGTATGGGTGGTACTGAGTAATGGCATTCAGAGCACGACTAGTGCATCTGAGTGTTATGAAAGGTGTTGCTCATAGGGTCAGTCGTGCTGCAATAGCACTTTCTGACCAAGTGAGGAAAGCAATGGCAAACTACCTCACTCCTCGTCTTGCCTAGTGCGCCTTATTTTGGTGCTGCCATTGGTTTTTGGGGTTTCCTTATAACCGCATAACCTTTGGTGGTGCTATTTGAGGATCCAACCAGCCTCTGGGCTGATGACCTAACACAGACATTATCACATAGTGGTTTTCGTAGGCACAACGACGATATATTACCGAAACGATGATATACTGAACCATACTACATCTCCGTCGTATTGTCATTTGTTGAATACCTCGTGCATATATTATAACTAACGCGGGGACGCGAACAAAGTAAAGCGTGCTAGAATTAGGCAACCAACCACGGCGGGGACGGCTAGACCAGCGAAGAGACTGCGCGGGCGAATTTCACAATTTACTCTCCAACTCTGTTAATCGAGCCACACAGATGTCAGCTTCAAGTATAAAAATGCGGGAAGAAACAGTGGTGGAATGCTTGCGAGATTAACGAATAATTACGCCTAGGAGCCTCATGACAGAAAACTGGAACGACAGAGAATGTTATTTGGATTTATCTAGTGTCTCGAGTTGATTATATCTATTAAGTTATGTCTACTATTCAAAATTTGTCGTTATATAACATATCGTGGGAACCGAAGCCCATTCAACACAAAGAGTTAGCGTGGTTCTGACAGTGATTCCCCTAGCTATGTGCCGTCCAACGGATATGATAAAAGGGAGCAGCAGGACAAGGCGACATGAGGCTATTCTGAAGTATTTGTAGGTAGAAGAGGTTATGTCTGTATCACGGTGCGCGAATCAAGTGACAATGAAAGTGTAAGGCAGTGCGCTAGAACAAGAGGTAGTACTATTTAAACTTTGGGAAAGGTCTGTGGGAATATTAAGTTACTCTAAAACCAAAGAAACAAATTCAAGGACATTAATGCTGTTAGAACAACTTCCTTCTTTCACATTGCAAAAAAACCAGAGATGTTAATCCAGCCAATCTAAACACGGTTTCGCATTGATTACCTTTTTCACAACAGACCACGCTACAATCCTAGCCCTTCCTATTTTACCGTCATCGAAAAATTGTGCGAAATTTTGCGACGTCTAAACAAACAGGAAGGAATCAATCTGCCTCAGAGCCCCTTTCCTTAAACCGAAAGATTTGACTACGTGGTTCGCGCCATGTAGTTGTTAGCTTGCATTCGGGAGATAATGGGCTCTGTTGGCAGCCAAGTTGATGGTTTTTCATTATTCCAGAAATAGGATAAAAGAATCCTAGTCTTCAAAACCAATCATGGAAAGACACTTCTTAGCTTCTCATTTTAGTACTATTCTTCATTTCAAGATTTTCCTTCGAAATCTTATTATTCTTTAATTTATTTACGAACACTACCGCCAGCAACACAAAAGCTCACAAGAAATCGCGCTACTTTCACCTGACGTCCCGCCCATATTTTAATATTTCTGGCCAATGCTCTTTCCGCATGAATTGGTGAGCTGATGGGGACTGGTTTCCGACCGCGCCAAAACTTCTCGTCTCGCTTTAGGTCAATTGCGGGGCCACTTCACTAAACCACATTTCACGAGCTCGAGAGTCAATTCCCCGCTGCCTTAATCACCACACGGTGTCGTTTGCGGGTCGGGGAGATTAGCTTGCCTCCCATAATAGGCGAAGGTGTTTATAGTCCAACTTAGAATAGCGTATCGATATTCTGGAGGTCCCGAGGTACACTGGCCTTAAGAGTGATTCATTATAATTGTTCTACGAGGCCCAAAGTTTAGGTCATCAGCTCAATGTATGATGATGGTTATTATTATGATTGTACAATATACAGAATTAATAACACTATAAAATAATAATAATAATAATAATAATAATAATAATAATAATAATAATAATAATAATAATAATAATAATAATAATAATAATAATAATTTTTATTTTATTTGATTTGTTGACATCGACAGTACATTTGCAAATATTCAGAGAGGTATTATGCATACTTTATGTTATTACTTATACCTACAAAACACAAACGAGTATCTAACGGTGTCCCGCTCCTTGGCTAAATGGTCAGCATAGTTCTCCTGTGTTCAGAGACCCCGGGTTCGATTCCCCGGCTGGATCGGAGGCTTTAACCTTAAATGGTTAATTTCCTCGGCTATAGGACTGGTTGTTTTTACTGTCCCGAGCATCACTGCAACTCACACATCACAAATAACACTATCCTCCAACACAATAACACGAAGTTTGCCGTACATGGCAGTTTCTGCCCAACCTAGTCGGAGGGTGTGCCTTACAAGGGCTGCACAAGGCTAAAAATAGCCACGCGAAATTATTACTTTTTCTTTCTTCCCTTCTTTCTTAATCCATTTACCTTCCAGGGCTGGTTTTCCCTCGGACTAAGCGAGGGATTCCACCCTTACCGACTTATTATTATTATTATTATTATTATTATTATTATTATTATTATTATTTGCCAATGAAGTGTTATATATTGTTGTAAATTTTTAATCCTTCCCTTCAACAATTACATTAGCATAATTATATTTTACGTATGCCCATTGTTTTCTGTGATGTGAACTTCTATCACTTGGACCTTAATAAATTCCTTAAGTGTATCATTCAATGTAGAGAAATTTCTTTATGATAAATATTCCATTTATGTAAAATATATAAATTACAACATTATTCTCTATGAATCATTGTTTCACATGTTTTTTTATTGATACCATGCCTTAAGCGTACCATTTCTGAGGGCAACGTATTTACAAATTTACGAACTACAACTAGCAGTGTTCTAGAGCTGTATTCTTTTTCCTTTCTGAAAATTTGCTTTACGTCGCACCGGCACAGGTAGGTCTTATTGCTACGATGTGATAGGAAAGGCCTACGAGAAGGGAATACGGCGGTCGTGGCCTTCATTAAGGTAGAACCTCAGCATTTGCCTGGTGTGAAAAAATTACGCCATGGAAAACCATCTTCAGGGCTGCCAACAGTGGGGTTCGAACCCACTGTCTTCGGAATGGAAGCTCACAGCCGCGCGCCCCTAACCGCACGACCAATTTGCTCGGTGCCGTATTTATTATAATGCCTGTTGATCTAATGTTCATTTACAATTATATATTGTGGTATCCAGTAATTGTTTCTAATTACATTGTACATATAAAGCTGTTTAACTTTCAAGAACATTCCTTTCTGGTACAGCTTTGTTAGCATATATTAACTTAGGCTAAAGTGTGCCAATGTTCTTGTAAAAAAAAGAAAAAAACATTTATACCGTATTTATATCTGTAACAACCCGATCCCCACACACACTGTATAATATAAGCGAATTATTATTATTATTACAACTCTTTTAACGTCGCACTAACACATCTAACGTTTTCGCTGACGGAGAGATGGGAAAGGGCTACGATTGGGAAGGAAGCGGCCGTGGCCTTAATTAAGGTACAGCCACAGCATTTGCCTGATGTGAAAATGGGAAACCACGGAAAACCATCTTCAGGGCTGCCGATAGTGGGGTTCGAACCTACTATCTCCCGAATACTGGATACTGGCCGCACTTAAGCGACTGCAGCTATCGAGCTCGGTGGATCAGGTTTTAAACCTTGGCCGACTGGATGGAAATTGTGCAGTTAAGCTACAGTGTTATTCATACTACTACTACTACTACTACTACTACTACTAGCAGCAATTATGGTTTTTATCATCATCATCGTCGTCGTGTCGTCGGCTTATACCTTACAACATTAATTCCTGAAGTACTTCTGCATATAGCATTCTTTAGCATTTTTTCATGTTATTAAGTATTTAACATTTCCTCTCCTTCTCCATATAGAGTCGGTACATGTTACGGAATGCCACTCCCCTTAATTAAGAACATGGTGGCTCAGCCCAGTTACATTGCCCCTCTAGCTCGTCTCCTTTAATGAGTCTTCTGTCTGTTTCAGTCAAAGTTTACATGTCCTATCCGAGAATTTCACGCTATATAATAATAATAATAATAATAATAATAATAATAATAATAATAATAATAATAATAATAATAATAATAATAATAATAATAATAATAATTGCTACCGTGTTTTTGTGGTAGTTATGCGTGAAAGAAGGTGCGGGGTGGTGAACAGGTCTCAAGCTACGAAAGTAAAATTAATTTAAAATTTAACAAGGTTATATTTTCTTTTCAAAATTAAGAAATAACAAGTACGGCAGGTACAGAGTAGCAAGGCAACAAAAGGTGCAATTACAGTATTTACAGTATTTGGGCTTCGAGCCCCGAATTCACACTTCTAGGGCAATTAGCCCAACTTTACTCCAAAATAAGTTTTACCAGAGGGGCAGAAAACCCCATTCATGTTCAAGAGCACTTGCTCCAAATTACACAGAAAAGCCTCCTCGAGGCATACAACACTTAATTTTCAAGAAAGAGCCACACGCTCTCAAACTTTAAGCCTCTCAAAGGCCACACCAAACTCCACCTTCAAGTTGTCCTCTCAGGACATAGACACAGGGGTAACATACCCAACCTACTGAGGTCTATTAAATGAAAAAGGGTAATTACATGACCTCTAAAATAACAATTTGAGAGGAGGCGATCTGCACTCCTAATGTATTTGTTTCAAAACCTAATTTGGCTCTAGGCCACTGATGCAAGGGCTAATCCCATACTACGGAGGTGACTTTAGAAAAGAAACAAATTTACATAATGTTAAGGAAGAATAGGTTGAGAAAATAAGTTCACCTCAAAACAATATGAGTGGGAGCTCGAGAGGGTTAAGCACTCTCTATCCCAATATGTAGTTTAAAAGATAGAATAGATACAAGTTTCTTTACATTTTAAGGAAGGTTACATAATGGAAAAACTTCGGACCCGCCCCGAGAGTTAAACTGCTGAGCAAGCAAGAAAAGAAGTAATTAATCGGCCATTACCTGGTTGTTGACTGCCGCCGAAGAAAGAGGCGCTTCCCGCCCCCTGCTATGTACTTTACACAAGAAAAGATGGAACAGAAGTGGCCCGGAGACCCTAAAATCAGCAGTTTATATACTCTCGCGGAAAGTTCGAGGCGTTAGGGGAATGAGAACACCCTCCCACAAAAACTTTATTGGCTAACCAAGGAAACCCCTACACAATATTGCACCCATCGGATGAGTCTGATTGGCAACATTTTAATAATTGGATTTGTTAATAAATAGTAATAGCCAGCGTTCTTAAACAAAGGGACAGCATTGGAAATTTCTGGTAGCTAGCTCGTGAGAATGAAGCCTTGATAAGAACCCACGCTTCGTTCTCTGCTAAAAATAAATTATTGGGACACCTGTTATTACATCATCTTTTGGAACTGCGTAGTTAGAGTGGAAAAGTACTGGCAGGAGTGACTGAGATGGAGAATCATGGTTTTTGATACCCGAATCCCCTTATTCTGGAATGAACTCGTCCGTATAGATGAACAGTGGAGTCTGTGCTCCAATCAGATTGCTGCATTTAAATAATTTCAAAATTAGCGCGACTAAATGACAGGTGGCTTGTAATTAATCCCTGTCAATATTTAAGGAAGATTATATTAAGAGGAGATGTCAGTAATTATTATAGTAATTCTGAACTAACTTATTGGTTTGTGGCAAATGGATTGGAATATTGTGTATCCAGATGTTTGTTATCACCGGCAGTGGGAACCCCTTGTCAGAGTGGAGAGTGGTTTACCAGCGCGGCAGAAGATATAGTCCAGCTAACGCCTACTGTATTGTAAAAGAAATTACGAACAATTTTAGAGTCACGATGCATCATGGTAGTAACAAGAATTGATGCAATTTGTGTGTACAAAGCATTTCATGTTTTGGTAACTTTTGTTTTGGAGTTACCCAGCATTCCTTTGGTTGGGATTTTTAGTGGCAAGAATTAGTGTTCCTACGCCGATTAGTGCGCCACCATCCCCCGAATAGTGGCTTCTCACGAGTCAGTCATCATCAAGAGTCTTGGGGCGGTTAGACGTGTCTTAACTTTGCTCCGTATTCAAGTACAAAGGTACAAAATTGTGTGTATTTATTACTACAGTGGAGGTGGAAATACGCTTTATAAACAGTAGTTGGGTTGTTAAGGTATTTAAAACCACCCAAGTGAGTGGAGTATTAAATTGACAGATTTTACGAGTGTTCAGTCTATGCGGGCGAAGACGAAACTGTGAATTATGCAGAGTTGCATCTTATGTGACGTATTTTCAATATGTAGCCCGCAGAGCAAAGCAGACAGTTCAATAGGCATTGGTAGCCCGTAAGTGTGGAAACATTGCCTGCTACAGCTGATTTGTTAGTGGTGTTTGAAACGTGGAGCGAAGAAAATACTTTTACTTTCTACGAGATATTTAGCTCAAGTGGGGGTAGTCACTTTCCCCAACGGCGTGGTTTACACAAAGGGAGCGGTTGAGCCCACAAAAGACTTTGCTACAGCAGAAGCAGCCGTTAGGTTAGAGCATAGTACGTGAGATCCGGCCTAAGTTCCAAGTTATCTGAGTACTGCGTATGTGTATATATATATATATATATATATATATATATTACAGTGTAATGTCAAGTGTTAAGAACGAGTTGTTATGTTTAATATTATGAGCAGGGAATAAACGTGTGGAAAGTGTCAAACAAAAGTGAAAATTAGTAAGATAAGCCAATGTCGGATACATCAAGAATGACCAATAATATCAACATGTTTGTCATGAATCTGTAAGACAACATGGCTGCCTTTAGTCCTGGCGATCCCGAAGTGCCCTCAATGTGAGTACACAATCTCATGTTTGATTTAAAATCTAAAGCTTTCCTTTGATAGTGGTATCTTTATTTAGATAGGTATGCGAGTGACGATGATGTAATTATAAACCCGAGTACACAGCCAGAAAATTAGGATACTTCTGTTTACGAGTAGTGTAAATATTATTATTATTATTATTATTAGTCGTGCATGTATTATTTTGTTCTGTATTGACCAAGTTATATTTTTGAGGCAATTATAATGAGTGATTCGCCTATACCTGCACTTTTATTATTATTATTAGTAGCATTCTCAGTATTTTATTTAGGCGGAATTTTATTTGTTTCATGCAAGCACAGTTACCGTAATGGAGGAGTGATGAAGTCAATTAATGATAATAAAACATATATACATATATATATATAATCAATAGTTACTGTCGAAAATTCTGTTGGGACGACAGTAACACTGATACATTAACATATTGGTTGCTATGGCAAGTAACGCGGTTAGACGGTTGAGTGAACAATGTTAAATAAAGGGATTTATTTTGGCTCAGGTAAATCAAGATGTTGTCAAATAATAAGAACGATATTGAGCAACGGTAATTTATTTGAGATGTTTGAAGGTCCGTAGTTGAGAGTATATGGTAACACATGAGGTTATTTACCTGAAGATAATTATGGAGAACAAAGAGTATGGCGAACATATTCTAAATAAAAATGGAAATATAAGTATCAGCGTGATAGCTGAGAGGTAATAAAATTCGTGCAAAATAAGAAATGATGATGACGTCGTAAATGAATAAATGTGAGGAAATAAATAAGCCAGTTAAAGAAGGTATGCGTGTTAGAAGGACCAGATGATACATGTAAATGGTTTAGCCGTGAGACAATATCGTTCTGTTCAGAGAAAGTTATAGTACGCATTTGAGTGATATTTTAAAGTTGGGTTGGTAACCTGGATCACGCAACTGGGCTGGTGTGAATGCTTGCCAGTAGGAACTATTTTATTGGTTTTAACAGATGATTATTATTATTATTAATATTAGATATATTTATTATTTTTATTTGCCTCATATCAGCCATTATTTAGGTACTTTCTTTTATTGTCTGTGCATTGTCTATGCATTTTATTCTGAAGAAACCACAGTAACATTTGCAATGGGTCATGGCTATATTTCAGCGAATTAAAATATGTTGAGACGCTGAAATAAGCCAAAAGTGTGGTATGTGCTGATGACAAGGTTCATATATGTATATATTAGTGGAACTTTAGGTATTAGGTTAGGATTTCTGGCTGCGTTACCTCGCTTGGTGTACATATTAGTATAAGTTAGTGTATGTTTCTTTAAAGTAGGAGAGTTTGTCTTTTCTAGATTAATTTTACGATATCTAAGCAAGGGTCACTCGCATATATGAAAGCAAAGCTTTAGATTTTTGTATGCAACAACAACCAAGGTCCATTATGTGAGTTAAAGTTACTGAATTCTCAGGTTAAAGCTATTATTGTTTATTGCACCTGGAAGGAAGATATTGAAATTATGGGAATTCAGTAACAGTTTTGATAAGAGAAATATTATTATTATTATTAATATTGGTGAACTCTATTATGAGAATTTCATGGTTATGCCTTTACACAGTGGATTAGGTATTTCATTGAATTATGGCAAATATGGTTTTATAGAAAAAGAAAAACAATAAGCACTGTTAAGTAAGATTATATTCCAATGGTGTTATTCATGGCAAATGAATGTTCTAAGATAAATGATATAAACACATTATAACTTATCAGGATGGTGGATCAAGAATACTGTAATTACAGGTCATGTTAAATTATTATTATTATTATTATTATTATTATTATTATTAATATTGAATATTATTATTTAACATTTTACCAATGCAATTCACAAGCAATTAGGGAGTTTTGATGAATACCATATTAATCACTTGTGTCAATCAATTGTGGATTTATTAATTAATTAAATAATTAACATTTTATTTTATTTTATTTTATTCAATTTGTCTACGAGTTGGTTAACAACAGTATTGGATTTTGGTAGGCGATTATAAATTCTTTAGGACTTTTCTTTATGATATCCAACATAGAAGTAACATTCATTAAGTGATATTATTATTCTCGTTTCAATTATTATTATTATTATTATTATTATTATTATTATTATTGTTATTACAATATTATTAGTATTATCATTTCGATGCAGTGTAAATTCATTAATATCACTATATTGGAGGATTTGAGTCACAAGACAAGGATTTCCAGTGATCAGTTAGGCAATTAATTATGTAATCAATTAAATTTGAGTACAATCAAATTAGTAAAATTAATTAATTATTATATTATGGTAACTTTTGGTATGTTTGTTTGTAAACTTATTTCACATATTTGAGAGGTTAGTAGTGACATTCCTAGATTTTGATCTGCGCAAAATCGTCGTATTATTTCAATTATTATTATTATTATTATTATTATTATTATTATTATTATTATTATTATTATTATTATTATTATTATTATTACTATTGTATTACATTTTAGGTTGGTTTTCCAAACTACAGATATGCATTTGGGATACACTGTGGAGACTTTCCTGTATTCTTTTAATTGGTTTACAATGTAATCAGTGATATCAAAACAATTTTATTAATTAGTTAATCGATACTTTATATTTTTTTAATATCTATATAAAACGATTTTATCTATTATAATTATTTTGACTGATGGCACGTAGTTTTTTTTTGATGAATAACTTGAATTGGATATACAAAAAATTTATTCATATCAATATTATTATTATTATTATTATTATTATTATTATTATTATTATTATTATTATTATTATTATTATTATGGTTATTATTTTTATTATCATCACTAAATGTTCTCATGAGTATATTGTTATTCAATTGATCCACCTGGTTTATAAATAACATTATCCTAGTAAATATGTAGAGTTACACCGACATTATATAATTGGATGAACAAATATGGGAAACATCATTTAAAACAAAATTTTATGGAAAATTATAAATATTATTCTTTAGGGGTTAATGAGGTAGTCATGTGTGTCATTACTGAGAATTCTAGTTGTACAGTCTTATAAGGTAATAATGTAACATTAACCAATCTTATTTTACATTTTATAAAAATTTATTCACTTTTCTCTTTTGATTTATCAATAAAATTTTATATACATATTTAAACTCAATTCAGTCTGAGTCATAAATCATTGTAGTCAATAGTTTACCGAATGCACTATCCCTATGCATCCTGACTCGACGACAGGGACTGATCGCGCCTGAGAAGAGGACCTCACCACCTTCGGTAAGTATATTTTAGGGCAGCCGAGGCAACGTTGACATCTCATCTACACCGAAGGAGCTCTGCAAGGGTGCATAGGTAATCAGGAATGAGTTGTAAAATGTCACCCAACGCTGGGGCTTGACTGTCGTCTATAAGGGAATGGTAAGTCAACGTTAGGGTTATTTAAATGACCAGACTGAAACTTAGAACATTCATTGAACTTGTAGTAAAACGAACACTGTGTAAAAGGCGGAATTTCATATATGTGATACATATTGAATATATGTTATTAATGTTTATTTATGTAAAACATGGGACATTTATTGTTGTTGTATATAGCACGTAAGGTCACCTAGGCATAGAGGCAGACTTTTATGCATAATGGTTATAACACAGGAGCAGTGGGAGCAGCTCGTCGCGAGCATTAATATGCTCAACACCAAGGTAGAAACTGTACAGAGTGAGATGAAGGAAGGACAGGACGAAATTACCAAGAACTTAACAGAAAGTTTAGAAAATAGTCAAACAGTACTCAAGGACGAAATTACTAGGAACTTAGCGGAAAAATTTAGAGAATAGTCAAACAGTACTCAAAGACGAAATTACTAAAAACTTAGAGAATAGTCAGGCAGTGCTTAAAGATGAAATCACTAGGAACGTAACTGAAAGTTTTTCCCAGAAACTAGATGATACGCGGGCTATGTTGGAGACACTCGATGGTAAAATTGTTAGTAGTCAGGGCGAACTGAGAAAGGAATTCCTAGATAACCAAGAAAAGTTATTAAGGCTCTGCGAGACTAATAGGGCACACACTAAGCAGGAGTTGCACAGTTTAGCCGTTGCACATAAGCAATTAATTAAGCAGATAGGCGATGTAAGCATATCATTTACAAAAAGTTTGCAGGAAACCAAAGAAGAAGTGCAAGCTCAGTGTGAAAAGATGTCACAAAAGATCGTTATGATCGAAGATAGGGTCAGTCAGGTGGAGACGGAGACACGTGATAACCTTACGGCGGTTAGCACTAAAATGCAGGGAACCATGGAAAGGTTGGACCAGGGATTCAAAACGGTCGAGGCCAACCGGGTAGCAGACCAGGAAAGGGTGACACAACAATTCGCTGACATGAAAGAAGACATAGTTGAATGGCAGGTGGACATGAATAATAAATGGGAACAGTTAGATAAAGGCTTGATCTCTAGTGAAGAAGGGGTTAGAGAAGAGGTGAAAGAAGTCCTAAATAAGGAAATACACCAGTTGCAAGTACAAAGTGACAACTTAGCAACATTAATAAAATTTGTGACAGAGGAGCAAAGCGAAATTAAGAAACAGCTGGCTCAAACCACGACACCACAGGTAGTGACAGATGCTAATTCGTTCCGGGATTTGTTGATTAACAAGGAATCCAATACTCCATTAACTTCAGTTGGAGGTGGACAGACAGTTGCTGCACCGGCAAATCTCATAAATGTGCTTAAGATTACTGACGAACAACCGAGAAAATTTAACGGGAGTGGGTCGTTAACTCCAAAAATGTTTCTGAAAGATCTCAAGGCCTACTTTAGGGAAATGCAAGTACCTGAAGAAAAGAGGTTAAGAATCGCAGAAAGATATCTCGAGGGTTCTCCTAAAACATGGTTTATTGGTTTCCGATTTTTATTTGAAACTTTTGAAGATTTTGAAAAGGCATTTCTGAATCGGTATTGGGGAAGCGACGCTCAACAGAATTTAAGGCTTGAGTTATATTCCAGAAAATACAATTCCAGTATGCCTACGAGATATAGTGATTACTTTTTGAACCAGCTGGTCAAGATGAAAGAGCTGGATAATCCTCCTTGTCAACAAGAGTTGGTTCAAGCCATAGTAAAGCAGTTTCCTCCAGATGTACAAAGGATGATGATTACCGCCAAAGCACAAAGTCCTGAGGAAGCGGAAGGAATTTTGCGACAGCTGGACAATACTGTAAATATGAGCACTCCGAGGCAAGCCAAGGCCACAGAGCACAGGGCATTTGTAGTTGACACGGTGAAGGCAAATGATAAACAAGATGAAAAGGGACGTGTCACTGGTACAATTTCAAGACGACTACCGAATGAGAGGAATACACCAAGTGGTCGGGAATTTTATGAACATCGGCAGTATCAACAGAACTACAATTATCCCAGGTCATATTCGAGAAGATACTGGAACAAGGAGCAAAATAGATACCAAAATAGGAATAGAAGTCAGCCATATCAACGGTACAATCGTAGAGGAACGTGGAGTGATCATCCATCGCAGAGATCAGGCTACAGGAATCCGGAATACCGCAATTATGAGAAGAAAAGGTATGTGCAGGAACTGCGGGAGCAACAGCAACAGCAAGAGCAACAGAAGTGGAAGCAGGCGTTTGATAGACAAGACTTTAATCCCGATCTCACTGGAGCAGAGAGTATAGAATTTCAGCGAGCAAGGGAGCAGGATGGTCGACGCCAACAATCGCTTAATCCAATGGCTCAAGCTTACCCACCTGGGGGTAACAGTCAAGAAAAGAAGAAGAGCATCAATTTTGAATCCTCAACTAAACCTAACTGGAATTAATAGATACTACGCTAAATTCGCACCACTTTACATAGGCCCATATCGTGTCACTCAAACCTTTAACAATAATGCGTACAAGATAACAGATCTGGACGGGAACAACGAAGTCATTTTCAATGCTTCAAATTTGAAACTCTATAGACAGCCACGACACGAGGTTCCACCACAAGTTAACATCGTCGAACAGTGGGGAAAATCATCAGAAGAAGATGACGTCTGTTCCGAGAAGGAAGAAGAAGATGGGGAGGACACGGAGCCGTCATCAGATGAGGAGGCGACATCCCTTGTTTCCGAGGAGGAAGACGACACCATTTCGGCCCAACGCCAGGGAGAAGAGAGAAGAGAATGCTGCCCAGTATGTCTGCAAGAACGAGTGGAATTGAGGAAAGTTTTACTAACTATAGCAGAACAGTTAATAGAGGAACAGAGACGCCTTCTTCAAGAGAATCAAGAGCTCCGGAGTAACTTGCTTAAGTCAAATAGAGCATAAAATAGTACGGACTCACAGATGGTTGCAAGTGATGCACACAAGTTACATTATCAACATGGAGGTGGAAAAAAATTTTCTCGATACTCTCAAAAATTTTATTTAAAGTGGGAGAGTGTTGCACCCATCGGATGAGTCTGATTGGCAACATTTTAATAATTGGATTTGTTAATAAATAGTAATAGCCAGCGTTCTTAAACAAAGGGACAGCATTGGAAATTTCTGGTAGCTAGCTCGTGAGAATGAAGCCTTGATAAGAACCCACGCTTCGTTCTCTGCTAAAAATAAATTATTGGGACACCTGTTATTACATCATCTTTTGGAACTGCGTAGTTAGAGTGGAAAAGTACTGGCAGGAGTGACTGAGATGGAGAATCATGGTTTTTGATACCCGAATCCCCTTATTCTGGAATGAACTCGTCCGTATAGATGAACAGTGGAGTCTGTGCTCCAATCAGATTGCTGCATTTAAATAATTTCAAAATTAGCGCGACTAAATGACAGGTGGCTTGTAATTAATCCCTGTCAATATTTAAGGAAGATTATATTAAGAGGAGATGTCAGTAATTATTATAGTAATTCTGAACTAACTTATTGGTTTGTGGCAAATGGATTGGAATATTGTGTATCCAGATGTTTGTTATCACCGGCAGTGGGAACCCCTTGTCAGAGTGGAGAGTGGTTTACCAGCGCGGCAGAAGATATAGTCCAGCTAACGCCTACTGTATTGTAAAAGAAATTACGAACAATTTTAGAGTCACGATGCATCATGGTAGTAACAAGAATTGATGCAATTTGTGTGTACAAAGCATTTCATGTTTTGGTAACTTTTGTTTTGGAGTTACCCAGCATTCCTTTGGTTGGGATTTTTAGTGGCAAGAATTAGTGTTCCTACGCCGATTAGTGCGCCACCATCCCCCGAATAGTGGCTTCTCACGAGTCAGTCATCATCAAGAGTCTTGGGGCGGTTAGACGTGTCTTAACTTTGCTCCGTATTCAAGTACAAAGGTACAAAATTGTGTGTATTTATTACTACAGTGGAGGTGGAAATACGCTTTATAAACAGTAGTTGGGTTGTTAAGGTATTTAAAACCACCCAAGTGAGTGGAGTATTAAATTGACAGATTTTACGAGTGTTCAGTCTATGCGGGCGAAGACGAAACTGTGAATTATGCAGAGTTGCATCTTATGTGACGTATTTTCAATATGTAGCCCGCAGAGCAAAGCAGACAGTTCAATAGGCATTGGTAGCCCGTAAGTGTGGAAACATTGCCTGCTACAGCTGATTTGTTAGTGGTGTTTGAAACGTGGAGCGAAGAAAATACTTTTACTTTCTACGAGATATTTAGCTCAAGTGGGGGTAGTCACTTTCCCCAACGGCGTGGTTTACACAAAGGGAGCGGTTGAGCCCACAAAAGACTTTGCTACAGCAGAAGCAGCCGTTAGGTTAGAGCATAGTACGTGAGATCCGGCCTAAGTTCCAAGTTATCTGAGTACTGCGTATGTGTATATATATATATATATATATATTACAGTGTAATGTCAAGTGTTAAGAACGAGTTGTTATGTTTAATATTATGAGCAGGGAATAAACGTGTGGAAAGTGTCAAACAAAAGTGAAAATTAGTAAGATAAGCCAATGTCGGATACATCAAGAATGACCAATAATATCAACATGTTTGTCATGAATCTGTAAGACAACATGGCTGCCTTTAGTCCTGGCGATCCCGAAGTGCCCTCAATGTGAGTACACAATCTCATGTTTGATTTAAAATCTAAAGCTTTCCTTTGATAGTGGTATCTTTATTTAGATAGGTATGCGAGTGACGATGATGTAATTATAAACCCGAGTACACAGCCAGAAAATTAGGATACTTCTGTTTACGAGTAGTGTAAATATTATTATTATTATTATTATTAGTCGTGCATGTATTATTTTGTTCTGTATTGACCAAGTTATATTTTTGAGGCAATTATAATGAGTGATTCGCCTATACCTGCACTTTTATTATTATTATTAGTAGCATTCTCAGTATTTTATTTAGGCGGAATTTTATTTGTTTCATGCAAGCACAGTTACCGTAATGGAGGAGTGATGAAGTCAATTAATGATAATAAAACATATATACATATATATATATAATCAATAGTTACTGTCGAAAATTCTGTTGGGACGACAGTAACACTGATACATTAACATATTGGTTGCTATGGCAAGTAACGCGGTTAGACGGTTGAGTGAACAATGTTAAATAAAGGGATTTATTTTGGCTCAGGTAAATCAAGATGTTGTCAAATAATAAGAACGATATTGAGCAACGGTAATTTATTTGAGATGTTTGAAGGTCCGTAGTTGAGAGTATATGGTAACACATGAGGTTATTTACCTGAAGATAATTATGGAGAACAAAGAGTATGGCGAACATATTCTAAATAAAAATGGAAATATAAGTATCAGCGTGATAGCTGAGAGGTAATAAAATTCGTGCAAAATAAGAAATGATGATGACGTCGTAAATGAATAAATGTGAGGAAATAAATAAGCCAGTTAAAGAAGGTATGCGTGTTAGAAGGACCAGATGATACATGTAAATGGTTTAGCCGTGAGACAATATCGTTCTGTTCAGAGAAAGTTATAGTACGCATTTGAGTGATATTTTAAAGTTGGGTTGGTAACCTGGATCACGCAACTGGGCTGGTGTGAATGCTTGCCAGTAGGAACTATTTTATTGGTTTTAACAGATGATTATTATTATTATTAATATTAGATATATTTATTATTTTTATTTGCCTCATATCAGCCATTATTTAGGTACTTTCTTTTATTGTCTGTGCATTGTCTATGCATTTTATTCTGAAGAAACCACAGTAACATTTGCAATGGGTCATGGCTATATTTCAGCGAATTAAAATATGTTGAGACGCTGAAATAAGCCAAAAGTGTGGTATGTGCTGATGACAAGGTTCATATATGTATATATTAGTGGAACTTTAGGTATTAGGTTAGGATTTCTGGCTGCGTTACCTCGCTTGGTGTACATATTAGTATAAGTTAGTGTATGTTTCTTTAAAGTAGGAGAGTTTGTCTTTTCTAGATTAATTTTACGATATCTAAGCAAGGGTCACTCGCATATATGAAAGCAAAGCTTTAGATTTTTGTATGCAACAACAACCAAGGTCCATTATGTGAGTTAAAGTTACTGAATTCTCAGGTTAAAGCTATTATTGTTTATTGCACCTGGAAGGAAGATATTGAAATTATGGGAATTCAGTAACAGTTTTGATAAGAGAAATATTATTATTATTATTAATATTGGTGAACTCTATTATGAGAATTTCATGGTTATGCCTTTACACAGTGGATTAGGTATTTCATTGAATTATGGCAAATATGGTTTTATAGAAAAAGAAAAACAATAAGCACTGTTAAGTAAGATTATATTCCAATGGTGTTATTCATGGCAAATGAATGTTCTAAGATAAATGATATAAACACATTATAACTTATCAGGATGGTGGATCAAGAATACTGTAATTACAGGTCATGTTAAATTATTATTATTATTATTATTATTATTATTATTATTATTATTATTATTAATATTGAATATTATTATTTAACATTTTACCAATGCAATTCACAAGCAATTAGGGAGTTTTGATGAATACCATATTAATCACTTGTGTCAATCAATTGTGGATTTATTAATTAATTAAATAATTAACATTTTTTTTTTTTATTTTATTCAATTTGTCTACGAGTTGGTTAACAACAGTATTGGATTTTGGTAGGCGATTATAAATTCTTTAGGACTTTTCTTTATGATATCCAACATAGAAGTAACATTCATTAAGTGATATTATTATTCTCGTTTCAATTATTATTATTATTATTATTATTATTATTATTATTATTATTATTATTATTACAATATTATTAGTATTATCATTTCGATGCAGTGTAAATTCATTAATATCACTATATTGGAGGATTTGAGTCACAAGACAAGGATTTCCAGTGATCAGTTAGGCAATTAATTATGTAATCAATTAAATTTGAGTACAATCAAATTAGTAAAATTAATTAATTATTATATTATGGTAACTTTTGGTATGTTTGTTTGTAAACTTATTTCACATATTTGAGAGGTTAGTAGTGACATTCCTAGATTTTGATCTGCGCAAAATCGTCGTATTATTTCAATTATTATTATTATTATTATTATTATTATTATTATTATTATTATTACTATTGTATTACATTTTAGGTTGGTTTTCCAAACTACAGATATGCATTTGGGATACACTGTGGAGACTTTCCTGTATTCTTTTAATTGGTTTACAATGTAATCAGTGATATCAAAACAATTTTATTAATTAGTTAATCGATACTTTATATTTTTTTAATATCTATATAAAACGATTTTATCTATTATAATTATTTTGACTGATGGCACGTAGTTTTTTTTTGATGAATAACTTGAATTGGATATACAAAAAATTTATTCATATCAATATTATTATTATTATTATTATTATTATTATTATTATTATTATTATTATTATTATTATTATTATTATGGTTATTATTTTTATTATCATCACTAAATGTTCTCATGAGTATATTGTTATTCAATTGATCCACCTGGTTTATAAATAACATTATCCTAGTAAATATGTAGAGTTACACCGACATTATATAATTGGATGAACAAATATGGGAAACATCATTTAAAACAAAATTTTATGGAAAATTATAAATATTATTCTTTAGGGGTTAATGAGGTAGTCATGTGTGTCATTATTGAGAATTCTAGTTGTACAGTCTTATAAGGTAATAATGTAACATTAACCAATCTTATTTTACATTTTATAAAAATTTATTCACTTTTCTCTTTTGATTTATCAATAAAATTTTATATACATATTTAAACTCAATTCAGTCTGAGTCATAAATCATTGTAGTCAATAGTTTACCGAATGCACTATCCCTATGCATCCTGACTCGACGACAGGGACTGATCGCGCCTGAGAAGAGGACCTCACCACCTTCGGTAAGTATATTTTAGGGCAGCCGAGGCAACGTTGACATCTCATCTACACCGAAGGAGCTCTGCAAGGGTGCAATATGAAGAAGAAACACATAATTGGTGGAAAATTAATTCAAGAAATTCGGGATTGGCTAAATACAAAACAAGGGGAAAGAAAGGGTTAATATTGCCAACTTAAACAATGACTGAAAGAAATTTAGCAAAGAACTAACTTTTGAAATTAAATTTTCTCCAAAACAACAGTTCTTTCACTCCGCACTAGGGTGCACTATTGTTGATCTTCAGTAGTGTCCTCTAGAAGAGAAAGTTCACACTTCTTACTACAAGCAAAACAAAAATACGTCGAAAATGACACAGTTCAAAAACTCCAAATATTCCACGTAGTGACATCTTCTGAGAAATTTGAAAATTAATACCGTCAATAAAGTTCAGACTTCCTCCAGCAGAGGAGTTTCAAATGGCGCAAATTTTAAATAAGCGGCATGGAGGTGTACCGCCCGGTACAATAATAATAATAATAATAATAATAATACCGAGCGAGTTCACAGTGCGGTTACGCTCGCAGAACTGTGAGCTTGCAATCGGGAGATAGTCGGTTCGAACCCCACTGCTGGCAACCCTGAAGGTGGTTTTCCGTGGTTTCGCATTTTCACACCAGGCTGTACCTTAATTAAGGCCACAGCCTCTTCCTTCCCACTCCTAGCCCTTTCCTATCCCGTTGTTGCTGTATGACCTATCTGCGTCGGTGCGACGTAGCGCAAATTATAAGATAATGATATAATATATTCAATATTATGATTATGATTATTATTATTATTATTATTATTATTATTATTATTATTATTATTATTATTATTATTATTACTTCAATGTCCATTCTGATAACGGTCTTAAGATGTAATGATTTTAGTTTCATCAGGCTAATTCCACTAACTCGGGGACTTCGTGTTTGCAATTTTGAGAACATGCCTCCACATAGGGCTCTTTGCTATTTCTTTCTGGACTCTCAACATTCTTCATTGTTGCAAAAATCGTTGCTAGCGGAGGCAGGAATAGCATCTCACAGTCTCCTGAAAAGAGTTTCTCTTCAACATTAGTCAGATTATAGCCATATCGACGTTCGATATCACACAGTAAACCACAACAATGCCATATTTTTCTCTCGATCCCATGATTTCTCAGATAACAGTATACCTTGTGATTGCTCAAGCAACTCTAGCCTTGTTCCCTGACAAGTTTTCAAAGTATTTCCGATACCATAGTGCAGCAAGGTAATGCACATTTTCATTCACTGCACATCGCAGAACGAGATGTGTCCAGTGAAGTTAGTAGATTGGCTGTCTGTACTGTAACGTCAGCCACCCACGAAGTCTGGAGAGGCTGTGTGAGGAAACACGACGTTAGGAGAGTTGCAGATCCACAAGGGGAAACGCTGCGTTTAAACGACATAGGCTTACTTATGTTCAGCAGGCACCCGTGTATTCTGTATGAATTTAGATTTTCTTATCAATTTGGTGGGAAATTGAAACAATTATGGCTTAATACATTACAGTTATTAGAATTTTCTACTTGATAGGACACAAATAACCTGACGTGATTTTATGTAGACTGCGAACAGTAATGATAACACTGCATAATACTGCCGTCCTAAGTGCTTTCAGTTATCCTCAAAATACCTGTTTTGAGATAAATGACATGTTAGATTTTGATCTGTTTTATCTTCCTTATGCTATTTGCCATTCCCTTAGCATACACTTATCGCAGCTTCTAGCATATAAGTTGGTTAACCCAAGGAAACGCAATATACGGCATTTCGGCTACGTTTTAAGTCAACTATGTTGTAACATACGACATCGGCAGCAGAATAGCTCAATGCTGTAAAGCGCTGGCCTGCGTGTGAACTATTCATGGACTTGGTACACAGGTAATTTAAATCCTAGGCATACTTGAAGTAGTTTTCAGTGATTACTCATTTTATAACCAATTAGCCGTGCTTTCATATGACTAGGAAGACGGGCTTTGCAGTTTGTCCCGAGCCACGACGACTACTGCCTACATCCATTCTGAAAGATACAATTTAATTAAAAGTAGACCTGGTCATATTTTTCGTCCCCTGTCTCAAGTAATAGTAAATGAGGATATGAGGTTAGACATCACAATAACACATGTTACCATCTGTATTTAACACTTACTATGGATGACGGTTGCAATAACCCTAACTTCTTAGTATGATGATGACCTCAGTGACCATGGCTCAATTACTTTTAAAATACATGTCGTTATATATTTCACAATAACGTAGATTTCCAACTTAAACACAGACACATTACGTATACAGAACGTATCTTAATGAAGCAACAAGGACAACAGCGAGCATATCGCATATGACGGAGAGGATACTTCCTAGTAGAGTCAATGACCTCAAGATCAAGCTCCTTTACATAACAGCCATACTCATTATCCTCGTAATGATATTTTGTACGAAAATATGTTTCTTTGCTGCGGAGGATTGTTTCAAATACAAATGAAAAATCTTACAATAATTTTTAAAATATGCTATAGTCAGAACAAGTTGAAATTGGATGTAATGTAATTGCAAGCCTAATTGTTGTCAAGATAATTATTTCTACCCTTTATCTGATTAAACTGTTGGCTTGTGTTCACAAAAGTAAAACAATGCAAAGAAGGATAACTAAGACCCAGCCGTAGCTGCAGTTGTAGACACATGTATTTGCGGATTCCTTTTCATAAAGTATTCCTATAGTGACTGGGTTAGGTCTATAATATGGAACGGTTCTTCCCTACGGGTTACCTACAGGGTGATTCATAAGGAGTTACTACCACTTACGGAGCAGATTACTGAAGAAATTCTTGTGTTGTATGTTGGGTATTTAGCCCGAAGGCTGGTTTGATCCTCCACAGTTCCGCCAACCGCTGTCATAGATAGGCTAGGTGTCACTGAAGAGGCATACTAGGGAAATGAGGGGTGAGGTAGTTTCCCGTTGCTTTCCTCAACGAGCCACCTGTTGCTATTACATTGCAATCTGCCAATCCCACTGAAATAAATGCACCAACCGACCTTATGAGTGATATTTTCACACCATTCATAACAGGGACTGGCTGCATAAGGAATGGTATTACTAGCATCGCTCATACCTCGGTCGCTATCATATTGTCAAAGCCAAGGATGAGACTGAGACAGGTCAACGAAAGTAACACATTTATTCTAGCCCATACCAGAAGACATGGTGCACTGTAAACACTACATCTGGCTAGCAAATAACAACAAAAATGCCAAATGGACCTTGTAAAACACATTTTCTTTGAATTGATTTCATTGGAAGGGTGAAATAAAACGAACTCTTAAAAAATAATCCTTTACTTAGTTGGCTCGTGTTCTGTAGCTCAACATGAGCTTGAAATTCCTTAATTGCTTCGTACAAAAATGTTAACAATTTTGACTACAAAAGGAAATGTTTCTTGTGGAATAATAACGATTGCCACAAATTGCACCAATTCTAGCTGCTCGATCCGTGAGTCACTTTTTTGCATCATTAATGTAGGCGTACGATCTTACACACTTTACATAACACTTCCAAAATATCACCGTCAGCCTCGCAAAACTTTACCGCACGCCTATAAACTGCACACGGCTGTCTTTGGTTTACATTCAAAACACATTTTTAGCTTTAGAAAACGTGCCAGTTAAATACATAAATAATATTTCTGAAAAGTTCACTTAATTTTAGTTTACCCTTCCAACGACAGGAAATAAAGACAAATGTGTTTTACCAGCAACCTTCAAATGATTATAACTCTGGAAGTATTGAGAATAGGACACAAATTCATATAATATCCTTTGCTCACAGCATCCTCAGAAAACAGGACCGTAAGTGGCAGTAACTTCTCATGAATCCCACTGTATAGTGTTATGGTTATAGGGTGTGTTGTGTGACATGACAAAGGCAGTTTTGTATCCATAGCGTTGTACAGAACACATGTTAGAGCAATCTGCGTAATGAACCTGGAAGCTCTACTATAGCAATGGTGTTGTACTACTGTATTTGTTATACTCTGATCATTTGTTCTGACGGAGAGATTTCTCACGTTCCGCTGTACAGCACTACAAAATATGATGATAAATAGACCCTAATAAGCCTCCGTGGCTCAGACGGCAGCGCGTCGGCCTCTCACCGCTGGATATTGTGGTTCAAATCCCGGTCACTCCTTGTGAGATTTGTGCCGGACAAAGCGGAGGCTGGACAGGTTTTTCTCCGGGTCCTCTGGTTTTCCCTGTCATCTTTCATTCCAGCACACTCTCCATTATCATTTCATAGCATTTATCACTCATTAATAAATCACCTTGGGAGTGGCGACCCCATCGTAATAACAGCCTATATATGTTTCATTCATTACATCCCTGACCCGGTCAACGACTGGAATTTCTTTTTTTTTTTTTTTTTTTTTTTTTTTTTGCTAGTCGCTTTACGTCGAACCGATACAGATAAGTCTTATGGCGACGATGGGATAGTAAAGGGCTAAGAGTGGGAAGGAAGCGGCCGTGGCCTTAAATAAGGTACAGTCCCAGCATTTGCCTGGTGTGAAAATGGGAAACCACGGAAAACCATTTTCAAGGCTGCCGACAGTGGGGTTCGAACCTACTATCTCCCGAATACTGGATACTGGCCGCACTTAAGCGACTGCAGCTATCGAGCTCGGTATGACTGGAAAACAGGTTGTAGGTTTTCATTTTTCAATAGACCCTAATAATAACAATAACAATAATAATAATAATAATAATAATAATAATAATAATAATAATAATAATCATATAGCAAAGCAAAGTTACCTCCGTACAGGCCATGAAGGCCCTTGGAGGAGTGGAGGTAAAGGCTTCCACCATTGTTAACCTCGGCACATGATGGGGTAGAGTGGTTAGCTTTACGTCCGGCCGCCTTTGCCCCAAGGAATTAACCTGGTACTAATTTTTGGTGTAGGCTGAGTGAACCTCAAGGCCATTTGCACCCCCGGAAGTGGAAATCTCGTTTCTTAAATTTTACGGCTTCTTGACGGGGATTCGAACCCACGTCCTTCCGGGCGAACCGAGCACGCCTTTACCGCCTCGGCCAGGCAGCCCCTCATTATAATAATAATAATAATAATAATAATAATAATAATAATAATAATAATAATAATAATAATAATAATAATAATAATAATAATAATAATAATTCCAAAGTTGTTTGTAAAACACATTTTCTTTCAACATGAACTTGAAATTCCTTAATTGCTTCGTACAGAAATGTTAACAAATTTGACTACAAAAGGAAATGTTTCTTGTGGAATAATAACGATGATTATTATTATTATTATTATTATTATTATTATTATTATTATTATTATTATTATTATTATTATTATTATTTGGGCTTTCTCAGTCGTGAAAATACCAGCGTTTCGCCCCAGTCTAGCAGTGGGCTCATCAGTTGGATTGCTACACCTTGCCAAGACGCTGACGCTAGTACACCGCTGAGACACCACTGCAAGCCTCGTATGTAGGACAATGCAGTGGCGGTGCACTAGGCGTAGCATGTGCCTTCACTTGTACAAATGCCTGCCTTTAGCCTGTATCAAAAAATAAGTTTCCTACAAGGAAACCATAATTTAATTTCATCGATTGAAAATGTTAAAACATTAAAGCTTTGCGCTTTATCAATCGTGAAATTACCAGCGTTTCGCACCAGTGCAGCAGCGGGCTCATCAGTTGGAATTCTGCACCTTTTATACACTCTAGATTGGTTAGTGAGGTTAGCATTGCCCTCGTACGTATGCGCATGATGTCATCACCTCACCTAGGGGGTAAAAGCACCCCAGATCATTCCCTAACCAGTTAGGTCCCTCCAATGGAGTCTGTGAGGTTAGGCTTGCTCTCGTACGCAAGGTTATGACTTTATTCCACGTTCAATGGTCTAGAACCTACATAGCCTTACTACTCAACTGGGAGTCAATGACCTCGTGACCATTGTTTAAGAACATACATTGCTCATGTACTCCTTCCCAATCTTAGCCCCAGTTTATCACGGATTATAACCCTGACGTGTTATGTTACCGGTAATAATAATAATAATAATAATAATAATAATAATAATAATAATAATAATAATAATAATAATAATAATAATAATAATAATAAAGTGTTTAATGACACTTCAATTGCTGTAGACTTTTATGAGGCACCGAAGTGAAAGAATTTTATCTTAAAAGGGTTTATTTAACTTCCAGTACACCCAGTTGTACGCAGAGAGCGGAACGAGTTAGGCGTCTCAGTGTTGTTTACATTAAGCTAAAACACAGTCTTGCTAATATTCTCTGAGACATTAGCGTTTAGATTTAGTTAACCCTCAAGCACACGCGCCAGATTTTAGGACGCAGACACACGCGTGGGGGTGCTTTCCACCCCACATATTATTGTATTGTAAAATATGAATTACTGTATTAATTGGAGATTTTAAGATAGATTATGTAGGAATGATTCTTTCTTCAGGGATCCAGCCAGAAAGGTACAAGAGCGGGGAGAGCACAGAAAAGTTAATTGTACATTTCACTAGGATATAAAATGACCTGGGGTGGATTCCATCCCATACGCGTGTGTTTGATGGTTAACTGTTAGGTTTAAAAGTAAAAGCACATTGAAATGCAATTTCCAGCGAAGGTACACAAGGCCAACAGCAGTGGAAATACACACTTTGGTTTTTGAAACACTACAAATAAACATCGACCAGCTAGCAGCTCTCCAACTGGGTGCCCCGGCTAATGCAGTGGGCCTATATATCAAGGTAATTTCATCAACCATTATGGAGAGAATGTTACATTCGTTTGAAACAGGTTGCACACTCAAACTTTTTAGTGGGAAGAGACTACCGGTAATTATTGAAGCAGCTGGAATTGAGGCGACTAGAGTTCGTCTGCTTAATATTCCGCCCGAATTGTCCATTGAAACAATCAGAAATTATTTCCGAAATACGGTCATGTTAAAGATGTTTATGATGAGTCATGGTCTCAGTTCTACCGTCTACCAGTTCCCAATGGTACTCTCTCTCTCTCTCTCTCAATCTGCTTACTCTCCAGGGTTAGTTTTCCCTCGGACACAGCGAGGGATCCCACCTCTACTGCCTCAAGGGCAGTGTCCAGGAGCGCGAGACATTGGGTCGGGGATACAACTGGGGAGGATGACCAGTACCTCTCCCAGGGGGCCTCACTTGCTATGCTGAACAGGGGTCTTGGTGGGGGATGGGAAGACCGGAAGGGATATGCAAGGAAGAGGGAAGAAAGCGGCCGTGGCCTTAAGTTAGGTACCATCCCGGCATTCGTCTGGAGGAGAAGTAGGAAACCACGGAAAACCATTTCGAGTATGGCTGAGGTGGGAATCGAACCCACCTCCACTCAGTTGACCTCCCGAGGCTGAGTGGACCCCGTTTCCAGTCCTCGTGCAACTTTTTCAAATTTCGTGGAAGAGCCGTAAGAAAGTCAAGTACATCAGTAGGTTGAATATAGAGCCAAGAAAATTCACGCTGTCTACAAACGGACCAGTAATACGACGGCGTGCGTCTTTACACGCCCAACAAGTATTGGTCTAGTACACAATATTATAGTGGCATCGTGCTGTCTGCCGCATCTGGCTCATTGTGTCTGTGCTGACACGTCGGAAGGTAATATTCAGCACTGTTTCCGTGTTCAGCCAGCAATGGGAAGGAAAATGAAAGAAAGAATCGCGGAAGAAAGGAGGATTGTAGTGCGACTATTTCAGGAAGGTAAATCTTTCAAGAGACCGCCTCTGTGGTGTAGTGGTTAGCGTGATTAGCTGCCACCCCCGGAGGTCCGGGTTCGATTCCCGGCTCTGCCACGAAATTTGAAAAGTGGTACGAGGGCTGGAACGGGGTCCACTCAGCCTCGGGAGGTCAACTGAGTAGAGGTGGGTTCGATTCCCACCTCAGCCATCCTCGAAGTGGTTTTCCGTGGTTTCCCACTTCACCTCCAGGCGAATGCCGGGATGGTACCTACCTTAAGGCCACGGCCGCTTCCTTCCCTCATCCTTGCCTGTCCCTTCCAATCTTCCCATCCCCCTACAAGGCCCCTGTTCACCATAGCAGGTGAGGCCGCCTGGGCGAGGTACTGGTCATACTCCCCAGTTGTATCCCCCGACCCATAGTCTGAAGCTCCAGGACACTGCCCTTGAGGCGGTAGAGGTGGGATCCCTCGCTGAGTCCGAGGGAAAAGCCGAACCTGGAGGGTAAACAGATGATGATGATGATGAAATCTTTCAAGGACATAAGTGAAATTATTGGAAGAGCTGTTACAACTGTTAAAAATATTGTGTACAGGTACAAACGAACGAAGACAATATAAAATAGACAACGAACTGGCTGTCCCTCAAAATTATCAATACAAGACAAACGGCAAATTGTGCGTAAAGTGGCCCAAAATCCTCAGCTAAGTGCGCCGAAATAGCAGCTGCGTTACAACAAGATGTAGGAGTGCAAGTGTCATCTGAAACCATCCGAAATGCGCAATGCGAAAGAGGATATGCGGGCAAACACCCCGTAGAAAGCCGTACATCAGTAAGGCTAACAGAAAGAAGAGATTTGCGTACGCTAAAGAGCACAGAAATGACATCTATGAGGATTGGAAGACAGTCGTTTTTACTGATGAGAGTAAATTTACCCTCTTCAGGTCAGACAGACGAGTGACTGTGTGGAGGAAGACGAATTCTGAACTTGAAGAGAAGAACCTGACAGCTACTGTGAAACAAGGAGGTGGTTCCCTGATGGTGTGGGGTTGCGTAAGTGCGAATCGTGTAGGTAAATTTGCCTTTATTGAAGGGACTATGGATCACAAAGCATACATTAACATCCTCAAGACACATCTTCCATCAAGTGTACAAAGGATGGGACTCTCAGCAAAATATACGTTTACGCAAGATAAAGACCTCAAGCACACAGCCCTGAATACGAAGCTATAGCTGTTATATAATACACCGCGTTGGATGGAAACTCCACCACAATCTCCCGACATCAACCCCATCGAGAATTTGTGGCACTATTTGACACAAAACCTGAGAAAGCATGCAATATCAAACAAAGCTGACCTGAAAGAAGCCTTACTCACCGAATGGAATAACATCCCAATGAAAACTTCCGAGACCTTGGTAAGATCGATGCCAAATAAGTTAGCTGAGATTATAATGAGGAAAGAAGGACCTACCAAGTACTGAAACGTTCAATAAGGATCAAGAAATTGCGTTATGTTAATTCAGACCAATACTTTTTTGGTGGTAAGTGAAAATGATCGTTTTAAGTTATGGCCTTTTAGTTATATGGACATGGAAGAATTATGTTTTTTTACAATGTACATGTTACACAAGATGATAAATAATCAGGGAATCTAGTAAATGTCAATTTTATCATCATTCCCTTAGATTCCTCGTCCGCATATGTAGCATATCTCGACAGACCAATACTTTTTTGAGCCACTGTAAGATGGACAAGAAAAAACCTGTGCTATAGGCCTATACAACGCTCCGGATCACCTGCGCATTGACTGACCCCGCCGTGCGGACAATGTTTTGAGAAAACCACCATCACTTGCCAAAGTATTCCGCCCCTATGTACCCATAACAACAGCAAGCACTCTCCATCCGACTTACAGTTGACGAATGGAACGTTTCCTCCACTCGTAAACAAGTCTAACACAGATGACTTCGCCACAGTGAACTCACAACCGCAACCCGTAGTAAACACCGTAGTTGCTGGGGAATAACTCGCATCTGAGAGCGGAATAGCTAGCCCTGTTAATGTATCAACAGATGAAATGCACATGCTCACCACACCAGAGCCCGCTTCAAGCCACGTATCACAACAAACTATAATAATAATAATAATAATAATAATAATAATAATAATAATAATAATAATAATAATAATAATAATAATAATAATAATAATAATAATAATAATAATAATAATAATAATTGTACCGGGCGGTACACCTCCACAGCGCTAATTCAAACTTTGCGCCAGTTGAAACTCCTCTACTGGAGGAAATCTGAACTTTATCTACTGTGTTAATTTTTAAGTTTCTCAGAAGATGTCACTACTTGTAAAATTTTGAAGTTCTGAACTGTGTCAGTTTCGATTCATTTTTGTTTTCTCTGTAGCAAGAAGTGTGAACATTCTCTTCTAGATGGCACTACTTAAGAACTACTATTGTGCACCCTAGTGCGAAGTGAAGGAACTTTTTTTGAAGAAATTTAGTATGTATAAGTTTGCTCTTTGTTAAATTTCCTTCAGTCATTGTTTGTGTTGGCAATGTTAATCCTTTCGTTCCGCCAGGTTTGAATTTAGCCAATCCCGAATTTCTTTAATTAATTTATGACCAATCAGGTGTATCTTCTTCAACTTGGATATGTTGCTTAACCCTAGCCAATAAAGTGAGGGGGGGGGGGGTGTGGCTTCTCATTCATGAAACGTCTCGAACTTTCCGCGAGGGTTTATAAACTGCTAATTTTAGGGTCTCTGCGCCACTTCAGTAACATCTATCAGTGTGTAAAGTACGTAGCAGGGGGCGGGAAGCGCCTCTTTCTTCGGGCAGCACTTCAGCCACCAGGTAATGGCCGTTTAATAACTTATTTTCTTGCTAGCTCAGCAGTTTAACTCTCGGGGCAGGTCCGAAGCCTTTCTACCATGTAACTTTCCCCTAAAATGTAAAGACACTTCGTATCAATTCTATCTTTTGAACTACATATTGGGATAGAGAGTGCTTAACCCTCTCGAGCTCCCACTCATATTGCGTTGAGGGGAACTTATTTTCTCAACCGTTTCTTCCTTAATGTAATGTAAATTGTCTTCTTCTATAAGTCACCTCTCTAGTATGGGATTAGCCCTTGCAGTAACGTCCTAGTGCCAAGCAGGTTTTATATAAAGTGTATTAGGAGTGCAAGAACGCCTCCTCTCAAGTTGGTATTTTAGAGGCCATGTAATTGACCTGTTTCTTTACTTAATAGGTCTCAGTAGGTTGGGTATTTTTACCCCTGTTTTCATGTCCTTGGAGGACAACTTGAAAGTGGAGTTTGGTTTGGCCTTTGATAGGCTTAAATTTTGAGAGCGAGTTGCTCTTTCTTGAAAATTGAGTTGCTGTATGCCTCGAGGAGGCTTTTCCGTGTGAAGAGGAGCAAGTGCTCCTAGGCCTGATTGGGGTTTTCTGCCCCTCTGTTGAACCTTGAATATAAGTAAAGTTGGGCTCATTGCTCAAGAATTATGTGTCTGGCTCTCGGAGCCCAAATCCTGTAATCACTGTAATTGTACATTTTCGAATTGTGTTTCGGCTACTGAGTACCTGTTCTACTTGTTATTTCTTAATCTTGAAAAGAAAATATAACCTTGTTAAATTTTACCTTAACTTTAATTTCGTATTTTGAGACCTATTCACCCCCGCACCTTCTTTCACCTCTGCTAATCCACCAAACCACGGTAACAAGTGGTAGCAGAGGGTGATTGAATGGGTTTCAATTTAGCCCCTTTTGACGACTAAACATTGCTTTGATTCGAACTCTAACAATTTTCTCTGTTGCTGGAATTTTTTGATTTTTCCTTTTTCAAAATTGTTCTGTCATCATGCCCGGCCCTCTCGATGTTCTCCATCTCAACTATTTGCGCAAGGAGGAGTTAATCTATGAATTAACAATTAGAAATTTGCAATCTGGAGGCATGGTTGCGGTAGACACAAATAAGCTTAGAGAGTCTCTTGATTTGCCCATTTCCATCCCCACTTTGGGAGAGAAAGAAATTGACGACTCTGTTTCCACGATCACTGACAATACTACTGAGCTAGCATCTGTAGTTAGTTTTTGAAGAAAATGATCCTTCTCCTAATCAAATTAAACGTGTGCAAGCCAGGTTATTTCATTTTTCTAATAGAGTTAACGATCTGTTGTCTCTGAAGTTGAATGACGTTCAGAGGAAGGAAGCTAGTATGGTTCTTGAAAATCTTTCTGAATTGTCCAGTAAGGTTACCCAATTGTTAACTGGGGAAGTTCCTCCCAAAATTGATCAACCCACTACGGTGAACGTAGGTAGCGAGGAAGAGTCTCCCAAGGGAGAAGTCAATAGGAAAACCGTTGGAGCTCAACAAATCTCTGCCCCATTGGACAACGAGTCTGAACGCCGTACCTCGTTGAATAACGCACGTTCTGAATTAGCTTCCTCGCCACTTAAACCTCTACCTACTATGTCACCAGGGTTCAGTAGTTTGTCTCATCCATTAGCCATGCTCCTTAGAGGTATTTCGAAGTTTTGTGTTAACACTACCAGTGAAGTTATTTTATTCTTAAGGTTTTTAGTTGAATTTCAGGATCATGCCCTTGTTTTCTCTCTTTCTCCGTGTCAAATTTTGCAAATCATTTATCCCTATGCAATTGGTGTTCTCTCAGACAAAATTGTTAGGGCAATAGCGGAACAGTCATCTATTGAAGATTTTCATGCACACCTTCTTGAAAATTTCATTCCTGCTCGTGCGAGGTCATCCCTGATTCAGAAGTACTATTATCGTGTACAGCGGTTGGATGAAAACTAGGCAGATTTCATCCAAGATATTAAGTTCTATACTAGGGTATTTGCTCTTCATTTTCCCGAAGACCAAATCGTTCATGCTATTGTGGAAGGTATTTCACCATCCTATAGGTCATATTTGTGTTTCGCGGCGTGCCCGCAAACCTTCTCTGAACTTGAAGCATTGGCTGTGTCAGCCGAAGGGGTTAGGTATGCGGACACATTACGTGTTGTCAGGGAGCCCCCTCCGCCATCAAGTAACTTTCGGCCTACACCTCGCCGAACCATCACGGTCCGTAAATGTTATGCTTGTGGGTCCCTTGACCATCTTCGGAACAAGTGTCCATTAATTAAATCTAGTGGAACAAGGAATGGAACAGGGTCATCGCAAGGCTGTTTTAAATGTGGGGCTTTCTCACATATCGCCAAGAATTGCCCAAATTCGAATAGCACCCCCTCCTGCTCAACTTCTGGTGCCACTTCCACCAATGCCAATAATAAAAAGTGAATAGTGGCTCCGGCTGAGTCGACTAATCCAGCTTCCCGAGGCTCAGCCCCTGGTAAACAGGTCGAAAATTCAGGGAAAACTCAGTCTTCAGATTTATCTTTTGAATGCCCCAAAGAGTGTCTTAGGATTGCGGCGGATTCCACCGCACCTGTGCCCTTCCTCAAAACTGAGTTAAATAATGAGCCTATAACAGCTCTTTTAGATTCAGGCAGTGTTTGTTCAATTATTTCGGCTCAATGGTATTCGAAATTGAAATCTATTTGTAAACTTCCTGACTATTGCTCATCTCCTGTTCAATATGTTTCGCCTAATTCTTCATCATTAGAAATTTTAGGCTCCTTATATGTCAAAATTCGTATTTAAAATTTACTTGGAAAGTTAAATTCTTTGTGGCCAAGCACTTGTCTTGCCCCATTATATTGGGAGCTGACTTCATTTCTCACACCGGTCTTGTGCTCGATCTTCAGAGTAAGTCGTGCACTTTCAAATTTGCGTCTAATTGTAAAATCCCCTTATTGAAATGTAATTCTGCATCATGTTCATCTATTTCGCCTACCCAGGATGAGATGTTGTTAGACCTTAGACATCTACCTGAGGAACAGGCTGATAGTATTCGTAAATTGTGTCAGTCGTTTCCAGAGGTGTTCTCCGATACTCTTGGTGTTACTGACCTTACTGAATACAAAATTGAGGTCACGGATTCGGTTCCTGTCCGTTTTCCACCTTATAGGCAATCTCAACCTAGAATGAAGGCTCTGAAAGAAATCATTGATCAAATGTTGAAGGATGGTATTATTAGGCCCTCTAAGTCGGCGTATTCTTCACCTATTTTTCCAGTCCCGAAACCCCAAGCGGGCTTCAGGCCTGTCATTGATTATAGGGCTCTCAATCGGAAGGTGGTGTTACAATCTGTGCCCCTTCCTGACCTTCATTCTTGTTTTTCATGGTTTCGTAAGGCCAAGTTCTTCACCATCTTGGATTTGAATCAGGCTTATAATCAAATTCCCCTAGCTGAAGAGTCTAAACACCTTACAGCGTTTGCCACGGATTGGAATTTGTATGAATACAACCGCGTGCCTTTCGGGCTCCCCACGGGAGCAGCTTTACTCACTAGACTGCTGGATAAGGTCTTCTCCGACATCAAATTCGAGTACTTGTATTACAATCTTGATGATATCATCGTATTTTCGGAGACTTTTGAAGAACATGTAGATCATCTTCGAGAAGTTCTCAATCGCCTTCGTAAGGCCGGGTTAACTGTGAAGTTGTCCAAGGTTGCCTTTGCTAAGCCCTCCATGTCATTCCTAGGGCATATTGTGTCACCTGATGGTGTTGCAGTCGATCATTCTAGAACACAGGCCATCCGTGATTTTAAACCTCCCAAGGACATCAAAGGTATCGCCAGGTTCATTGGTATGGTGAATTTCTTCGGGAAGTTTATTCCTAACTTCGCTAATAGAGCGGCGCCCTTGAACCTTCTTCGTAGGAAAGGCATCAAATTTGAGTGGGGACCTTCTCAACAAGCCGATTTTGAAGATCTTAAATTAGCTCTCTGTAATGCCCCTGTCCTTGCTATGCCAGATTTCTCGAAGAAATTCATCGTCCAAACCGACGCGTTGTCGTCGGCGGTAGCTGCAGTCCTTCTTCAAGAGACTGAACTAGGGAGGCGACCCATCGCCTATGCATCTAGGACTCTATCGGCTCAAGAAGCCAAGTATTCCATCTATGAGCTCGAAGGTTTGGCAGTCTTATTTGCCTTAGAAAAGTTCCGTCTCTATCTGGAACATGTCAAATTCGACCTGGAGACGGATAATCAAGCCTTAAGCTGGGTCTTAGGTAGGCCGCGTCGTACTGGTCGTATAGCCCGATGGGCCATCCGAATTTCGGCCTTCCAATTTGATGTTAGGCATATCAGAGGTACTGAAAATGTTGTCGCAGACGGACTCAGCCGTATGTTTTCCAACGACGTCGAGACCCATGAACCGGTCGATATTTCATCATCTCCCGAGTCCATACTATCTGAGGTTAATGCCATCTTAACAGATGCTCCCATGCTCTTTAGGGACATTGAGAAATACCAACGTGAAGATCCGACGCTGGCTCCGATAATGGAAACCCTTTCTTCTGGGGAACATGTTGTCCCTTATGTACTGAGGAATGATGTTGCCCTTCGAGGCATGATAAGATGATGAAGGTTGTAGTTCCAGCTGTTCTTGTACCTATGATCTTTAAGTACTATCATGAGACCCCATTAGGGGGGCATCCAGGCATCTTTAAAACTCGTGAAAAGATTCGTGAAAGGTTCATCTGGAAGGGTATGGACGGTGAAATTCGTGAACTAGTAAAGGCTTGTAAATCCTGCTTGCTTAGTAAACCCACCATGTCCACCAAGGTAGGCCTGTTGTCTTCTCATCAAGCGTCGCGCCCCATGGAAAGCCTGTATATTGATTATGTAGGACCCTTCCCCCAGTCAAAGGGAAATGCCAACAAGTTCATCTTTGTATGTGTAGATGGTTTTACAA
This sequence comes from Anabrus simplex, assembly GCF_040414725.1. Taxonomy (NCBI): domain Eukaryota; kingdom Metazoa; phylum Arthropoda; class Insecta; order Orthoptera; family Tettigoniidae; genus Anabrus; species Anabrus simplex. The sequence goes on from NC_090266.1 coordinate 857,281,167, forward strand.
GATTTTCCTGGTTATTTCCGACTAAGCTGGCTACCGCTCAGTCCATCATTACTTGTCTAAATTCAATCTCTGCTTCTTTTGGTCCGTGTCAATATATTGTGTCTGATAATGCTAAGGCATTCACATCTAATCTATTTCGTAAATTCTGCTTTGACCTGTCCATCTGTCATGTGACAACTTCTGCTTATTACCCTCAACCATCTCTGGCTGAACGGGTTAATCGTAATCTCAGGTCGGCCCTTATTGCCTATCATCATGAAGATCATTCTAGGTGGGACACGTCCCTGCATTGGTTAGCTTTTGCTTTGAACTCGGCTATTCATGAATCACATAAATTTACTCCAGCTTCGTTGATGTTCAAGTTTGTTCCCAACACGCCGCTCTCTAACCTCTGGTCTCTGAGTGACATTCTACACGAGACAATAGATCCAGATAACATTAAAGATCTTTGGAAGAAGACTAAAGCCAATCTTAAAGTGTCTCATGAAAAGGTTAGGGAATGATATGATTGTGGACGGAGACCCACCAATTTGAAGGTAGGCGACCAGGTGATGGTCAAGAATTTTGTTCCCGCGGGCAAGCTTGCCCTCATATTTCATGGGCCGTGTACTATTCTCGATTTCCTTACTCCCGTTACCTTATTGCTAAGCAATCCAGCCACCGAGAGGATATTTAGGGTTCACCTGTCACAGGTGAAACCGGTGTAATTTCTGTGTTAACTTGCTTCATATAATTTTGAAAGAAATATGAAGGTTATATTTTTGTTTGAGGGGTTTCACTTTTAAGGCCTTCTGCCCTTGGAATCTGTTTCCTTTGTGTGTAACCATTTATTGTAAACCTTCCCCGACCAGTTAAACTGCCATCCTGTCCTTACCACGGCCATTACCACGCTCCCGTCTCCTGCCCAACAACACACAGTGGGTTTCAAATGAAATAAATATTTCTACGCCGCTGGCCCCTCAGTTCCACCACAATGAATGTACCCTAAAATCATTCTGGTCAAACAAAATTCTGCCGCCGAGCTTTAATGTTTCAGTGCCCCCGCAGCAGCGCTGCGCCGTACCGCTACTGAGGTAGGGTATGGGCCCGCCCTTCTCCAGTGAGGCCAACCAGTGTACGGCGAGCCGGAGTCCTCCTCCCGGCCAAGGCTGATGTGCGGCGCACAACCTGTAACTGGCCCGCGACCTGCATGTTCGGCGCGGGCGCGGCGTGCTTCAACTCCACTACTCCTCTCATAGTGCGGGCGAGCGGTATCTCAGGGTACTTGAGGGGTCCGAGCGGCCTCCTCTGGACACAAGCAGCTGCGGCCGGTCTGGCCGTCTAACTTAATCAACCTTGAATGTACTCAGTCAGCTACATGGACATTTAATATCAACAATTACTACAGTTTTGAATCCAACTTCAATATCTGGTGGACTTAGAAACTTTTTTCCTCAACTTTAAAAACTAAAAGTTTCCGTCTGAATTCAACCTCTACAAGCATAAAGACTTTACATCTAAAGTTACTATAAAGAATTCTGAAACTGAATCAAACCAAATTTAGAAATTTTTTATAAATGCTTCTGCAATTAACTTCTATATCAACATCATAACTTGGACCTTATTTTGAAACTAAAGTTTATGTTCTTCTGTGTTACCCCTTGGAGGAACTTTTGGGTGGGGGGGAGGTCTGTACCGGGCGGTACACCTCCACACCGCTAATTCAAACTTTGCGCCAGTTGAAACTCCTCTACTGGAGGAAATCTGAACTTTATCTACTGTGTTAATTTTCAAGTTTCTCAGAAGATGTCACTACTTGTAAAATTTTGAAGTTCTGAACTGTGTCAGTTTCGATTCATTTTTGTTTTCTCTGTAGCAAGAAGTGTGAACATTCTCTTCTAGATGGCACTACTTAAGAACTACTATTGTGCACCCTAGTGCGAAGTGAAGGAACTTTTTTTGAAGAAATTTAGTATGTATAAGTTTGCTCTTTGTTAAATTTCCTTCAGTCATTGTTTGTGTTGGCAATGTTAATCCTTTCGTTCCGCCAGGTTTGAATTTAGCCAATCCCGAATTTCTTTAATTAATTTATGACCAATCAGGTGTATCTTCTTCAACTTGGATATGTTGCTTAACCCTAGCCAATAATGTGAGGGGGTGGGTGTGGCTTCTCATTCATGAAACGTCTCGAACTTTCCGCGAGGGTTTATAAACTGCTGATTTTAGGGTCTCTGCGCCACTTCAGTAACATCTATCAGTGTGTAAAGTACGTAGCAGGGGGCGGGAAGCGCCTCTTTCTTCGGGCAGCACTTCAGCCACCAGGTAATGGCCGTTTAATAACTTATTTTCTTGCTAGCTCAGCAGTTTAACTCTCGGGGCAGGTCCGAAGCCTTTCTACCATGTAACTTTCCCCTAAAATGTAAAGACACTTCGTATCAATTCTATCTTTTGAACTACATATTGGGATAGAGAGTGCTTAACCCTCGCGAGCTCCCACTCATATTGCGTTGAGGTGAACTTATTTTCTCAACCGTTTCTTCCTTAATGTAATGTAAATTGTCTTCTTCTATAAGTCACCTCTCTAGTATGGGATTAGCCCTTGCAGTAACGTCCTAGTGCCAAGCAGGTTTTATATAAAGTGTATTAGGAGTGCAAGAACGCCTCCTCTCAAGTTGGTATTTTAGAGGCCATGTAATTGACCTGTTTCTTTACTTAATAGGCCTCAGTAGGTTGGGTATTTTTACCCCTGTTTTCATGTCCTTGGAGGACAACTTGAAAGTGGAGTTTGGTTTGGCCTTTGATAGGCTTAAATTTTGAGAGAGAGTTGCTCTTTCTTGAAAATTGAGTTGCTGTATGCCTCGAGGAGGCTTTTCCGTGTAAAGAGGAGCAAGTGCTCCTAGGTCTGATTGGGGTTTTCTGCCCCTTTGTTGAACCTTGAATATAAGTAAAGTTGGGCTCATTGCTCAAGAATTATGTGTCTGGCTCTCGGAGCCCAAATCCTGTAATCACTGTAATTGTACATTTTCGAATTGTGTTTCGGCTACTGCGTACCTGTTCTCCTTGTTATTTCTTAATCTTGAAAAGAAAATATAACCTTGTTAAATTTTACCTTACCTTTAATTTCGTATTTTGAGACCTGTTCACCCCCGCACCTTCTTTCACCTCTGCTAATCCACCAAACTACGGTAATAATAATAATAATAATAATAATAATAATAATAATAATAATAATAATGTTATTTGCTTTACGTCCCACTAACTACTTTTACGGTTTTCAGAGACGCCGAGGTGCTGGAATTTGGTCCCACATGATATCTTCTACGTGCCAGTAAATCTGCCTACACGCGGCTGACGTATTTGAACACCTTAAAATACCACCGGAGTGAGCCAGGATTGAACCTGCCAAGTTGGGGTCAGAAGGCCACCGTCTGAACCGCCTGAGCCACTCAGCCCGGCAACAAACTACAGACCAACACATGGAAGTTACAGAGCATCCAGATACACAAATGAAAGCAGATCATTCCAGAATACAAGAAGATCCTTTGGATATTGAAATTACTGCCCAGTTGAGTAAAGAGCACGTTACACACAAGAAAATTAAATTGGCGGAGGAAGTTCACACCCGCCGGTCGATACATCAGCTGATCTATAAGAAGATTCCGATAGCTCTATAACAACCAAAATTCGAAAATGCCAATCGCAACATGTTCGTCCTAAAAAACCCGCGGGTATATAAGGGAAGCACACCTTCAGCGAATCGAAATAAATCTTGTTCCACCAAAAGCCATACGACCAAGGACACGCAAGGATCGCAGCGTAAAGAGAGGACCGGTACTTGAAGAATTGGATACAATTAATAGTTGCCAATTTTAACCTCCTGTGGCCTGGCGTCCTTTTAAAAGGACACTGTTTAAAAATGGAATATCCCATAAAATATATATTTTAACAATAAAATAAAATAAAATGAACTTTTGTTGGTGCTCCATTTTATTTGGGGGGGGGGGGGAATTCGTTTACCTTGGTGTGAGATGCTTCTCACTTCACTGTCTCCCACCAGGACACCGTTAAAGAAGTATACACTTTTATGACATTTGACCAAAAGAGAAATGGTCTGGGCCTCAGGAGATTAAGAACACTTTCCTTTCAGTTCATCAAGGTCTCACTATGTTCTGGATCTGCCATTTGTTCACACTTTCTGACCGTTGAGTTTAAGGACCAGCAATGAAATGAAACACGGGAATTTCGTTGAATTCACATTTTTCCGCCACAATTCAGCACCCAGACATGACCGAGTTTACCTCTCTTACTCAATGGTTTACCATTTCGTCTTAACGTTACTCATGTACATAGCACATGTGATGCATACTTTCGACAGATGATTTTGCATACTTTTGCAACGGCAAACATCAATGGCATTTTGAGCGTAACGAAGTGGTCACTCATTAGCCTAAGAACTATATTAGAGACAATGGCATTGATATTTTATTCCTTCACGAAGTGTGTACCTACAATTTAGATATGATAAGCCCATACGAACACTATGTTAATTTAGGAGAGGATACTCCAGGAACAGCTATTATATATAGACCTGGTCTTGATATTCGTGACTTCGTCGCACATCCAAACGGTAGAGTGCTCTCCGCTCGCAATGAACACTTTGTACTCATCAATATACACGGTCCATCAGGAGCGCAAAACAGACTAGAACGAGAAAAGTTGTTTTTTCTAAAAGACCTCAACATTCATCTCACACGGGGAACCAATATTATACTTGCAGGTGATTTCAACTCCGTCCTCCACCCGAAGGATCAAACCGGACCCAACATTAACAACTCGGTAGTGCTCTCTGAACTACTCCAGCAGCTCCGTTTAAGAGACGCTTGGGAAATGAAACACGGGAATTTCGTTGAATTCACATTTTTCCGCCACAATTCAGCACCCAGACTTAACAGAGTTTACCTCTCTTACTCAATGTCCACAGTTATACATAGAATATCCGTCATCCCAGTCCCTTTCTCTGACCATCATACAGTACTCTTTCAATAACGTGTTGACACGCATGTCCTAGTGATAGGAAGAGCATACTGGAAGTTTAACAATAAACTTTTAAGAACTCCAGGTGCGACAGGAGAATTTTACACGATGTGCGAAAGAATAGTCGACAGGATACAGAATTATTCCTCACAACACCTCTTGTGGTTTCATGCGGCTAATGGCATACGGCGTTTCTTCCGAAACGTGTCTTTTCATAACGCTCTGGAACAAAAACACTCTTGGAAATTCTACGAACAAGCCTTACATGACTACAGACGTGCGCAACAGCATGGACAAGACGTACAGCATAAATTAACAGAAGTAAAGCATATACTCTGTCAGATGAAAGAACAAGACATACCGAGTGTACAGGCACGCACATGTACTCCTTCCTTAGGAGAAGATGAAAAGACGTCATCATACAGCATTAGTGCCTACGTGGCTCAGACGGCAGCACACTGGCCTCTCTCCGCTGGGTTCCGTGGTTCATATCCCGGTCACTCCATGTGAGATTTTTGCGGACAAAGCAGAGGCGGTACAGGTTTTTCTCCGGGTACTCCGGTTTTCCCCGTCATCTTTCATTCCAGCAACACTCTCCAATATCATTTCATTTCATCTGTCAGTCATTAATCATTGCCCCAGAGGAGTGCGACAGGTTTCGGCAGCCGGCACAGTTCCTATACCCGCCACTAGATGGGGGCTTCATTCGTTCCATTCCTGACCCAGTCACTGACTGGAAAACAGGCTGTGGATTTTCATTTTCATACCACATTGCCAAAGAAAAGGGTAGAAGTAGGAAAAATTAATCTCAAAATTACAAACCACAGGGGGGTTCATTGCAGGAATTGACAATATTATTCAAGTGGCAACCGATCATTTTGAACTTGCTTTGGCTCTGGACTCCACCCTAAAAAAGCACATACTTTGCTGGCGAGATTAGTGTTTACAGTGCACTATGTCTTCTGGTATGGGCTAGAATAAATTTGTTACGTTCATTGATCTGTCTCAGTCGCATTCTTGGCTTTGACAACGTGAAAGTGACCGAGGTATGAGGGGTGCTAGTAATACAATTCCTTATGCAGCCAGCCCTGTTATGAATGGTATGAAAATATCTCTCATAGGGTCGGTTGGTGCATGCATTTCAGTGGGTTTGGCAGACGGATATGTAATAGCAACTTCCGGCTCGGTGAGGAAAGCAACGGGAAACTACATCACTCCTCATTTCCCCTAGTACGCCGCTTCAGTGATGCCTAGGCTATCTATGACAGCTGTTGGCGGAGCTGTGGGGGATCAAACCAGCCTTCGTGCTGAATACCTAACATACATACAACTCTAATTAACACAGATTACAAGCTGTTTGCAAAAATCCTTGACAGACGCTTACGACTCACCTTACCTAATATCTTAGCTTCCGAGCAGCATAACGTTTTGAATAACTCCAATATCATACATAGCCTCTTAAATCTCCGTAACTTTGTGCTGCACATGTCATCTCAACCCAACAGATCTGCTGCACTCGTCAGCACAGACTTTCAACAAGCCTTTAACCGCGTTAAACATTCTTATCTGTGATCTTTCGAAGAAGATTTGCTTTCCCAAACAGGATAATCACAATACTACGGAGCTTATACAGCAATGCAACATCCAGACTACAAATTATGGCTTTCTCTCCAAAACAATCCACATTCACAGATCGATTAAACAAGGTTGTCCACTCTCCACAATCCTCTTCGCTATAAGTGTGGAAGCATTCATTAGACAATTAATTTTGAGACTTACAGGAATACAATTAGGTCAACGTCCTTACAAGCGCACGTCTATGCGGACGACATCACTATTATCTTGACACAGCCCAAACAGCTAGAAGACTTAAGGGGACCCGGTAGGGTCTATATCTATAATGTTAAATTTACTGTTTTTAGGTACCTTTATCTCAGAAACGGTTCATACTAAAGGCTTCATTTTTTCTCATGCTTTCTTTATACTTCTTGCGTGTTTTTTTTCATACTTGTTATCATGTGATACCCTGGAGAGATTCCCAATTTTTCTAAGCTTTTACACTTTATGATGTTACCTTCATTATATGTAGCCACAGTATCTTACACTCCAAAATGCAAGGTATTGACCTCTACAAAAACTCTCTTGGTAATTCGGGTCCAAATCAAATTATTAACTCTCGTTGGGGTTCTGGGTTCGTCCATGAAGGCACCATTACTTCATGGAATATTAATTTCCTGTCCTTTATCCGTCACTTACCTCTGAATATGCTAGCAAATGTCACAAATACCCATTATGTTACATCTACACACATATACCACCACTGGGCGGGAATATGAGGAGGGAGCCAAGGAAACGTGTATTGTCGTTGTCAACAACGAGATCTGCCGGCAGGTAAAGTTACCCCGCCCATGCAGTGTTGTCTTGGAAACGCAATACAAAGCACATATAATTAAGATATGACCATGAATGATAGCTCTAATGAAAGAAGAAAGTCTCTAGATTTTTATGGAATGAAAAAGTAAAAATTCCATTTTTTGCCGAATTTCACCCTTCTGGGCCCCCTTAAGATTGGTCATAGATGACCATCAACATCATTCTGGAGCAAAAATTAATCGACACAAATATGTAGTACTACCATTTGGGCCCTGGCCTACACAAGATCAATGGATTCCCTCTGCTGAAACACATAAAATCCTTGGAATAATATTTTCTTTAAATTTGACACAACTGATTGATGACAACTGGAGAAATTTGCTCAATACAGTTCGCTCTGTCCTATTTGCTCAACACCTTATAAACCTCAATATATGTCAAAAGGTCTGGACAGTTAACGCATTTTCACTCAGTAAACTGTCGTACGTAGAGCAGATTTTATCTCCACCACCCATAATAATTAAGAAAATCGATCAACTATAGGGCACTACCTATGGACAGGACAACAGTATAAAATCGCCAGAACACAATTGTACCAAAGCATTAAGAGTGGAGGGTTAGGACTAGTTTCTGTAGAAGGTGAATGCACTGCACTCTTCGTGCGAAATATTATTAATTGTGAGCGCAGACCAGATGGTGATTATGCTAACGCGGTTCTGAATAATATTATCCGAAGTGTAGCCTTTCCCACATCCCATCGTAATTTGGCACTGCATTTCAAACGAGTTTTGAGCTTTGCAGATAACCTTCCACGAACTTTAATAGATCCAATTTCAGTTATAACAATAAAACACATATACCCATGTAATGAATCGGAATAGTAAACCACCTACAATACAGGAAAACTATCCTTCGCAACACTGGAAACTAATATGGAATAATATTGCTAATAAATGGACTCCTCTTCAGTGGAAAGCAACCCTATATCTAACAATAAATGAAACTATATCAACAAAGGATAAGTTATTCCGACATTGGTGGTCTGACTTCAATATATGTGAACATTGTCAACAAAGAGATACCTTAATACAATGTGTTAAGTCTTGTGTAAATGCGGACATATGGGCGTGGCCGTTCGCAAAAATATGCAAAATACTTAAAATGACTCCAAATCACATCTTACAATATCGACTCATCAACATAGAATATGCATTCATCCCCTGCCACGGTCAACAACGCAGTTCTCTGGCTACCTGCAGCAACCATTCATTTCATTATGGAACACCGAAGGAAACCAAGACAGTTGAACTTAAGAACATTTCAGCAATACATACGGATGGAAAGATGGAAAATATAAGTGTAATGAGAAGATGTAAACAGGGTTTGGTTCATTCTTATACCAGTTTTAATTCATGGCGTAACAGTGATTGGATATTGTTATTATGATATCAGTACAAGGTGCTAATGTGACTAGGACTGCTTAAGGAACTGACAATCTATATATATATAAAATAGCTTGTCCTGACTGACTGACTGACTGACTGACTGACTGATTCATCATCGCCGAGCCAAAACTACTGGACATAAAGAAATGAAATTTTGGGGATATATTCATATTAAAATGTAGGTGCTCGCTAAGAGAGGATTTTTGGATATTCCTTCGGTAAGGGGGTGAAAATGGGGGTGAAAATGGGGGTGAAATTTTAAAATGAGTGTATCTATATCTCAAAACTTTAAAAGATTACAGATGTAAAAATTGGTATTTAGAATCTTCTTTAAAAATAAGGAAACACGTTTTTTATTGTTTTCAGAAAATCCCAATAGGAGGGACGAAAAAGGGTGAAAATGGGGGAAATGGGTTGAATGCCTTTAATCAGGATACCGGTACTTATATCTCTGAAACTGAAGATATTACAGACCTGAAAATTGGTACTTTTGATCTCTTTTAAAAATAAAGAAGCACGTATGTTTTTGTTTTTGTAAAATACAATTAATGGGAGGGTGAAAAGGGGGTGAATTTTTAAAATGAGTGACTCTGTATCTCCAAACTTTTAAAGTTTGCAGATGTAAAAATTGGTATTTAGAATCTTCATTAAAAATAAAGAAACACGTATTTCTTTGTTTTCGGAAAATCGCAATAGGAGTGAAAAGGGGTGAAAAATGGGTTGAATGCCTTTAATGAGGCTACTTATAACTCAGAAACTGAAGATATTATAGACCTGAAAATTGGTGTTTGGGATCTCTTTTAAAAATAAAGAAACATGTATTTTTTGTTTTTCTGGAAAACCCAATTAAGGGGGGGTGAAAAGGGGGTTATATTTTAAAATGACTGTATCTATATCTCAAAACTTTTAAAGGTTATAGATGTAAAAATTGGTATTTATAGTCTTCTTTGAAAATAAGGAAATACGTATTTTTTTTGTTTTCAAAAAATCCCAATAGGACGGGTGAAAAAGGGTGAAAAAGGGTGAAAAATGGGTTGAATGCCTTTAATCAGGACACCGGTACTTATATCTCAGAAACTGTAGATATTACAGACCTGAAAATTGGTGTTTTGGATCTCCTTTAAAAATAAAGAAACATGTATTTTTTGTTTTTGGAAAATCCAATTAATCGGGGGGTGAAAAGGGGGTGAATTTTTAAAATGAGTGTATATATACGGTATATCAAAACTTTGAAAGTTTACAGATGTAGAAATTGGTATTTAGAATCATCATTAAAAATAAAGAAACACGTATTTTGTTGTTTTCAGACAATCCCAATAAGACGGGTTTAAAAGGGTGAAAAATGGGTTGAATGCCTTTAATCAGGACACCGGTTCTTATATCTCAGAAACTGTAGATATTACAGACCTGAAAATTGGTACTTTTGATCTCTTTTAAAAATAAAGAAAAATGTATTTTTTTTGTTTTTGGAAAATCCAATTAATGGGAGGGGAAAAAGGGGGTGAATTTTTAAAATGAGTGTATCTATATCTCAAAACTTTAAAAGTTTGCACATGTAAAAATTGATATTTAGAATCTCCTTTAAAAATAAAGGAACACATATTTTTTGTTTTCTGTAAATGCGAATAGGAGGGGTGTAAAAGGGTGAATAATGTGTTGAATGCCTTTTATGAGGATACATATATCTCAGAAACTGAAGATATTACAGAACTGAAAATTTCTATATGGGATCTCCTTTGAAAATAAAGAAACACGTATTTTTTTGGAAATTCTAATTAATGGCGGTTAAACAGGAGTGCCATATTGGGGTGAATTTTTTGAAAGACTATATCTACAGAATATCTGAGAAACATAGAATGATACAGACGTAAAAAGTGGTATTTGGAATCTCCTGTAAATGTAAAGGAACATATGTGATTTGTTTTTGGAAACTCCTCTTAAGGGGAACTAAAAATGGGGTGAAATTTTAAAATGAGAATTTATAAAGTATATCTAAAAAAAAAAAAAAAACTGAACATGTTACAGAAGTGAAAAATGGTATTTTTTATCTCTATTAAAAATAAAGGAACGTGTATTTTTAGTTTTCAGAAATACCCCTTGGGTGGAGGGGGGGGGGTAAAGCGACTGAAAAGGGTGTTGAATTCTTTTAATTAGGCTACTGTTATCTCAAAAATGAAGATGTTACAGACGTGAAATTTTATATTTGGAATCTGCTTTAAAAGTAAAGAAACGCGTATTCTCGGAAAATCCAATGAATGGGGGGGGGGGGGTGAAAGAATTGAAAAATTAATTGACTTAATTGTATGAGAATACTTACATCTATTAAAAACTAAAGTTGTTAGGGCCTACAGACGTGAAAATTGGTATTTGGAACTCCTTTAAAAACAAAGATAAACCCGTTTTTGGTGACAAATCATCTTGGGGGCGGGAGTGAAAAGGAGATGAATTCCTTTCATGAGGACACATAAATAAAAAACAGAAGAATTTACAGAGTTACAGTCGTGATAATTGGTATTTAGAAGATCCTTTACTATTAAAGGAACAAGTACTTTTTGCAGGAAATTTACTTACCGGGGGGGGGGGGGTGCGAGGAGTGTGAAAGTGAAAAAAAGTGAATTATTTTAATCTCAAAACTGAAGGTAATATACGTGAACATTAGTGTTTGGAATAAAGAAACACGCCATCTTTTAGTTTTTTTTTTGGGGGGGGGGGGTGGGGTGTAAAAGGAGGTGAGACCAATTGATTTTACTGTTCATAATGTATTTATAAGGAGCCTCCGTTGCTCAGGCGGCAGCGCGCCGGCCTCTCACAGCTGGGTTCCGTGGTTCAAATCCCGGTCTCTCCATGTGACATTCGTGCTGGACAAAACAAAGACGGGACAGGTTTTTCTCCGGATACTCCGGTTTTCCCTGTCATCATTCACTCCAACAACACTGTCCAATATAATTTCATTTCATTTGTCATCCATTAATCATTGCCCCAGAGGAGTGCGACAGGTTTCGGCAGCCGGCACAATTCCTATTGTCGCCGCTATGTGGGGGCTTTATTCATTCCATTCCTGACCCTGTCGAATGACTGGAAACAGGCTGTAGATTTTCGATGTACTTATTCTGATCATAAACCGATCATTTTTAATCTTTCCTGGGTTCGTTTTCAAGAACCATCTTTTCCTTCGGAGAATGTTCTTAGATTAGAGTAGATTCTCCTGGCATATAAACAAAAATTTAAACACATTTGAAATAAACGATAGGAATGAGATTGACCGTCCAATTTTTCACCTCCATAATAAGGTCAATAATGCACGGAAGTATGTCATTCGTATGGCCAGAAATCCAGCACACTTGCCTACGCGCGACAATGGTGTTGGTCATATTTTCAACAATGACAATGGCAGCAGATGTAATTTACCGCCAAGTAGCGGTCTTGCATCTTGCTGTGGGGTCCAGAACATCTACAATAATAATAATAATAATAATAATAATAATAATAATAATAATAATAATAATAATAATAATAATAATAATAATAATGTTCTGGACCATCGTCAAATGTGCGGACCGCGCTGAAAACGGTTCCTGGACGGGTAATGACTAAGAATACAGTCTGGCCGCGGGTTCAGTATCGCCAAGGCACCTAAGACGACACCACGCTGGATCTCCTAAAGGATTTGACCCATATTAAAAATGCCTATAGGAAAAGATGGCAAAGATTATGGACCCAACTGACCGGGAGGAATACCTGGACTTAGCACGGGAAGTACGAAATCCATTGCTGGAAAGAAAGATTGAAAAATGGGAGGAAACTTGCCATAATCTATTAGAAAACGAGTCAGATCACGAATTTTGGCGGATTCAGTCAGAAAACGAGTCAGATCGCGAATTTTGGTGGATTCTCTCAGAGAACGAGTCAGATCGTGAATTTCGGCGGATTACATATAAAACGTTAAGGATTCAATTATAAATTTTTGTATAATGCCGTAGCGAAGCACGGGTATCTTGCTAGTTAAAAATAAAGTTAAAATATGATCAGTTCTTGTCACATTTGTGTTATCATAAGGAACGAGGACGATGAACTTGAGACACTCTAAATCATCAGTATTTGTTAATTTGGTAATGAAAATAGTTAAATGGCGCATGGCTTTTATTGCCGGGAGTGTCCGAGGACAAGTTCGGCTCGTCAGAAGCAAGTCATTCGATTTGACTCCCGTAGGCGTCCTTCGAGTCGTGATGAGGATGAAGACGACACATACACCCAGCCCCCGTGCCAGCAAAATTAACCAATTTAGGTTAACCTCTTCAGTCCCGAGCCTGTTGATGCATTCGATGTGTTATATTTTGCTCAAATATATATTTTTTTAATTCACCATAGAAAATTAGTGTGCTAAGTTGTTTTATTCGTGTAGCATATATGCTACATCAGAACTCAGAGTTTACTTTCCTACCATTATTACTTTTTTCCTTAAATTGTTTTGTTTTATTGTAAGTAGACAAAACCATACGTAGAGCATGTGCTACATACGGACTGAGTAGGTTAAAATTCTCGACCCTACCAGGAATCGAACCCGGGACCCCTGTGTCTAAAGGACAGCACGCTAACCATTTAGCCATGGAGCCCGACAATTTGGTAATAAACAAGTGTTATAGAAAAACCAGTGACACAGGTTTCTCGCGTGTAAGCACTCCTAACCCTCAGACAGCACACTTACACAAATGTGAAGCGGAGTGTACATTGGGGTCTAGTAGACATCGTTTAAAAGTACATAAAGATGTGTAATGGACCATCTTCTATCAGTGTGCTTGAGAAAACGTGGCAAGCGTTCTATAGAAGTGTCACTCAACTTTAAGAGGCAAGAAATAATAATATATTTTAGTCCTAGATAAAGAAACACCTACCGGGCGAGTTGGCCGTGCGGTTAGGGACGCGCAGCTGTGAGCTTGCATCCAGGAGATAATGGGTTCGAATCCCACTATCGGCAGCCCTGAAGATGGTTTTCCGTGGTTTCCCATTTTCACACCAGGCAAATAATGCTGGGGCTGTACCTTAGTAAAGGCCAAGGCCGCTTCCTTCCCAATCCTAGGCCTTTCCTATCCCATCGTCGCCATAAGATCTATCTGTGTCGGTGCGACATAAAGCAAATAGGAAAAAAAAAGAAATACCTCCTTCAAGCGGCCTCTCTCTCAACTCACTTTCTTAGCATCTGTGTATCTAACTGAATATTTTAACCCGTTATAACATAGTGTTATTCCATTTCATGTTGTCTCAACTGGTTCTAGTTATATTCCGGGACTCCTTGCATTTACATAAGTCTAACAGCAACCTCTTTCTGTTTTGTGATTCAATACGCTTAACCTGTTCTTTCTAACTGTTAACTCCTCAAATTGGTAATTATTGATTCGAAGTAGTCGCATGCAATGTTTCAGAGCTAGTAAACTTCCTTTAAGCATAATGACAATACATACCAGAGTCAGCTGTAATCCCTCTGACCACAGCAAGTTTTCCTTGTCACACTTTCACTTCCCGAACCCACCCATCAACCCAACTACCTGCCAGTCCGTTGATACACTCTCCACCCCCTGAAGCTACCATAGACATTGTCCAGTCAGCCATGAATGGGCACAAAAGCGCTCTTCATATAATTATGTCACCCAAATGCTCAGAGTTTAGTTTCTCAAATTCGTATTAGATGAACTAGAAGCAATTTTCATTCCACTGCCCATGCTGCGCTGAAAGTTGGGGAAAAGGAAACATGATGCCAAGAGCCTGGAATTACCTGGTTACTGCCTTCTGAATAATTACAGGCTAGGCAGATGGTTAGGAGGTGTGTGCTCTTGCCTCCTCCTGTTTGAAGCTTCAAATTATCTATCAGTTGCCTCAAGTATGAGCGAAAGCCTCAGTACTCAAACACACCCAAACCCAATGCCCCGAGTAAACACATAGCAGAGTAGTTAAAACGCAAAGGTAGCATGACCAAATCCCCAAAGTGCTATGAGTGCAGAAGTGCTGTACGACCCTCATAACATGTGAGTCAGCCGCGCCTGACTTTTCTGCTTTTAGGCATCCCAACGAACGTCAGTGGGGTAATGGTCGATTTTCCTTTGCCCAATCTCAAGCTACAGTCGCCCTTAAAGCAGTTACTGCGTCATCACTGCACGATTTTTGCAAATAACATGTATGCGACAGGTAGTTCCACAATACATCACACTGTCATACTGTTATGTAAAATGTACGTGCCATTATAAGCTTTGGATTGGTTATGAAGTTATCGCTAAAAGCGATGGCATACTGATAGAAAACGTGTGTGTATTTGTGAAGCGGGATGTAGTTTTATACCAGGTAAGCTTTCTGATTAACCGTACGCAGTACGGAATACAGACGTGTTGATACATATTTCGTAGGTAGGTGGGTTCGAATCCCACTAACGGTAAGTATTTTTATTCATATTTTAAACTTTGAGGATCAAATAAGAGGCCATTCGTGCCACATTCGACCAATAACATGCAAGTTGAATGTGTAGTGGCCTGACACTTGGTGTAGCCTAGCAGTCGTGGTCATTTCTTCGCTATGTATTCAGTAGATGAGTATGTTGACATGCTCCTCGTCTACGGCGAAGCAAGACAGAACGCACAGGAAGCACAGCGCCTGTGCCAGGAGAGCTTTCCACACAGACAACAACAAAACTCATAATACGTTTCGGAGTATGGAGCGACGTCTGCGTATAACTTTCCTGAACAGGTTCTGTTAGAGAGGCACCAGTTACGTCCGGTGAAACTGCTGAGATGGTTTTGGACGCTTTCCCGGAGAATCCTCATTGCATTCTAGTGTTTTTGTCCGTATCACCTGCAACTCCACGGACGAAATTTCGAAACTCGTGTTGATTTCTGTGTGCAGATACTGACGCAAGTGGCAAATGATCCAGCGTTTGTATCTCACATTTTATTTTCGGAGGAGGCACGATTTCACAATAATGGCTCTGTGAATCGTCATAATATGCACTACTGGAGTGTTGAAAATCGCCACTGGGTAAGGCAGGCAGTATTTCAGGTACGATGGGGAATAAATGTCTGGTGTTATATACTGGGTGATCACCTAATTTGACCATATTTCTTTGAGGATCATTTGACAGGAGCCCGGTACCTACAGTTTCTTCAAGACCAACTACCGTTGCTACTAGAGGATGTGCCTCTGGGTGATCGTGTAACCATGTGGTATCAACACGACGGAGCTCCCCCTCACATGTCAGCAGATGTTCGCAATTACCTGAATGTTACCCATTATGGTCGATGGATAGGAATGAGAGGACCTGTCACCTGGCCTGCTAGATCGCCCGATTTGATGCCACTTGACTTCTTCCTATGGGGCTATTTGAAGGGTGTAGTGTACGCTCAGCAGCCGGAAAATCCTGAAAGCCTTCGAGACTTTATTACGGAAGCCTGTGAATCCGCAACACCTACAATGCTACAAAGATCCCGAATGGCAGTTCAACGGCGTGCTGAAACGTGCATTACTGCAGAAGGCCATCTGTTCGAACACTTACTGCGCTAACAGGCTGTTGCTCAGCCAAGCGGATTCAAACCCCCAACCATTATGTCTTCGTCCAGCCCTGCTTATAAAACATCCACCTAAGCAGCCCTAATGGCCTAGAACAGTGCCGACCGAGCTCAATAGCTGCAGTCGCTTAAGTGCGGCCAGTATCCAGTATTCGGGAGATCGTGGGTTCGAGCCCCACTGTCGGCAGCCCTGAAGATGGTTTTCCGTGGTTTCCCATTTTCACACCAGGCAAATGCTGGGGCTGTACCTTAACTAAGGCCACGGCCGCTTCTTTCCCACTCCTAGCCCCTTCCTGCCTCATCGTCGCCATAAGACCTATCTGTGTCGGCGCGACGTAAAGCAATTAACAAAAAAAGAACAGTGCCAAAATAAATAAATAAATAAATTCAATAATCCACAACGTGAGGGCATTCGGATACATTGGCTCTGCGGATGATCCTTGAAGTACTGGGTGAGTTGGCCGTGCGGTTACGGGCGCACAGCTGTGAGGTTGCATCCGGGAGATAGTGGACTCGAATCCCACTGTCGGCAGCCCTGAAGATGGTTTCCCGTGGTTTCCCATTTTCACACCAGGCAAATGCTGGGGCTGTATCTTAATTAAAGCCACGGCCGCTTCCTTCCAACTCCCAGGCCTTTCCTCTGCCATCGTCGCCATAAGACCTATCTGTATCGTTGATGATGATGATGCTTGTTGTTTAAAGGGGCCTAACATCGAAGGGCATCGGCCCTCTATCTGTGTCGGTACGACGTAAAGCCACTAGCAAAAAATGATTCTCGGAGTACAAAATGCGAATAAAGTTTACAGGTTCAAGTGTGATTCGCACCCACCTACCAAACGCAGTGATATTAACTCACCGCACTTAACCTATGACACCACGGTGACTCCAGCGAGTTGGTATCCAGATAGCCTACTAGATGGACTACTACTTCCGCTTCACAAATGCATATACCTTTTCTATTAGGCCATCGCTTTTAGCGTTAATTTTATACCCTACTGAATGCTCATAATTGGCACGTACTTTCACATAACCGTATGGCAGTTTGATGCATTGTATAAATGCCTGCCGCATACGATACATGTTTTTGAAAAGGTTATGGTGCAGTGAGTGATTACAGGCGATTGTTGCTTGGTATGCGGCAAAGGAGACTAGATCATAACGACACCAGTGACGTTCGGTGGAATGCCTAGCAGCATAAAACATCAGGCGCGGCTGACTCATCCGGTATAGGCCCCAAATAGATCCCCGACTAGAACAGGCATGAAACTGTCTGAAGTTAGACTCCTTCTCCTCCTCCACCACCACCAGAGTTACCAAAACAATAACAGACTTTACTAACTAAAAGAAAAGAAGGAATAAAGAGTAACACATAGGTTTTTAAAAGGTGCTTCACGTCGCACCGACACAATTAGGTCTTATGGCGATGATGGGATAGGAAATGGCTAGGAATGGGAAGGAATCGGCCGTGACCTTAATTAAGGTAGAGCTCCAGAATTTGCAAGGTGTGAAAATAAGAAACCGCTGAAAACCATCTTGAAGGCTGCCGACGATGGAGTTCGAACTCACTATCTCCCGAATGCATGCTCAGAGTTGCGCGCTCCTAACTCAACGGCTAACTCGCTCGGTACACATACTGTACATTTATTAAACTAACAATTCAGGAGGAAGTAAAATGAACAAAATTAGTGCATAGACGTGCCACCTGAATCCGGACACATAGTACAACATTCATATATAACTTCTCTCTTAAAAATAGTGTATTCTCCGCTGTCTGGAAAAATGGCCCTGGTATACCCCCTACCGAAGAATAAATCTCCTAGACTAAACAGTGACGACACCGAGCTCGATAGCTGCAGTCGCTTAAGTGCGGTCAGTATCCAGTAATCGGGAGATTGTGGGTTCGAACCCCACTGTCGGCAGCCCTGAAGATGGTTTTCCGTGGTTTCCCATTTTCACACCAGGCAAATGCCGGGGCTGTACCTTAATTAAGGCCACGGCCGCTTCCTTCCCATTCCTAGGCCTTTCCTATCCCATCGTCGCCATAAGACCTATGTGTGTCAGTGCGACGTAAAGCAAAATAGCAAAAAAAAAAAAACAGTGACGACAGACCAAAGTTCTGCAATGAGGCCCACCGCGTAGCACTCCAAACCCAAGGACTTCGGCAGCCCAGCCCGTGCAGTGTCGTTCTCTTACGACGCGGTCCCTTACTGGTCCACAGCACTGGTCTCATAGGTTTTAAATGAGCGTGCTCAAAAGATATCCATAGGATGAACTCATAGAACGACACCGGGTATTCTTATTATTAATACAAATAATAGTGTTTTTATTTCTGCTGATTTCTACATATTGTAGGTAGTCTATAATATCGTTATTGTATTTGGGAAACAGTATACCAATTTATTTTTTGTATATTATATAATGGATTGTTCTAGATAGACTGAGCTCAAGTGCCCATTCGTGGTGTAGGAAAGTTCAAACACGTAGCCTAGTATATTTCCATGCTCCTGTAGACGTTTAGAGGCCGTAACCGACTCGCGACGAGCAACATACTTCCAAACGCGGCTGTAGGCAAACTTGAGTCATTCAGGGCTGAATCTGTAGCTGTTCGCCTTACTTAATACGCATCTGACAATATAAGCATGTTTCTAGTGGCGTGCATTGTTCGAACTTGAGGCGGGTAAACAAGACGAAGCAACATGTGCCATGCTGCATATGCAACTACCATCACGCATGAGTGGAGCGTGTAAGCTAAAATGCCCGAGTTTGCTGCAATTCGTTCGACAGGGCATGTTCGAAGCGAAGATTGTTGTCTAGAAGGATGACCTTGCTTGCTTTACTGACATTGCAAGCAATGTGGTTCATCCAGATATGAGTAAGCCCTTGTTTACAAAGAGCAAATGCCGTTAATTCGGAGGTATAAAAGGATGGTGCAATGGTTGAGTTAACCATGTTTCCTGTGACTCGTGCAATGCACTGGTAACATTCGGTACAATTCATTTCAAAAAACACGTCTGCAAATTCAATGCTGGCTCTTCTTGCCAAGTATTGTCGACAATACAAAGCAAACCATAACCAGCGCGAGTGTTTTCATGTGTGTCAAAGATTTCCGATCGTTTAACACTGTTTCCGGGGAATTAGGGCAAGAACTAATCAATATCGGTGCTAATTTTGGCAAAGTAGATATTGTTGATGTGTTACCACATCCTTCCACCATTAGTAGAATATCCAAGTAAAGACATATGAAATACGAAGTGAAGTAATGCCTCTGATTATTATTTCTTCCATGCACGACAAATGTTGGCTTCATTAATTTTGATAGGTGGACTGAGCAGATCCATTACCTGACTCTGACTATGCAGCGTATAGACAGAGAGTGGAAGCTGTTCAGTAATGTGCTTTATTACAACAAAATTTCCAGATACAAAGAAAACAGGTAAAAGTATAGTTGCGGTAGTTTACGAGTTAAACATTCCTCAGTGTGATTATAAAGACATGCTTTTCGTAACAGATCAGGGTTCAAACATAAAGAAAGCTTTTGAAAATCATAGAGTCTGCTTTGTGTTGTTCACTGCATGAATAAAGCGCATGCGCACGTATTTGAAGAGATGAGATTTCCTGTGGAAGATATTCCAGGATGTACAAACACAATGAACGCCGCAAAGGCTGTGGTGAGGTATCTGAAAAAAAAAAAACGGTCTTGCTACCCAACTTCAAAAAATGATACAGCAAGAATGAATTACGAGGTGGATTAGTCTCCATACGATGTTAGTCTTTTTTAAGCAGTATCATCTTATGCAGTGAACAGCACAAGGCAGATGTCTATGATTTTCAAGTTTTCTTTATGTTTGATCAGCAGTATGTTGCAAAATTATATGGCCTTGCAAAAGTTAGATGGCTTCAGTTACGAGGTTGCAGAACAGATGGTAGATTTCCTTAAACCATTCACAAATGATCTGGAACATGAAACAGAGCCAACAATTCACTCAATACTCTTGTAGTTCCATAAACTGCAGTACCACTGCTCAGTCAGTCAATCAGACTGTGAGGTATTTATTAATGGTTGAGTTCCGCAGTTTGTCACTTAAGTAATATGCATATAGTTATTACATTAATATTATGTCGAACCTTGATTTTACTTTCAGGAAATCCTTAAGATAAACATCAGAGCTCACAATCTCTTAAGTGAAAAGGTACAAGTCTCAACTGTACAAAAAATAGCTACATTACTATGGCCTCCGTTTCGCCACCTGAAAATGTTAGTAGAAGATGAAAGGAAGGCCGTAATGGACGAAGTCAGACGCATCTGTATAACAGATCTGTATATCAGGTTCGTAACATAATTTGCTTCCACCTCTGTGGTGTAGTGGTTAATGTGATTAACTGCCATCCCGAAGGCCCAGGTTCGATTCCCGGCATGGAACGGGGTCCACTCAGCCTCGGGAGGTCAACTGAATAGCGGTGGGTTCGATTCCCACCACAACCATCCTCGAAGTAGTTTCCCGTGGTTTCCTCCTTCCCCTCCAGGTAAAAGCCAGGATGGTACCTAAATTAAAGCCACCTTCCCTCTTCCATGCCTATCCCTTTCAATCTTCCTATCCCCCACAAGGCCCATGTACAGCATAGTGAGGTGAGGCCACTTGGGCGAGGTACTGGTCCTTCTCCTGAGTCGTAAACCATCGACCCAAAAGTCTCACGCTCCAGGACACTGCCCTTGAGGCAGTAGAGGTGGGATCCCTCGTTGAGTCCGAGGGACAAACCAACGCTGGATGATAAATAGATTAAGAAAGAAAGAAAGAAAGAAAGACAGAAAATATTTGCTATGTGTAGTTACTTAAGTAATTGCATCCCTACGTCCACCAAACACATTGTTTAGTTGAAATGAGAAATGAAAAAAAAAAAAATGACATGGCGTATGGCTTTTAGTGCCGGGAGTGTACGAGGACAAGTTTGACTCGCCAGATTCAGGTCTTTCGATTTGACTCCCGTAGGCGACCTGCGCGTCGTGATGGGGATGAAATGATGATGAAGACGATACATAAACCCAGCCCTCGAGCCAGCGGAATTAACCAATTATGGTTAAAATTCCCAACGCTGCCGGGAATCGAAGCCGGGACCCCTGTGACCAAAGACCAGCACGCTAACCATTTAGCCATGGAGCCGGACAAAATGAGAAATAAAGTAACTAAACAAGGTGCTCGGTCTCACTGTAGATCCTCCATGTCGCACTGTGCGTGCATCGACCAGTCTACAACAGCCTCCGAAGAAAAAGAACAATTCAATAAGTGAATAAATGACAACTGAGCTGCTGGTGACGAAGTAGATATGTACTGCGATATGAATGCTAGTTAAGAAGATAACGATGATATACTGCACTGGTGGAGGAAGCATGCAATCAGTCTGCCCACTCTGTCAGTAATTGCTAGACGTACCTTGTGCATTCCAGCAAGCAGTAAAAGAAATATTAATAAAGCTGGAATGGTTTTTACGAGTCGTAGTGTCAGCCAGACCCAGACCAAGTCAATGACTTGTTATTAATTTATAATAATCATCACAATAACAATAAATAATAAGTTTACAATTCATTACCAGAGCCTCCGTGGCTCAGGCGGTAGCGCGCCTGCCTCTCACCGCTGGATACCGTGGTTAAAATCCCGGTCACTCTGTGTGAGATTTGTGCTGGACAAAGCGGAGGCGGGACAGGTTTTTCTCCGGGTACTCCGGTTTTCCCTGTCATCTTTCATTCCAGCAACACTCCCCATTAATATTTCATTTCATCTGTCATTCATTTATTATTGCCTCAGAGGAGTGCGACAGGCTTCGGCAGCCGGCACATTTCCTATCCTCGCCGCTAGATGGGGGCTTCATTCATTCCATTCTTGACCCGGTCGAATGACTGGAAACAGGATGTGGATTTTCATTCACAATTCATTACCAATTTTGAGCAAAGATAACCTTTTCAGTTAATTTTGGGGTTTATATTTAACTGTACGTGTTATAATGACATTCATTTGCACAGTTTATACACAATGTCTTTGGTATGGCTAGTAGTGAAATGTATGGCGTATGCATTAATAATGTGTATCATGTTTCCGTATATAGAGCGGCTAAGTGTGATAACCAGGAGGAATACACGTAGCAGCACGTGAAATCCATTAACCATTTCTACCACTATAGTGTAGAAACATAGTATAAAAATATGAGTTTAATTATTGACAGTTTCGTGCCCAGTCATAAAACCACCATGGACGTAAAAGCGTAATGTTCATCATCATCATCTCTTTACCCTCCAGGGTCGGCTTTTCACTCGGACACAGCGAGGGATCCCACCTCTACCGCCTCAAGGGCAGTGTCCTGGAGCTTCAGACTCTTGGTCGGGGATACAACTGGGGAGAATGACCAGTACCTCGCCCAAGCGGCCTTACTTGCTATGCTGAACAGGGGCCTTGTGGAGGGATGGGAAGATTGGAAGGGATAGGCAAGGAAGAGGGAAAGAAGCGGCCGTGGCCTTATGTTAGGTACCATCCCGGCATTCGCCTGGAGGAGAAGTGGGAAACCACGGAAAACCACTTCCAGGATGGCTGAGGGGGGAATCGAACCCACCTCTACTCAGTTGACCTCCCGAGGCTGAGTGGACCCCGTTCCAGCCCTCGTACCACTTTTCAAATTTCGTGGCAGAGCCGGGAATCGAACCCGGGCCTCCGGGGGTGGCAGCTAATCACGCTAACCACTACACCACAGAGGCGGACAAAAGCGTAATGTTTCCAGAGATAAAGGTATGCGAGACAAACTTAACAGAGTTCGGCTAAGTAAGGACGGACGGAGCGAGCACCTCTACATGTGACTCAGATAACGCGTGAAGGAGCGTTTATAAAGGGGTAAGGTCGAACGAACTGGGCTCGTCTCGCTTCTGAGTAGCAAATTCGGTCATAGCCATACTCAATAAATATGAACCGAGCATAGAGCATGTTTTGCACGACACTAATGCGTTCCTGGAGTGTACCCTTAAGACTTCGAGCGATCCTAGGAGGATCGACGAACATTCCCAGCTCGCCAGGTAGCACAGGAGTCATTAATCCTCCACCAGCCTTGAACTTACAGCGGAAGGGAACGGAGACGGGGAAGAAATTAATAGCCTTAAAACGGCCGTCTCCTACGCTGAAATGATAATTAGCGTGTATTCATTTGAGGTTATTCTGCACCGCGAGGCAATGGATATTTTCTGTAACATTCACGAAATTAGCCAGGGAAATTCTGTACCTTGGATTAGTAACCTTTCAACAGTGTGCCCAGAAAGCGTTCATACGATAGTTTCGTAGTTCTTCATGTACACAATACCATGAAAAATAATAATAATATTATTAATAATAGTAATAATGAGTCCACCATTGACGCAAAAGCGTAATATTTCCAACAGAGTACGGCTATGCAAGGACACAACACGAGTGTACCATAATAATAATAATAATAATAATAATAATAATAATAATAATAATAATAATAATAATAATAATAATAAATTATTATTATTATTATTATTATTATTATTATTATTATTATTATTATTATTATTATTATTATTATTATTATTATTATTATTATTATTATAAAACAAACTCATGGCGGCCTGGATGAGTAACTCAGACGGTAGAACGTTGGCCTTATGAGCTCATGTGATGGGTTTAGTTCCAGTTCACCGAATTCGATAGTTGCAGTCGCTTAAGAGTGGCCAGTATCCAGTATTCGTGAGAGAGTGGGTTCGAACCTCACTGTCGGCAGCCCTGAAGATGGTTTTATGTGGTTTCCCATTTCCACACCAAGCAAATCTGGGGCTGTACCTTAATTAAGGCCACGGCCACTTCCTTCCTACTCCTAGCACCTTCCTGTACAATCGTCGCTATAAGATATATCTATGTCGGTGCGACGTAAAGCAACTTGTAAAAAAAGTGGAGTTCAGTTCGGTGGTGTTTGCAGGTGCTAAAATACGCCAGTCTCGCATCGGTAGATTTGCACGTAAAGTAACTCCTGTCGGAAGATATTCTGACACTTCGGCGTCTCCGAAAACCATTAAGGTAGTTAGTGCGATGAAAAAAAAAAAAACCAATATTATTATTATTTACAATTGGCTTTACGTCGCACCGACACAGGTATATTTTATGGCGACGATGGGATAGGAAAGGCCTAGGAGTAGGAAGGAAGCGGCTGTGGCCTCAATTAAGGTACAGCCCCAGCATGTGCCTGATGTGAAAATGGGAAACGACGGAAAACCACCTTCAGTGCTGCCGACAGTGGGGTTCGAACCCACTATCTCCCGGATGCAAGCTCACAGCTGCGCGGCCCTAACCGCACGGCCAACTCGGCAGGTAACATTATTATTAAACGCGTGGCGCAACAGCTTATTTAGGCCTACGCCTGCCAAGATGACCCCTGCCCAGCAGATGGTCTGCAGGTGCTGGACTGGCACGTTGTCAGTGTGACGACATCCACAACAGTATTTCTTGGCTTTCATGATCGTATCTATTGTATCTTGTACCAGAAAGCTATTCCATTGGTCTCACGAGGCTGAGTCAACACCGTTTCAGGCCTCAATCCAGAATTAAATATTTCCGAATTGGCCGGGAATCAAAACAGACACCTTGGGATAAGAGGAAGGCCTACTATTCCTGCGCTATGGGCCTGGCAATAATAATAATAATAATAATAATAATAATAATAATAATAATAATAATAATAATAATAATAATAATAATAATAGTCTAGTAGTAGTAGTAGTAGTTTGTTACCACAGACCCTTCACTTGCAGTAAATTAGTAGTATCATGTTATTGTGGATAACGTGATCATAAGCACGGAACATCAATTTGGAACTTGAACCACAAAAACGTGACATTTTACTTCAGTGGCGATGTCACTCGGCTGTTACGCTCACTCATTCACTTGGTACACATTTTAAGAAGTAAAGGAGTCACCGAATTTTACACTAAACTGATATTTACCGGACCAGAAAATTTACGGACACGGCTTCCTTGCATAAGCACTCTTACCTGGCAAATGAAATGTCGTATGGCTTTTAGTGATAGGATATCCCGGGACGGGTTCGGCTCGCCAGGTGCAGGTCTTTCAATTTGACACCCGCAGGCGACCTGCGCGTTGTAATGAGGATGAAATGATGATGAAGACAACACATACACCCAGCCCCCGTGCCATTGGAATTAACCAATTAAGGTTAAAATCCCCGACTCGGCCGGGAATCGAACCCGGGACCCTCTGAACCTAAGGCCAGTACGCTAACCGTTCAGCCAACGAGTCGGACACCTGGCAAATGAAAGCGTCGGAATTTAGTCCCACAACACTGAGCTTTAAAGACGAACTCCTGACCAATTTTAGCCTGGACGTCTGAATCATTAACCACCGGCTCGCTTTTCATTACGAATGACACGCAAACAGTCTGTTCACACCAAGCAGCTACCTTAGCTTACCAGCAGCGAAGTTGACACATTTATTCTTTTCCAGTCGAAGGTTTACTTAATGTACCCGTATTTCTGGTACATGCCAGGCTGGGTGGCTCAGACGGTTCAGCCTTCTGACCCCAACTTGGCAGGTTCTATCCTGGCTCAGTCCGGTAGTATTCGAAGATGTTAAAATACGTCAGCCTCGTGTCGGCAGAACTCCTGCGGGACAAAATTTCGGCGTCTCCAAAAACCGTAAAAGTACGTAAATAACATTATTATATATATTGAACCAAGAATGCTGATACAGCGCCCCGTCTCGAAGTATTTGAAATACCTGCTACGCGCGAGATTAGCCGACCGCAGCTGGCAAACGACGAGTTAGCTCGGTTCTGGTTGGTCAAGGACAGGCTACGTCATAAAGAATGTTCTATAATTCCATACCTGATAACTCAATAAATAAAATTAGTATCACGATTTGGACATATCACCTTGTAGCCAATGCTAAACCATGCATAATTACAAAATCTCAAGCAAATCCATGCAAAATTGATGAAGTTATTGAAAGTTGAAGTTATACAGAGATCTCGTGACGTGACCAGCTGGCTTCGTATAAATTGAGGACCAGGCAATACGATAGAGAGTGTCTGATTCCACAGCCTAGCCGTGATGGCTGAATGTAGGACGGTCTACGACGAAATTCTACCAGTGTGTTACTATGAACTTCGACAGAAAACCATCGTATAAAGGTGACTGAATATCTTCTATCAGTTCATATACCGGGTAGTGTACGTCGGACTTGCATTTTTCAAGTTATATTACAACTGTGCAACTGAACTTAGATTTCGGAACTGTGAATTCAAACTTAGTTTAATGTCGAGTGCTGATCTTAAGACTTGTATTTCCAAATGAAATTCAAATTTTTTACTTCCTGTGGAGACGTTGACTCAGTCTTTAAGACAGTGCATAAGACTAGGAGTTAGTACGTACAGCTCGAAAGATGATTAACATTTATTCCACATTACAGTTGAATAGACTTAACCAAGTAGCTTCAGTAAAGAGATATTACTTTCTCGTACAAGCGGCTGAAGGTCATGACAATACTACGACAGGCGTACTATATTGTTTTACACTTTATTTTTGTACATCCGCATATGGTTCACATTTCGCGTTTGAAGGTGGTGACGTTTAACTGGTGTCTTTTTCCACCGTTTGGTAGCAGCACACGTACAGGGGCCAACGAATGCACTCGTTATAGGCATTTCATAACAACACTGGCAGAGTAGGAGCCGTCAACATGGAAAACAACCATCAGGGACAGCGCTATACGACTTGATTCTTATGGAAAGAAGGCGTGACCACTGCAGAAATTCATCGGCGCTTGGTGGCAGTCTGTGGAGAACATGCGCCGTCACGGAAAACAGTTTACAACTGGGTGGAAGGTCGGAAAACAGGACGCACATCGGTGGACAAAGGAACCAGTTCTGGAAGGAATGTGACAGTGTCAACACCAGCCAAAATTACCCGGGTCGAACAGGCCATCCAAGGAAACAAGTGCATCACATTTACAAAATGGAGGCAGCCAAGGGAATTAGCCGAAAAACCCTGCAGCGGATAGTGCACGGCCACTTACAGCTGGGGAAGGTGTCATCCACGTGGGTGCCTAGATTCACGTCTGCAGACGAAAAGCAAAGGCGTGTGGACGTGTTCAGAGAACTTTTGCAACGCTATGATCAAGATCCAGCCGACTTCATGGCTAGGCTTGTGACTGGTGATCAGACATTGCTCCATTACCATGAGCCATAAACGAAACAACAATCGATGCAATGGAAGCATAGGAGCAATCCACCGCCAAAGAAATGTCGAACAGAGCCATCAGTTGCAAGCGAATGGCGACAGTGTTCTGGGACATAAAGCGCATCATCCTCACTGACTGACTGGAGTTTGGGGCCACGATTTACAGTGCAGCATATGTGGCGACCCTTAAGCGCTTACGTCGTGCCATTCAGACTAATCTGCCAGGGAAATGGGCTAAAGGTATGCTTCCGCAACATGACAATGCCCGGCCCCACAATAGCCGAGAGACCACCGCTGCCATTGATCAAGCGGGATTCACAGTGCTGCCACACCCACCATACTGCCCCGACTTGGCACCAAGTGATTGTCACGTGTTCGGTCACATGAAGAAACCTCTGCGTGGTCGCCGTTTTGCGGATTTTTCAGAAGTGGACACAGCTGTCAAGGCATGGGTTCGCAGTAGTCTGAAAGAATGGTTTCAGGAAGGTCTGGAGAGACTGACACGACGATGGCAAAACTGCATAATGTTACAAGGAGATTATGCTGAGCAGGTGGGCGTAACAACTGATGTGTAATGTACTTCATTTGAGTAGAAAAAATAAAGTGTAAAACAATATAATACGCCCTTCGTATGTGTAGTATTGGAGAATACAAAATGGTGTCAGTGAACAACATTGTATTTACCTGCGTAATTAAATACCCTAATACTACCACATGTGAACGGAACTAAATTCACATTCTGTAAATATCAAGTGTCGTGTTATAATAGCGTGTGAACGGAACTAAATTCATACGTCTGTACTTAACATGTTGTAGTCTCACCGGCATGTAAATAATTCTGACAATAGTAGGATGTAACGAAACTTCTTAAGCATTTGTGTCCTGTTACTTCATGTACTGTGAAACGCACAAGTGAATCATTACTTTGAATTTATTTAAATCTGTGTCCAGTGAAATTTTCATTTAAAACTATGGCAAGTGAATAATTTATTTTCAAAACTGTGACGAGTGAAATGTTTTTTTATAAAAAAACAGAATCAAGTGAATGTTGCTATTGATGCTTTCACGACTCGTACTTATAGACATGATACTGTATATTTTCTTGACACGACATAAGCCCAAAACCTTATACAGTATCATGTCTAGAATCAAGTGAATTTTGCTTTTGAGTGCGCGTTTGATCCAATTAACATTCGAACCGCAATTTATCTCTTTATTTTCATAGGTGCAGTTACAGTAAAGAAATGTTCGTGGTAGATTCTATTGCCTCCCCTGCCAACCGTACGACTTGACGCGGTAGGGAGGCTTGCGCGTCCCAATGAAGCAGATAGCCGAGCCGCAGGTGCAACCATATCGGATGTGTATCTGTCGAGAAACCAGACTAACGAATGGTTCATCGAAAGAGGGGTAGCAGACTTTCGGAAGTTGCAAGGGCGGCAGTCTAGATGATTGTCTGATATGGTCTTGTAATAATACTCAATGTGGCTTAGCTGTGTTGATGCTACACGGCTGAAAGCAACGGGAAACTACAGCCGTAACTAACTCCCCAGGACATGCCGCTCTCGCTTTATGAATGCTGTACTGATGATGGCTTCCTCCCGGGTAAAATATTCCGGAGGTAAAATTGTCCCCTATTCGGATCTGCGGGTTGGGTCTACACGAGAGGGAGCGATCATCAGGGAGATGGATACAGATATTCTTCGATTCGGAGCATGGAATGTTAGAAGTTTGAATCGTTGTGGCAGGTTACAGAATTTGAAAAGGGAGATGGCAAGGGTAATGTTAGATGTAGTTGGTATAAGTGAAGTACGTTGGCGCGAAGAAAATGATTTTTGGTCAGGCGACTGCAGAATTATCAACACAAAATCAAACAGGGGAATTGCAGGAGTTGGTTTAATAATGATTAAGAAAACAAGGCAGCGGGTAAGCTACTACGACCAGCATAGTAAAATGATTAGTGTTGTCCAGATACACAGCAAACCAATGTCCACCACAATAGTGCAGGTCTATATGCCTACTAGTTCAGCAGATGATGAAACCTTCGAAAGAATATATGAAGAGATTGAAGATTTAATACAATATTAAAAGGTGACCAGAATCTAATAGTGATGGGAGACTGGAATGCAGCGGTAGGCCAAGGAAGAGAAGGTAATGTAGTAATATGGTTGAATTGTGCACTGATCATAATTTAGTCCTTGCTAATACTTTGTTCAAACAATTTCTTGACTTTCAATAATGTCATTTACCAACAGATGGGTCTTCCCATGGGGTCACCAGCTTCACGGATCCGTGCGGATATTTACTTCAATAATTTAGAACATTCTCACATTATTGGTAAGATTAACGGAATTCAACAATGGACACGCTATGTAGATGACACGTTTGTCATTTTAGACTCCCGTATTATTAACAGCAATACAGTACTTGAACTCCACTCCACTGATGCACATATAAAATTCACCATCGAGTCAGAAAACAACAATGCCCTTAATTACCTGGACTTAACTATTATGCACAACTACAACAACACTCTATCCTTTAATATATATAGAAAACCCACCCACACCATCATTACCATCCAACAAACTTTTCTGCAGCGAGACATACATAAGAAATCAGCTTACAATAGCATGGCACTGAGAGCATTAACTGTTCCGTTATCTCGCAAGAATTACAAAAAAGAAATTAATGCTATTTACAATATTGTAGAATACAACGGTTTCAGTAGAACCTTCATCAATATAATAATAAATAGATATAAGAGCAGACCCAAGACTACCGTTCCTAAAGAGAAGTATTCCACTTTCATGTTCAATAGTAGTAGCATTTACCGAGCTCGATAGCTGCAGTCGCTTAAGTGCGGCCAGTATCCAGTATTCGGGAGATAGTAGGTTCGAACCCCACTATCGGCAGCTCTGAAAATGATTTTCCGTGGTTTCCCATTTTCACACCAGGCAAATGCTGGGGCTGTACCGTAATTAAGGCCACGGCCGCTTCCTTCCCACTCCTAGCCCTTCCTTGTCCCTTCGTTGCCATAAGACCTATCTGTGTCGGTGCGACGTAAAGCAACTAGCAAAAAAAAAAGTAGTAGCATTTACAAAATTTGTAATATCTTTTTAAAAACTCAACATTAAAATAGCGTTTAGAACCTCCCACATCAACTCCAGACTTATTTTTATCCGCAAACTGTCAACGATAACAATAATAATAGTTACCTGAACTCCGGAGTTTACAAATTAGAATGCCAATCCTGCAATTCCGGCTATGAGGGTAAAACAGGCCGCAATTTTGTCATGAAATGAAATGAAATCGCGTATGGCTTTTAGTGCCGGGAGTGTCCGAGGACAAGTACGGCTCGCCAAGTGCAGGTCGTTTGATTTGACACCCGTAGGCGACCTGCGCGTCGTCATGAGGATGAAATGATGATGAAGACGACACATACACCCACCCCCCGTGGCAGCGAAATTAACCAATGATGGTTAAAAATCCCTACCCTGCCGGGAAACGAACCCAGGCCCCCTGTGATCAAAGGCCAGCACGCTAACCATTTATCCACGGAGCCTGACAATTTTGTCATAAGATACGCCGAGCATCGCAACGCTCTCAAATATGATCGTTTTTCGGCTATGAATGATCGTCATAAAAAGTACAGTCACGAATAGACATCAATAGATAAAGATCTTGCATTATGAGCAAAACGGCACCTTTCTCAATATCAATATAGATCAGTTTATGAACCCCTCTCATAATTTGAATGAAATCATCGAAAAAAAGGAACATTCTACTTGAAACATTCACTCCATATATTTGTCAGAACTTCTATGATACAAAAAACAAATCACACCTACATCTCTCCATCTCACTACTACTCCCCCCTACCCCTCACGCCACCATCCCTTTACCCGTCCTCTTCACCCTTCACTCCTCCCATACTCGCAAACACAGCTCAGGAAACAACAGACACGATCAGTAAGAACGGGACCGTTAAATTTGAGAAGTTTGGGCCGTTTCGAGAGGACAACTACTTAATAAATTTAAACTTCATTGGCGGTTTCCACTAGGTATCACATACATTTTACCAAACGACTTGATTATTACTCCAATCTAATGATTGAAATGTGTATATATTGAATTGTTTTAATTCCGTCGTGTATCAATTTTTCGCTGCCCTCCTGACTATTTAAAAATAAGGCAAATGCACCTAGCCAGAAGTGGACACGATCATTGAGAACAGGAACACTAAAACTGAGGTCAGGCCTTTCAAGAGTGCAAATATTCAAAAAAATTGAACTTCATCGGCGATTTTCCACTATGTATCACACCCATTTTACCTGGCACATGTTTCCTCTCAAACTTAGTTTCTCAAGTTTTTCGCTGCCCTCTTAACTATTTGTGATGGTGACTCAACGGAGACAGAGTGTCATTTTGAATTTTTAGCACAGTGATTTCGTCCTGTTTTTAATTATAACACACTGCAGTTTTAGACTAAGAGGTCCACGACCTCGCCATAATAACTTATTGTTTGTTTCCGTCATGTCTAATTTGTTTTCATTCTTATCTTCATTAAGTTTTAACCCATATTTTAGCATCAATTATGTAAATAGTTTTAACCTTTTCTCACTGCAGATGTCTCAAACGAACTGATTATTACTCCATCTAATGATGGAAATGTGTATATATTGAATTGTTTTAATTCCGTCATGTCTCATTTGTTTCTCATTCTTTCCTTCATTAGGTTTTAACACATTTTTATCAGATATTATGCAAATAACTTTAACCTGGGATGGCTTAAATGAGTTGAAGCATGTTTGACTATTATTACTCCATCTAATGATGGATATGTATATGTATTGAATAGGAGGACATATTAATTTTCCTTTGTAAGGTGCAAACCATCAATACGGAATGATTCTAATATCTTGTAATTAGTACCTCTTGCCGGAAAAATTTTAACATGTATTGTTTACAGAAGAATGGAAAGACAAGTTGAAGCAGAGTTGGGAGAAGATCAATTTGGCTTCGGAAGAAATGTAGGAACACGTGAAGATATCCTAACGTAAAGGATCTTACAGGATGGAACTAAGAAGAACAAGCCCACGTACATGGCATTCATAAAACTAGAAAAGGCATTTGATAATGTTCATTGGACCAAGTTATTTGAGATTCTGAAGGTGGCTGAGATCAGATACCGAGAACGAAGGATTATCTACAATCTGTATAAAAATCAGTCTGCAGTGATAAGAATCGAGGGCTTTGAAAAAGAAGCAACAATCCAGAAAGGAGTGAGGCAAGGCTGCAGTTTGTCCCCGCCCCTTTTCAATATTTACATAGAACTGGCAGTAAAGGAAATCAAAGAGGAATTTGGAAAGGGAATCACAGTTCAAGGAGGGGAAATCAAAACCTGTTTTTTGTCTGGGACTGCAGAAGATCTCGAGAAGTTAGTCTCGGGCAAGGAGTACAAGACAAATATATCCAAAACAAAAGTAACTGGGTGCAGTCGTACGAAGGAAGGTGATGCAGGTAATATTAGATTAGGAAATGAAGTCTTAAAGGAAATACACGAATATTGTTACTAGGGTAGTGAAATAACTAACGATGGCAGAAGTAAGGAGGACATAAAATGCAGGCTAGTACAAGCAAGGAAGAGCTTTCTTAAGAAAATAAATTTGCTCACTTCCAACATTGATATAGGAATTATAAAGATGTTCTGAAGACTTACATCTGGAGCGTGGCATCGTATGGAAGCGAAACATGGACGATAACTAGCTCAGAAAGAAAGAGAATAGAAGCTTTTGAAATGTCGTGCTACAGAGGAATGCTGAAGGTGAGATGGGTAGATCGAATCACGAATGAAGAGATACTGAATAGAATTGGTGAGAGGAGATCGATTTGGCTAAATTTGACGAGAAGAAGAGATAGAATGATAGGACACATCCTAAGACACCCAGGACTTGTTCAGTTGGTTTTTGAAGGAAGTGTAGGCGGTAAGAATGGTAGAGGTAGACCAATGTACGAATATGACTAGCAGATTAGAGCAGATGTAGGATGCAGTACTTACGCAGAAATGAATAGGTTAGCACGGGATTGGGTGGCATGGAGAGCTGCATCAAACCAGTCTACGGACTGATGACTCAAACAACAACAGATTATATCACATTCTACACTGTATAGCTACATTTATTTACTCCCTTCAAGGGAACCCTTCCAACCATTCAGTTTCATTTCAAACTACACCAGTGATCAGTAAACCCTGGAACTTAGACTCTCATACCGTTTGCAATCTGCCAGAACTTCCAGACCTTCTAGTCGTCGTGGAAATTCACGTGGTCCCATTGTACAGAGAGCTGACCTATGGTGTGGGAAAGGAGTAATAGCAGCGAGGGACATCGCCTGCCAAAACACAAAGGACATTCACTCCTCTTTTCCAACCATGGCTGTATTATAGGTGGCATGCAACTTGTCTTGTTTTATGAATAAACAAATATTTCAATTTAAGGAGTTTATTTCGAAAACCTCCCTCTTTGTACGCATTCCAACCATGGACCGTAGACGCCTTGCGTAAATCCATGCTCTCCAAGGTAGCTAAGTGCGGGCGTTCCAGATATAATATATACTGTATATGTGTGCGGATAAGCCCATTAAGACTACGCAAAGTACTTAGAGGCGTGCATTTGCCTTCCTCTGTGACCATATTTTTTCATTCTTTTGCTGTGGGTTTCATTCCTGTCTTCAGACCAGGTTCTTCCAGTCTTCTTCTTTGATCTTTCTTCTTGGTCAACTTGCCATTTGTGAACTTGGATGTGAAGATTACCCTGTTCTGGACATCTGCTGGCGTAATTCCTGCCTCTTTTACATCGGTTTTCATTTCGCCAATCCATTTCATTCTTGTGCTTTACTCCTGTTTTCATAGAATTTGACTAGTTGTTTGGTAAGTCTTTTAATATGTCCATAGAATCTTAGCCTGCGTTTTCCAATGTCACTGTGAATATTTGTGTAATGCTTGATTTTCTGTCTGCCTCTAAGTTGGTATTGCCCATTGGTGAGTTTTGGGCCTGGAATTGTTCTTATGATTTTGCGTTCCTGTTTCTCAGTGTTTTCAGTGTCTGTTTTCCTGTTCAGTATTAGCGTCTCTGATCAGTAAAGACATCCTGGTTTAATGACTGTATTGTAATGTCTTAGTTTTGTGTGCTTGGAGATACATTTCTTGTTACAGATATTTTGGGTTCGTCGATACGCGGTTTCCGTCTTTTGACATCTTTTTTTCATTGGCTTTTGTTTCGAGTCCATTTTTCTAAATTGTTTCAACAAGACACTTAAATTGTCTTAAATTGTGATACTCGTTTAAGTTTTCCATATTTTGTCTCCATGAATTTTGGTGCATGATTTTTGCAAGTCGTGTATTCTGTCTTTTCAAAAGATATCTGTAGGCCTACATATTCCGCAATTTATTTGAGGAGATCAATCTGATTTTGGGCTGTTGAAATGTCTCGGGTTAATACTGCTAGGTCGTTCGGAAATGCTAGGCAATCTGTCGCTAGTTTTCCTCTGCCTAAAGTGATTGGCTGATGAATTTTGAAGACCAATTTCTGTTTGCACCATTCTTGTATCACTTTTTCAAGGACGCAGTTGAAGAGTAAAGCTGATAATCCATCTTGTTGCATTTGCCTGGCACGAAAATATGAAACCACGCAAAACCATCTTCAGGGCTGCTGTTCGAACCGCCTGTCTCCCGAATGCAATCTGATAGCTACGTGACCCAAACCGCACAGCCACTTGCTCGGTCGGAAAACTCATTCGCTCATTAATATCGGTCATTCGTTCAGATATATCAAATATTCTAAATAAGGGTCGTAACCGTGCACAAATATAATTCACAAGTGCCCATAGTGCAAACAAACTTGCAAAGTGTTAATCACAGTCTAAACTTTTATATTCCTAAACATTTAACTTTCAAAAGTGGCCTTTTGCGTGGGGTTGACACGTCCGTTTCTGAGAAGAAACTAGTCAGAAATAAAACCGATTTTAACATTTTGGGAGTTCACCGTCATCATTGGAAAATAATTCGTGATGTACAGGTTGAGCATGTTTCCAGGCACTTAGTGCGAATTTTATTTCAAGGTCGTACTCTACCGGAGTACGTTTGCATTTACGACACGTAGTGCTATAACTGCTACCGTTATGGACACGTTTTCAAAGTATGTAATGGAAACGGGCGTTGTGCATCATGTGGAGATCATCATTCTACACAAGAATGTCCTTCACCGGACTTCCCCAAATGTATATATTGTTCAGGTCGCCACCGTTCTGACGATCGTACTTGTATCGTGTATCAAAAGCTGAGACGTATTAAGTATTGCACGTCTTAACTTAACTGTTGATCAGGCCTTGGATCTAGAAAATTCTGGTACATATGCTAGCACTGCTAAACAGAA
This sequence comes from Anabrus simplex, assembly GCF_040414725.1. NCBI lineage: Eukaryota > Metazoa > Arthropoda > Insecta > Orthoptera > Tettigoniidae > Anabrus > Anabrus simplex. Next base: position 857,317,219 of record NC_090266.1, read on the forward strand.
TATTCCATCATCCAATGTGGAGTACGCCCAAGAATTTCCACCTATATCATCACAAGCTCTTACTCCTCATCTACCTGTTTTGATTTCGCGTAGGGGTATTAAGCCAGTACCCGTTCGAGCTTCATACTTCCCGACATTTCAACGTAAAGCTGCTTGACCACCACGGCAACCAGTTCACAATCCTTGGAAGACCTTCTATAATGGACAACGCACTTGCTTGGTTCATCGATAACATTTAAACCTTGCAAGCCAGCTTATTCAGCACCTATCACTGCACTGAATGGCTCCATGGCTGAATGGTTAGAGTGCTGGCCTTTGATCATAGGGGTCCCAGGTTCGATTCCTGGCAAGGTCGGTAATCTTAACCACATTGGTTAATTTTGCTGGCACGGGGCTGGGTGTATGTATCGTCTTCATCATCATTTCATCCCCATCACGACGCGCGGGTCGCCTATGGGAGTCAAATCAAGAGACCTGCACCTGGCGAGCCGAACATGTCCTCGGACACTTCCGGCACTAAAAGCCATACGCAATTTCATTTACTGCAGTTGTGAACAAACTTGTTGAGCTTGCTTTTCGACCGCTATTATATCGACTGACTCGGGACTCATTCTTAAGAACTTTCGCGAGGTAATCACAACTATTTTATTGCAGGAACATTTTTTGTTACTTGTTTAACGTCGCACTAACACAATGAAGGTTTTCGGCGACGGAAGGATGGAAAAGGTAGCAGCCGTGGCCTTATTAAGATACACCGCCGGGCTGAGTGGCTCATGCGTTTGAGGCGCTGGCCTTCTGACTCCAACCTGGCAGGTTCGATCCTTGCTCAGTCCGGTGGTATTTGAAGGTGCTCAAATACGTCAGGCTCGTGTCGGTAGATTTATTGGCAAGTAAAGGAACTCATACGGTACAAAATTCCGGCACCTCGGCGTCTCTGAAAACCGTAAAAGTAGCTAGTGGGACGTAAAGGAAATAACATTATTATTACAATTAAGATACAGCCCCATCATTTGCCTGGTGCGAAAATTAGACTCAGCAGAAAAACATCTTTGAGGCTGCCAAAGGCGGGATGCGAACACACTATCTCCTGAATGCAAGCTCATAGTTGCGCAACGCTAACCGCACGGCCAACTCCCTCAGTATAGCACATCTTAAATAGTTAAAATTCCCGCAGCTTAATTTTTGAAGTCCCTCACTATCGAGGATAATAAGTGAACTTCCGAATTCACACTGTGCTCTCGATGCCTCTCTAATTAAATGTTCAACGTGATAGCTTTGAGAACGGCATGTTCTACAATTAGAGTATTTGACGTTTAATACACGATGAGCAGACCGCAGGGAATGTTTACACACCGGACCTCATCAAATCTGTCCCATTATACTGACCGTAGTCTGCTGGCCTAATTATCTCAGAGTTCACGTCGTATGATAACACTTCCGTCCAGCTTGCTCGCCAGTGCAACTCGCTGCTGTAGCTAGCTCAGTCGCAATGGAGCTACTATTTTTACACCAAACTTTCGCTTACTTAAGGCACATAATAATAATAATAATAATAATAATAATAATAATAATAATAATAATAATAATAATAATAATAATAATAATAATAATAATAGTAATAATAATAATGTCCGACTCGTTGGCTGAATGGTCAGCGTACTGGCCTTCGGTTCAGAGGGTCCCGGGTTCGATTCCCCGCCGGGTCGGGGATTTTAACCTCTATTGGTTAATTCCAATGGCCTGGGGGCTGGGTGTTTGTGCTGTCCCCAACATCCCTGCAACTCACACACCACACATAACACTATCCTTCACCACAATAACACGCAGTTACCTACCCATGGCAGATGCCGCCCACCCTCATCGGAGGGTCTGCCTTACAAGGGCTGCACTCGGCTAGAAATAGCCACACGAAATAAATAAATAAAATGATAATTTCGTGTGAGGAGCAGCCCTTGTAAGGCGGACCCTACGACGAGGGTGGACGGCTTCCGCCATGTGTGGAAAAGTACGTATTTGTGTGTTGAAGGATAATGTTGTATGTGGTGTATGAGTTGCAGGAATGCTGGGGACAGCAAAAACACCCAGTCTCCAAGCCAAGGGAATTAAGCATTTAAGAGTAAATTTCTCACCGGCCGGGAATCGAACCCGAGTCCCTCTGAAGTGAAGGCCACTATACACTGACCATTCAGCCAAGGAGCCCGAATATATATACGGTATATTATTTCTAGTCAAAAGGATCGTTCAGACATCTTAGAAGGTACTATACGTTTCATATTCGCAAGTATTTGTAGATGATGACCAAGATGGTCCTAACCCTCGAATGGAGCAATACCAACAACCGTTCCTGTCCCGTCGAACTATTCAATACCCTCCGTGGCATTCTGATTTAGGTCGAATGGGAGTGTTAAGATTAACTAACTATAGACTTTAATCTTTTTCTTCCTGGCCCTATTCGCAATTTATTATTGAGGTCGGCATTTGATGTGGCCCAGTTTTACGGCCGGATTCCGTTCCTAGCGCCAACCCTATATGGAGGGATGTATTCACTATTGTGTGTTTCTGTGGTGTTCGCTCGTGTGGCATGTGGTATGTAGATAAAGAGAATTGTTTAAGACTAACTTTCTAAATTTCTATACATTTCCAGCCCCAGACCAGAGGAATTAACTATACGCTGTTAAAATCCCGGGCTCGGCCGGGAATTGAACCCGGCCCATTGAATCAAAGGTCACTACCCTACCCATTTGGTCAAGGAGCCGAATTAATAATAAAAACCAAGGTAGGGTTAAGTGGCTGTGATGGTAGAGCGTTGGCAGGTTAGAACCTGGCTCAGCCCGGGGATATTTGTAGGTGTTTAAATAAATAAATAAATAAATTATAACATTTTTGTTTAATGGTTTTATAAATCACTAATGAATGTTATCACACACGAGTTCTTAAACGTATTGGAAGCCAACGTTACTAGGTTGAAACCTCTCGTGGTCATTCTAGAAGTCGCTATTGACTTCAACATCTGACGAATGCCGAGAGTGCACTTATATTAAAACCAAATTTCCTCTCTTCCCAAACTAGACCCTACTAATGTACTGTAAATACATCACCAGTACTAACACAACAACACAGGTTATCAGAGAGACTTCATCGGAAAATAAGTGGAACTATCCATCAAGATGTCCTATATAGCTATATGAAGCAACAATAGGATCACACCTTGAACTCAGTAACAGAAGGTTATTCCGACCCATTAACCTTGTTTCTTCTCCTCGGTGGTGGCGGCGACTGTTGTCTTGAGGGGAAAGACAATGGCATTATCAACGCTTACCTACACTCACTGTGCTGGAATATTGGATAAAACCCTTAGTAGATTGTAAAACCCGGGTTCTAGCGCACTCGCAACTTTCCTCAATAATTCATGATTTTCCGCACATTTCTTTAGAATTTTACTTCTTTCCCCCCAAAAATTACAAAAGTTAAAATATTCAAAAATAAAAAAATCAACTAAAAATCGCCTCTTTCCCCCCCCCCCCAAAATTGCATATTTTAGCAAAAATAACAAAAGTTAAAATGTTACGTAAAACAGACCAAAAATTAATATTTATATAAAGTTTAAAAATCACAAAAATCCCCTAAAAATCAGCAAAAATTGCTAAAATTATGGGAAAATGATTAAAATTGTAAAAGTTAACGAAAATACGCGAAAATTCACGATAATTTACTAAAATTTATGACACTTACTAACTTCACATGGGGAGACAAGAGAGAGCTTAGAGGAAGAAAATTTAAAAAATGAAATGAAAAGCTCATGGTACTGTGATTCAAACAAACTCAATGTTGTGAATGAAATTATCTTTAATTGTTGTTTTTCTCTGTAGATCATTTTAAACTAGTAAGACTTTCTATTTTATCTTCATCTTCTAAAACTATTTTTGTATATCGATCTGGTAGTATTATTTTAAATTTGTTGTCTAGCATTAACGCTATTTTTGACCATATTTAGTTTCTATAATTTCGGCATTTGAAATATCGTAAGTTTCATTTCTTTCAGTTTTGCTAATTTAGTAAACGATGTAGAATGATTTCCTTCTTTTAAATTATTAAGTTCATCTTTTAGATTTTCAATATTCTGGCAGTCCATTTATATAGATAAGAAATCTATTCCTTAATCCTTAGATTTAATTCGTAATGGCCCCAAGTTAATGTATTAATTCCATTTTCTAATATATATCTTTTATCATCATCAGGAATTCAACAGAATATAATTCGTGTTTATAAGATCTAATTAAATTCATTGTTCTATATTGTTTTGTTTTTTCGTTTAAACATTGTTTATAATCATCGAGACTAATTTCATTCTTAACTACGGATTCTTTAACACCTTTTGATTTTTTACATTCCTTATCATCTACTTTATAAGCATACATTTTTTTATTTTAAACTAACGTGTTCTGTCATTATTTTACTACAGTTTTCATCTTTCATTTTTCCTAAGACTTTTTTGTTTACTTGTGGTATTCCAAATTGATTATCTTTTTTATATGCGTTTGTATCAATTTCATTTAACATTGTTTTCATATCGCTATAAAAATCATCAGTTCTTATACCATATATAAATGAATCGGTATCCATATAACACAAATCTATATTGTTTCCATATTTTGGTTTCATAATATTATAGTGAAAATCATACATTTTTATTTTTGAAATATCTAAAATAGCCATTCCAATATAAATTGGTTTATCAAATTTCATTTTTATTTTCTTCATATGAACAGCAGCCAAATTTTCAGAAAATATTGTTGTATGATTATAATTCGGTTTAGAAACATATTTTGTATGTTTTTCTGGATCAGTCGACGAGTGGATGGATTCGAACCACAGCAATTATTCCCTATCACCCATTTACAACACCTGTACCAACCAAGCTACTATATCCCACTGTCAGAACAGGTCGCATAACCTCCACTTATCGATGAGGAATTTTATTGACGTTTTTATCGGGAAGATCTCTTCCTTCAAGTTCTAAGAACAAATTTTTACTATTTATTGTTTATGTGGTATGCGTCGATCTAGAAATCGGATCTGAGTGGTGTGTTCTTTTTTGCTAGTTGCTTTATGTCGCACCGACACAGATAGGTCTTATGGCGACGATGGGATAGGAAAGGCTTAGGAGTTGGAAGGAAGCGGCTGTGGCCTTAGTTAAGGTACAGCCTCAGATTTGCCTGGTGTGAAGATGGGGAAACCACGGAAAATCATCATCAGAGCTGCCGACAGTGGGATTCGAACCCAATATCTCCCGGATGCATTTTCACAGCCGCGTTCCCCTGACCGCACGGCCAACTCACCCGGTCTGAGTGATGTCTACAAGCTAGATACTATGTATGCTTACGGTTCGTGGCCAGTACTGTAGAGGTTCACCCTGAATGGTAGGTCTCTAATGTGAGGATTCTTCGTTTCTAGCTAGTGGCCGCATTTTGCGAGGTTGAGTATACTCTTGACGACAGAGAAAGCGAGCTTGTAGATAGAAGTCCAACTATACAGTGAAAAGCATTGTCACATGCAACCATAATGTCGTAGTTCCTGGCTCGATACTCAGGGGCAATGAAACATTACTTACACAGAATTTGCCATCATAACTGGAATACCTCCTAATGCGGAAAGCAATTTGATAGCACCATTTCCTTAATACGAACGAGGTCGAAGATAGCAGGAAGACGTGCCTGTTTCGTGAAGTGCCGTAGCCCAGTGGTTCGAATCCACTTGCGGTGTTTTAATCCTCCGGCTGAAACAGCGAACAAAACAATCAGATTGCAGGATGCACCCATCACGCTTATTACACACAGGTACACCAAGGACGTCACATCCGTGAACGGGTAGTTGCTGTCGTTGAACAAGAAAATCTAACCGCAACAGAGGCATCCCACAGAGTACGGTCATGCGTTGTATAAGAAGTTTTCAAGAATCCGGAGATGTAAGCCGACTTGCTAACTCGGGTTCTTGGTGGGCCTCGAACCGATCGCTCGATGGCTGAGGCCCGCACGACCCTGTTCATGAACGCCGTGGAGCTACGCCAGGGCACACGTTTTCCCAGCATCTCGAGGATGGCCTTGAGACACCTAAATGATTTTCTTTTTACAATTGGCTTTACGTCGCATCAATACAGATGGGGACGATGGGATAGGAAAGGTCAAGGAGTTGGAAGGAAGCGGCCATGGCCTTAATTATGGTACAGTCCCAGTCTGGTGTGAAAATGGAAAGCCACGTAAAACCACCTTCGAGGCTGCCGACAGTGGGGTTGGAACCCACTATCTCCCGAATGCAAGCTCACAGCTGCGAGCACACCTGAATGAGACCGGGTTACAATCCCGATGAGCGGCTGAGAAGCAAAAGCTCACTGATGAGCAGAGGGTGTACCGCCTGCGTTTGCAGAGGACAAAGTACTACATGACTGGTCAAATGTCATATTCTCCGACGAGAACACGTTTCCCTCGGTGGACGATGGGCCGGTACGCGTGTTTCACCCTTTCTGCAACCGACACAGTCCAGTATACGCGGCCGAGCATCGGTGCTCTGGCCGTGTACCTATTGCGTGTTGGGATTGGATGAGCTCTCGTGGGATAGGAATGATGCACAGAATCGAGCAACGCCCGCCGCTGGGCAATATGTGCGGGTATTTCATCCCTACAGTTAATACAGTTTGAGCAGGACGTGTCTCCGATCTACACGTCCCGGTTTGTTCAGGAATGCTGTATAAAATCTAAGACAAAATTCGATAATTTGTAAAATGAGTTCAAAAGGTTGCTTTACATCTCACCGACACAGATAGGTCTTATGGCGACAATGGGACAGCAAACGACTGGGAGTGTGAAGGAAGTGGCCGTGGCCTTCATTAAGGTACAGCCCCAGCATTTGCCTGGCGTGAAAATGGGAAAGCGTGGAGAATCATCTTCAGGGCTGCCGACAGCGGGGTTCAAACCCACTGGATACTGGCCGACCATCAGCGACTACAGATACCAAGCTCGGTAAAAGTACAAACACTTACCAGGTTTAATTAAAATGTTTAATGTAGTTATAGAAAAATAATTGTAAAATAATCAAATGCACGTATGATAATAAATGTTGACTCTCTCCTCAGTTGCAGGCGATCTGGAACTAGGGGACTGGAATATTGTATTCCTCTTTTTTTCTAGTTCGGAACTGGTTCGCAGGCAAGATCACGTAAAGCTTATTGACTGGCCTCCTTATGTGATAGACATGAACCCCATCGAAACGTGTGGGCTGAGACGGAGAGTAATGTTGGAGACATGGCTCGATCCCGCGCCAAATACGAGAGACGCTATCTGGGATGTTGTTAGTGCCCTAACCGATTCCATAGCCACACGCTTGGAAGAGGTCGTGCACAACGGCGGTGCGTGGTTCTCTTACTGAGAGGATCACCGCACGGTCTTTTCTAGGGTCAGAAATAAGCGCACTCACTGCCAATAATCGAGTAACTGATCAAACACCCTATATAGATAATTAACAACAATTGCACGCTGGACACCAGGCTTCGAAATTAAATGTAATTTGAAACCGTGAGATTACAATTCATTACTACACGCGCGGACTTGCGTTAACAGGGATTACTAATGCTCACCGTAGGTTGATCTTTTCGTCGTCTGCTTCCGTGGTTAATCGTTGTCGTCCCTCTTCCACCAGCATCATACTTGGCATCTGCTTCATGGAATGGATTCCACCCTGAATCTATCACTCCCTATTGTGCTGAGTACCAAAAACATAGTACCAGCCTTACAATGTGAAATTCCACATCGGAATTAATTGAATAGAGACAACGGAAAACATCCAGTCCTTCTATATTATTTGAACTTGTCTTTCTAAATAATCTGAGTAAGTCTCACAGAGCCGATAAGAAATGTTGAGTATAAGCACATCGTAAGCGATGCACTCAAATAGCAGAGACGGATGCACAATGCAGAACAGTGGCGGCGCGTGACTTTCATCACTGGGGGTTCAAAAGAAGAAAAAAATTGCCTCCCCCCCCCCAACCTCTCCTCTCCCCATCTCCGCCAGCTTCTCTTCCATCGTGGGCCGTAACCTCCTAAACTAAGATGACATAAGTTCTAGAAATGTGATCAAATACGAGAGGAGCAGAAAATACGGTAGGCCTACATGCCGAGTTTTACCACATGCAAAATAAGAAATAACTGCTTCATTGAAGTCCGCAGAGTCTCGAACAAAGTTCCTTTCAATTGACAACATAGCAAGAGCAATAAGTCTATCATCGGTCATTGTGCTGCGCTAGAAAATCTTTATTCTCTTCAGGGTAGAGAAACACCTTTCTGCTTCCGATGTCATAGGAATAGTAACAACTATATTTAAAAGTTTTCATTGGTATTACCTTGCCGCTATTCTTTGCCTCAATGATTTTTGAGTTACGTTTCTCTCCAAATGGTAATTATTCCAAAGAAGGCAAATTAATAGGTATTTAGTAAGTAATGATATATTTGGGACAAGATATTAATTGGAATTTGACAGTTTAATGTGACTTTTGGTAGTAACGATGCTTTTCAACACTAGCGCTAGTTACGTGCACTATTCTCTGTTGCCTAGTCAAATTCCCGTAAGGCCAACAGATGGCAGGCACATACCCCAACCCCAACAACACGACTAGCTAGTCTTGAGACAGTGGCCTATTGCGCATGCGTAAAGAACAGAGATCCGTTTCTGCGATATCCTGGTCTTGCCTTAGTGCTGCCTTTCGTTCCCCCGCACCTCGCCACTCCCTTCGCCTATGTACGGACGGAGAGATCGCCTTTGCAAGGGGGTTCATTCCAGACAAGTATCCAGCCACAGACCTTGCGCAGCTCGCATGAATTGAAAGCCAGTACGAGTATATTACGGATAGAGGGACTTAGCAAGAGCTTCGAGATTGACAAGGGAGTTATGAAAATTACGTAGTTGAGTACAATTTGATATAAACTGGAGGTTCATTGCTCCATTGCGCTATACCAGAAACCGCCACTGATGCAGAATGAAGAAGAATGATTAATCGGAATGGTCTTCACCCCGCCGTGTAGATCTATATAAATCCTCTTCATATTCCCACTTCCTCCCTTGTCACATGACATCTCGTTCCAATGAGAGCCGATATACGTAACCCCCCCCCCCCCGTCTACATATAGATGAAGTATCTGTCCTTGACAGAAAAAGCCCTCCTGATAGGAGCACGTGATATGGGGTAATTTAGCCTCCCAACAACGAAATTAGGTAGCTTCCTCTTGCTGTTGCGTACGTTTCCAAGAACCATCCAAAATTAACCTTCCTGGACTATTGCGAGACACCAAGTAGCCTGTCAGCGCATGACCTGTCTTGACAATACCACGGAATATTCTAATATATTAAATTAAAAATTATTTCTTGTTCTTACGTACAATTACATAAATGATGATGATGGACGTTAATAATGAATAAAATTACATATGATATATGGTACATATATATACAATTAATTCGGGTGGGCAATCAAATTATGTAAATGTCGTGGCGACCACGATTATTACAATGGCATCATAAAATGAAGGAAGTTACGCGATTCGCCAGGTAAGTCAGTATAGGAAAAAAAGTAGACACTAAATATTTTACACTACCGAGACTCGTACTCTTGACTCCCGAGGATAGCGGCAGAACACACCATGTAGCGCTCACGGCTACCGCCTCGACTTACATAGCCTGCACGATCGGAGGCATTTCACAAAACTTTAACAAGACCGCCGGACATGATATAGTGCATACATTACCACATTACCGCTAATGTGGACACTGGACGGATAGGCAAAATTTTACACCTTGCCAGCCAAGGTTTGAACAATATAAGGGAGTATAAATTATGCAAATCTTACTTGGAATTCCTTACAGAAGAGAGATGTGTTCATTGCGAGGTCCAGGAACCCACCAGCCCACCCCCAGAAGTACATTTATTATTATAATCTAATAAAGAGCAGCACCCGCTATTATTCATTGCTGAAGTAGCTACTTGCCTTCCTACCGGCCAACGCGAATAGGGATGTGACGTCATTCCCATCAATGTTAGACTGCATTGCCAACCCCGGCAGGATAGAAGCACAAATAACTGTAGACCATGCAAAGGAAACAATGCGGAATACAGAGCAGCAAGTATTCGCTGGGACGTGCCAAATCGAATGCACTTTACTCGCTAACATAGAATGCTCTCCTATCGCCCTAGGCGAAATAGAATGAGCTGTTATCGCCCTACAGATTGCTAAAGACCTAAAAGCCGCTTCGTGATCCTAACCTGGGGGCGTACGCCCCCAGTCCAATAGTTTTGTCACTAAACAGAATGATAAATTAATTCAGCTACAGAATGATCTTAGTTCCAAAGTAAACAGACTGGCAGCATCGTAGACCGTCTGACCACGTCCTCCGGGAGAAGTAAACAGAGGACGGTTATTACGCGCGTAGCTGAATGTAGTGAGTATTGGGTGGCATATTATGCTCCAAGCCCAGAGACGTGACAAGCCATGTCCTGTGGCCGTATAACGACAACGAAATACAGCGTAACTTGGCAAGGCCATATTGACTCTACTATCCTCCAACCTGTACGTGTTGTAGGCAACCATACCTTCCAGGGGACGCTCACATCCTGCGTCGGCAAGTGAACCATTTGCCGATAGGACCAGTATTAACGTGGATATTCGAGAATTTAATATTTAGACCTTCCCTTAAACTATTAATTTACCAGCGTGAATAAAATTATTTATAGCCCATAGGCCCGGCTCATTCAATGTCAGTTAAAAGAACATTAACACACTGTTTGTTAACATAGTGTTAAAAATTTAACAGCATGATAAGATTCTTGCGCTATCCGAACATTTCCTGGGAACTGTTAGTTAACGCGGTGTTAACTCTCAAAAGTCTCGCGATCAGTGAGAATCTAGAAGGCCGTTGCAGAACCATACAGTTTGTGAGCGCGCTTCGATGCGTTTTTGTTTTAATACAGCTGCAAACCAAGGCGCGGGAAGTTAACATTATTCGAGTTTTTGTCTTGACCGTAAAATTTTTGTTGCTTTATATACCAATATGAAAAACATGAGAAGAGAATGTGTGATTTGAATTTCTCTTCTTTTGGAAATTATTTCCAAGTAACCCAGTGTTCACCCTAGGACCTACCGCCCTGCCGTTTTTACAGACCGCCCGGCTAGCATAACCTAGATATGTGCTAGTTTCATAACATCAATACATATTTGAGTCAGTGAGTGTTCCAAATTAAAATGTAAACACTGTAAAACTGTTTACTTTAATGATAAATCTTCATATTGTCAGCGTAATTGCATCAATTACATACGAGTTCAAATGTTCACCTTCACTATCACGTCGTGTCGTGCGCGAGCAGTGTCTGGAACCGCATGCGAGCATTAGATTTCACATGGCACTCCACAGCAACCGAGCGGTAAGTTCCGGTGTTACACAATGATGAACGAGACTCTTATGCCTTGCTCGTGATAATAACACTAAAATAGTTACATTTTTCAGTCTGATACTATTGTTAATGCAGAGAAGGGAATTAACTGAAATTTGATCATATTAATTTTTTACGTAGTATTTCCCGCCCGGCTGCTCATTCCCGCCACCCGGCTGGCGAACATTTCTGGGGAGAACACTGTATAACTCTTATAGAAAGTAAGCAAACTAATGGATCCGTGCTCAAAGCTAATAGTGCGCTTGGCAGAAAATTTGTAGTGAATTTAATGTGCATACTGACGTTAGCCAACGTACGATCAAGCAACTGAAACAACTATATGAAAATCAGCTCTTCTGTTTCTAACTCTCTCTGGAAAAGGCCTATCATATTTCAAATATTCAAGATACAGAAGTTCTACATCTAATGCACCTGCCATATTTTGAGCTAACAGAGAATTTAACTGCTTGAATACGGGCAGTTAAGTTAACTGAGAGTTTAACAGATTGTTAGTCTTAACCAATGTTGATTAAATGCTAATTTGGTTAAGTTCACTGTTAAATTATTTTTACAGGCAATCAAGTGTTAACTGGGGTTGAATAAACCCTGCCATGTAATCAAAATGTGTTCTGCCGTGTTCTGTGATGCGCTTACTTATTATAGAAATACTGACGGACAGACAGCAGACATGACGGGAATTTGAAAAATGCATTTCCTTCTTATTCTGGACATGACTGACACAAAAATACCTTATATTTTTTCTTTTTCTTTTTCTACAATTTTGACCGAAGTAGAGACAAAGCCCTTATATACACGGACATGGATAGTGGTCTGTTATTGTGTAGGCCCTCCTATATGTCCCCCAAGTGTAGCAACTCTTCGTGGCTTTGATTCCACAAGTGGAAGAAACACTTATGGAGAGATTCTGACCCATGTCGTTTGGATATTTACGTAACCCACAGCTTCCTGCTGTCTGAATATGCAGGCACTTGGGTGTTAATGGAACTCATCACCGAGTCCAATAAATGTTCGACAAGGTTCATATCAGGTGAATAAGGTGGCTACAGCGGTCTTTCAAACTCTCCAGAACACTCCTCTAACTAATTCTATACAACCTGGGCCCGGTGACACTTCACATTATCCTGCTGAAATATCTCATATTTGTATGGTTACGTGAAGTCCATGTAGGGCTGCAAGTGGTCACCAATCAGTTTTACAAAGCAGTCACTGGTCAGCGACCTGTTCAGCGGATTCAGTCCATGCCACGTGAGCACGCCTCACACCATTTACCAGCAGCATGTATGGTGCCTTGTTGACAACTGCGGTCCATGGCTTCATAGAGCATGCACCATATCCGAACCCTAACATCAGCTAGAAATGAATGGAACGGTGACTCATCGGGCAAGGTATACATGTCGCCGGACTTCCAGGATCCAACTAGCAACGTCACTTGCCCAAGCGAGACGCCGTACCCGGTGTCGTGGAGTTAACAAGGGCACTCTGGTAAGTCTTCTGCTCCCATATCCCATTGATGTTAAAGAGCGCTGCATTGACTGCTTGATATGCGTCTGATACATCCTACATTGAATGCGGATATGATTTGAGCCAGCATGGTTTATCTGTTACCACGGACAGTTCTAGCCAGACGCCGCTAATCGCGGTCATTAAGCATCCTTGGTCGGCCACTGCGCTGTTCACTGTGGACGCTAATACCTTCCATGAGGTGTTTCCGATACACATGTGACACCGTTGATCGAGGAACGTTAGATGTCCGCACGACTTCGGAAATAGAGTGTTCCATCCAACTGGTCCCCACTATCATGCCCGGTTCGAAAGACGATCATTCACGTCGCCTTGCCACGACCAGCACAGACGGTGTTTACACTCAGATCGCACCGGATACAGGTCTGGATACTTCCATGATGTCACAGCAAGGTGGCGCCACCCATTACCGGTATTACCTTTAACTACTACCATCCCATTGCATTTTGCATGTCGGTGTATACAGAAGTTTCCAAATAATCCTAAATCTCAGTACCAAACTGAAGATCAACAACATTTGCAGAACATTCTTAAGAAGTATTCTGTCAACGTACAAAAAAAGTCGTTGTAGACAAAACGGTACACTATTCTATATCTGTAATAATTCAGTGCCTACAACAGACAATTAATTATACATATTTTCACACATTTTCTACTTTACTGTATCGGTGAGTTCAGCATGTATTGTAAAGCGATATACGTTAGTACAAATGAGGAGATCGAATGAAAACTCTCTGCAATTCCAGCGCGCAAATTACAACCGTTCCTTTTTTTTACCTTTCTTTCTTTTCAAATGTGGCTTGTCTGTTAATAAAATTCTCGATTTCTTTCCTTCATTTGCTATAGGTTTCAAGAGATGCTGGATTACCGGAATTTCGCTCTGCAAGTATTTATCGTCTGGTTGAGAACAGCAATATATTCAGAGTTCTTCAGGCATTAATTACTTTTGGTGTAACTTATAACCACAGTATTGACTCTCCACTTGATCCTCCTGAAAATCTGTTCAGTATTCGCTTGGTATGTACTTTATTGGCTACATGTGGGGAATTTTTTAGTAGTGGCCTTAGCAAAAGAAAATTAGATGTTTATTTAGTTAGTTTTCAATATTATTTTTGGTTCAAATATTCTCATCCGTTATGGAACGAAAAGTTTGCATTTCCATGTGCAATCAAGTATATGTTCCAAGATACAGTCAAGAGCCTTCGTCCAAATATTAAATTATTTACTTCATTTATTGAAGCAAAGGATGCTGTGGCTAAACTTTGTGAACAAAACATTGGTAGCATTAAATCACAGCATTTTGAACATGAATCAATGAATCCTACAGAAGGTGAACTTGATGTTGTTGAAGAGGAATCTGATGATGACGGAACATCTGATACAGGACAGAGTGATGATGCAACACCAAAATCTTCTGATGAGCTTAGTAATGATAGTGTCTCTTCTATTTCAAAGGGCTCCACTCTAAGTGAAGGCGACAAAGGAGAAATAATTGAAAGCTCTTTTGCTCGAGAGTTAATCTACTAATACGAGTTTCATGCATTTCAGCGTTCTGTGGTCTATGTCGGAATTCTATCCTGCAAACTTCATCAAAAAAGGCGATTATGTGACCAACAGAATAGTAATCAAAGCGGGCAGAGTAGATCAGATGGTAGATCGATGGCCTCCTGAGTTCAAATTAGCGGCTTCTATCCCAGCTCATTCCGGTGATATTGGAAGATGCTCAAATACGCTCAAATACGCCTGCCTAGTGGCACGTAAAATAATTCCTGTGGAACGAAATTCCGGTATCTTCGCATCTCCGAAATTCATGAATTAAACTGGCCTGCTAACAGTTTGTATTCGGGAGATAGTGAGTTCGATCCCCAGTATCGGCAGCCATGAAGATACAGTGGAATCTCGATAACTCGAATCACATCGGGAGCTAAATTTTATTTCGAGTTATCGAAATTTTGAGAAATAGAGATTTTTTTTTTTGCTATTTGCTTTACGTCGCACCGACACAGATAAGTCTTATGGCGACGATGGGAAGGGAAAGGCCTAGGAGTGGGAAGGAAGCGGCCGTGGCCTTAATTAAGGTACAGCCCCAGCATTTGCCTGGTGTGAAAATGGCAAACCACGGAAAACCATTTTCAGGACTGCCGACAGTGGGGTTCGAACCTACTATCTCCCGAATACTGGATACTGGCCGCACTTAAATAGAGAATAGAATAGAATGATACGTATCTACGGATTTATACTGAATACAGTACTTTTTACAGTACTTAAAAATATATTAACGAACTCGTACTTTGCGGCATCGCTTTAATTACGACCCTTATTAAAGTAACGCTTTAGAAGATAGAATACAGTGCATACAGTAGTGAAACAAGAAATATACCTCCATTAACACTTTTGGAAAACATTCCGTTCGTCTCCTCTTCTTTTTTTACTCTTAACCTTCCTTTCTTCCACATACTATTCAACAACATTTATTGCTGTGAGGAACACTGTCATTTATAATCGACTGACTCTGTATGTAGATTCGAAACCACGCAGGCAAGATTCGTAAATGGAGCTTGTCATCCACGACTACCAGCGTTGCTTTCATACGTGACCGGTAATGAATTCACACGCGAGAAACAGTGAGGCTTCCGGTCACTAGAAGTTTGTTTTTCGGTTCCCTGCATATTAGCTCCCAGCATCACTGTAAACCTTTTTTTACTAGTTAACTGTTCCTTACAAACTACAAATACTGTACTGCACAGTCAATGTTGTACAAGATTCGAGTTAATTTTTTTTTTTTAGTATTCGGGAGATAGTAGGTTCGAACCCCACTGTCGGCAGCCCTGAAAATGGTTTTCCGTGGTTTCCCATTTTCACACCAGGCAAATGCTGGGGCTGTACCTTAATTAAGGCCACGGCCGCTTCCTTCCCACTCCTAGCCCTTTCCTGTCCCATCGTCGCCATAAGACCTATCTGTGTCGGTGCGACGTAAAGCAACTAGCAAAAAAAACAAAATTGTTTCAAGGGAGGAAATGTTTGCTTCGAGAAATCGAGAAATTCGTCTTACCGAATTTCGAGTAATAGAGAAATAAATACACGTGAGGAATGAAACAAACGGCCGGGAAATTTAAGTTACTTCGAGATACTGAAAATTTGAGTAATGAAGGTTCGAGATATCGAGGTTCGACTGTAGTTTGCTGTAGTTTCCCATTTTCACACCAGGAAAATGGCCTTATGGTGACGATGGGACAGGATAGGGCTAGGACTGGGAAGGAAGTGGCCGTGGCCTTAATTGAGGTACAGCCCCAGCTTTTGCCTGGTGTGAAAATGAGAAACTACGGAAAACCATCTTCAGGGCTGCCGACAGTGGGGTTCGAATCCACCATCTCCCGAATACTGGATACTGGCCGCACTTAAGCGACTGCAGCTATCGAGCTCGGTGCACCTTAATTAAGGCCACAATCACTTCCTTCTCACTCCTAGTCCTTTCGTATTCCATCGTCGCTAAAAGACAAATCTGTGTTTGTGCGACCAGAAGTTAATTATAAACATACTGTTGGGACGTCAAACCAATGAAATACTTATGAGAAGAGTTATCTATACATTTCAGCATGTTTGTGAATTTAGTCCGGACTCCAGCTATTGCTCAAAGGAGAGTAATCTTATCAGATCAGTTTAAAACTACATCTGAAGATGAAGTGAACGGAAAGAGTGTTATTTCACGTAACACTGAATTTACGCACACAGGTCTCTTATACTTTAATACTGTTAATTGCCCATTTCGTGGGCTAGGATTTACTTCTGCAATCTTAAACAAAATTATCTAGTGTCTAACCAACTAGAAGATTTTAAAACGTGAGGTGATATTCACTTACCTGTGCCTCCACATCCATCGCCTCTTGTCGGTACACGAGGATGTCCCTGAGAGTCATGGAGGTCTGCACGATGAGGGCTAGGATGGGAATAAAGGGCAGCACCAGCATCTGCATTAGCTGAAGCCGCCGGCCTCGCTTGTAAGTAGGATTAGTGGCCTCTGCACAGCACTGCCCCCGAGGAGCATACGATACATCCTCCGAGCTGACCGAGCGCACGGAGTGACCGTCCCCAGCTGCGCCAGAGGATGAAGTCCCACTCCTTGCGCCAGGGACCGCCCCATTTTTGCCGCACCGCACCGACATTTTCCTGCAACATTAAACATTGTCGTGAATTAGAATGAATTGAATTCATGAAACTAACAGACATTCAAAATATAGCGAATGGTATTGTACAAGTTGCTCGCACGCACACTTTTCTCAGAAACAATTGAACCTATGAATATAATGTATACTTTAAATATGAAATTAGCTGGTAACATGTGTGGAGAGCAGAACGTTCTGTGATGAAGCCTGTCTGTCTGTCTGTCTGTCTGTCTGTCTGTCTGTCTGTCTGTCTGTCTGTCTGTCTGTCTGTCTGTATGTCTGTCTGTAGAGTTTTCATCCCGATTAGTAGCCTCTGCACAGCACTCATCCTGTATAGAGATAAATATTCACCTACCCTACCGGATATAGCCTACAACTCGTAAAATTGGAAGACCGGACCGAACAATAACGGAGTTAATTTTCCTGATTTGGTTTATTGCTTGGAAATGAGAAGTCATCATCTTCGTGTACCTGTGTGTTTAGGAGCTGTAAAATTTCCTGCGTCATTGTAGTCCCTTCCATACAAATTATTTCAGCTGTAATTGCGGTATGAATGTTTTCCTGGGGTTTCCTAAGTAGTTTCCTACCGAGCTCGATAGCTGCAGTCGCTTAAGTGCGGCCAGTATCCAGTATTCGGGAGATAGTAGGTTCGAATCCCACTGTCGGCAGCCCTGAAAATGGTTTTCCGTGGTTTCCCATTTTCACACCAGGCAAATGCTGGGGCTGTACCTTAATTAAGGCCACGGCCGCTTCCTTCCCACTCCTAGCCCTTTCCTGTCCCATCGTCGCCGAAAAGACCTATCTGTGTCGGTGCGACGTAAAGCAACTCGCAAAAAAAAAAAAGTAGTTTCCTTGAAATAATATATGAAAACTTACACTCAAAATAGTTGCCGAAATTTTCGTGGTCCGGAATCGATCTATTAAATTCTATCGTCTCTTTGGTATCATGTGTGTACCTTGTACGCACGCCACCTATTGACAGGTAACAAGGACGACAGACAGACAGACAGACAGACAGACATAACACAATAAGTAAATAAATACATAAATACATTAATTAATTAATTACTTAATTAATTAATTAATTAATTAATAAACATACGACCTATTATGAGATATTATAAGTTAATAAGTCCGACTCGTTGGCTGAACGGTCAGCGTACTGGCCTTCGGTTCAGAGGGTCCCGGGTTCGATTCCCGGCCGGGTCGGGGATTTTAACCTTAATTGGTTAATTCCAATGGCACGGGGGCTGGGTGTATGTGTTGTCTTCATCATCATTTCATCCCCATCATGATGTGCAGGTCGCCTACGAGAGTCAAATAGAAAGACCTGCACCTGGCGAGCCGAACCCGTCCTGGGATATCCCGGCACTAAAAGCCATACGACATTTCACATTTCATAAGTTAATAAAAACTACTCCTTGTAACAAAAAGGAAGTTTCTTTTCTCGCTCGGAGAATGTCACGCGATTTGTACCTTAATGGCCAGTTCAGAGAGTTTGTTTCTGTGAGAGCACTCCTACAAGAATACGCGTGAGTCAGCCGAATTCTGTGAAGTTTAAGCAAAGATGTAACACAAAAAATTTCTCCTTGGTATAAATCTCGGTTCCAAGATGCTTTGTCCAGCGCCCTTTGTCCAGTGACATCACGTCCACAATTTGTGTCCAAAGACACACCTAATATCTATTCGGAATAGTGCCCAATTAAACCTTAGGTTCCTGAACGTTCCACACCCACATCACCAACAAATGCATTCCGTGAACAAGAATGAAGAAATATGTTCAGTTTACCGACTCGCACTTGAATTTAAATGCCATCACTTCTATGTTTTTGTAGAAGAGCAAACACAACAAATTATAAAACTCTTACCAATATACTATACACGTACCTTTTATCTGTAGATCAATCATCAGATTATTTTCGTATTCACTAATATTATGCAAATAAGAATGACAAACTAATTATTATATATGATGCTATTTACTTATTCTGGATAATATACTGTGCCTGGAATTCAACTATGTTTTTTCTTCTTCTTCGTCTTCCGCTGCCACTTATCCCAAACCTTGGTGGAGTCGCGCGTGTGAACTGTGTCGCACATTTGGACTTTGCTCCGTTTTATAGCCGGATGCCCTTCCTGAAGCCAGGCCCATCTCACTATTGCATGGTTCTGTAATTGGTAGTGAGGTGTATTGTGCGTGTTTGTGTACGTGTGTGTTAAGGCAAACACAAACACCCAGTCTTCGAGACAGGAGAATTAACCAAACGTAGCTAAAATCCCGGAGCCAGCTAAGAATCGAACCCGGGATGCTCTGAAATGAAAATAAGAGAAGATGTTTGAATTTATCCTGGAAAAGTTATAGACATACTCCCTTTCTTGCACCACGAACCTACTACGCTGGCGTAGCAGGGGGAGAGGTGATACACCCACGTGGCGCGTCCCAGGTGGCGGACAGGGGGGTCCTAACCGGCTTGCCGGCGGACTTGAGGGAAATAAAATACTTCTCGCAGACCAACCCCCCCCCCCGCCTGTGGGTGGGGGACGCAGACGAATAATTCACCCACGGTATCCCCTGCCTGTCGTAAGAGGCGATTAAAAGGGGCGACCAAGGGATGATTCTATTAGAACCATGAAACTACTTTTGATTAGTACCGTCACGCGGGGAACACCATGGGTTGCCTGTACTTGCGAGTAGTACCAATATATTTGGTACGAAATAGGTTTGTGATTAGTAGTAGCAGAGAGTGGTTCACTGTGGGTTTCCAGTACCCGTGAGCCGTACCCTTGTGAGCAACACCACGGGTCTGGGCGTTGCCTGCGATTAGTACCACTATTTAGCGGCACCGTGGGTCTGCGTTGCCTGTTCTTAGTACCCACTATGTGAGGAACACCACGGGAACACCGGCGCCCGTGATTAGTTCACCTAGGTGAGGAACACCATCAGTTTGCGTTGCCTATGTGTGGCGCCATTATGTGAGAAACACCATAGGTCTGCGTTACCTGTACGACGTCCAATACTTGTGAGTAGTACCAACATGTGTGGAACACCGTGAGTCTACGCTACTTTTGATTAGTTCCCCAACAAGACAAATACCATGGTTCTCCCTTACTAGCGATAACTACCATTATGTGGGGCCATTGACCTGGATTTTGGACCCTTTTAGACAACAAGCATCCTCGATTCAGGATTGTGCTTTAGAAGTAGTCTCTTGGTCAGTAATACTGTTTTTATGATAGTTTTGGGTAGGATCCACTGATTGTTTTAAATTCATATCCATCCATTCATTCTTCATGCCATTTTTTATTTTGGTCAGTGGATGATTTAAAACTTTTAATTTGTCATTTCATTTCGTACCATCAGGGGCCGATGACCTAGATGTTAGGCCCCTTAAAACAACAAGCATCATCATCAACCTTTCTTGCACGTAACCAGTCTTAACCTAATACACTCTTACTAATAACAAATACTTTTAAATTATGCCAATATTAATTATAACAATAAAATGAAGAAAATAAATATGTTAACAATAGTACACTACAATAGATTTATTATGTGGCAAGATTAAGGCCATTAGCCTCTCTTTTCCATCTAAGCAGAAAATACAATATTTACATGTGCAGAATTAAAACAGATAGACTACAGTTGAAATATCCTGAAGCTAATAAAGAACGTGTCGTCTCAAAACTCACGAGTCTCAAAACTCACGAGTCCCAAAACTCACGAATTCCAGGAAGAGGGTTAGTAAAAACAGGTTTCTCTACCTGGGCCAGTCTCAAAACTCACGAGCAAGGCGAGTTCTTCTTTGATTGGATAAATGTCCACCCTATTAGTGATGGGATAATGGAATACTTTTAATAATCGAATAACTTCCATCCGATTGTTTAAATAATCGAATGAATAATCAATTTCAATAATCGAATGAGTTTCAAATATCATTCAGTTATTCCGCGCAGAATAATCGGATGCGCCATGAATAATATTTTTCGATTTAAGTGTGTCGGATAGATGGTTTATTGAAATAAGCGAATAGATGAACTCTTACGAAAAATAGAAATACGCTTTTTTCCAAGTGAATCTCCAAGTATTGAAACTAAATGAGTGAATTAACTGTCTTGATCTTAAATATCTCTAAATGAAATTCCTTATTCAAGTAACTGCCGCCTTCTGGCCGCATAATGGAACTAAGTCGCAGTACTATGAACTGGCCATTTCTTTTAACTTACAGCGGGCAATACTGTGTGTCGTCCGGCTGCATGCATAAATGGTTAGCATGCTGGCCTTTGCTCCATGTGGTCAAGGGGGTCCAGGGTTCGGTTTCTGGTCTGGTCAGATATTTTAACTTTCATTAGTCATTTCCTATGGCTGGGGGACTGGGCGTTCGTGCCGCCTTCAGCATTATACTTTATTTTAGGTAGGGCCTCATCCTCACAGACGTGCAGGTCGCCTGTACGGCGTCAACTCTAAAGACCTGCACCAGACCTCCCGGTGAAAGGTAAAAAAAATATCAGCTTTAAGACAACAGCAAAATATTTTAATAATAATAATAATAATAATAATAATAATAATAATAATAATAATAATAATAATAATAATAATAATAATAATAATAATAGTAATAATAATAATAATAATACTCATCGGTCTCTTTAATTCACCAGCCATTATTCTTCCCCTGTGAGTCGGGATGGCAGAATAACTTCCACAGTACCACCCTGTCTGTCGTAGGGGAAGCGTGAGTCACCGCGCACCTCATCCCTCCTGCGGTCATCGCAAGCATCTGCTGTCCGGATTCGTGAATTTTGAGACTCATTAGAATGTTTACTTTAGCTACCAGTTTGTGGTCGTGAATTTTGATACTGTTTGTAACTAATTTTAGCCCGTGAGTTTTGAAACTCGCGAGTTTTGAGAACCATAAAGAATACAGTATAATAATAAAAAAACCTGTTTTCCAGTCAGTGAACGGGTCAGGGATGGAATGAATGAAGCCACCATCTTGCGGCGAGGATAGGAATTTTGCCGGCTGCCGAGGCCTGTCGCACTCCTCTGCGGCAATGATTAATGACTGACAGATGAAATGAAATGATAGTGGAGAGTGTTGCTGGAACAAAAGATGAAGGGAAAACATGAGTACCCGGAGAAAAACCACCTGTCCCGCCTCCGCTTTGTCCCGCACAAATCTCACATGGAGTGACCGGGATTTGAACCACGGAACCTAGCGGTGATAGGCCGACGCGCTGCCGCCTGAGCTACGGAGGCTCACACAGTATAATAATAATAATAATAATAATAATAATAATAATAATAATAATAATAATAATAATAATAATAATAATAATAATAATAATAATAATAATATGAGTAGAATTATCTAACCTAGTCATATTAAGATAGAATTGCATCAGATATACAAAACACACACTGTACGTACATAAACATTAAATTCGAGTCGATGTAACTGGCAGAAATATTAAATTAACTTAATCTAAGGGTACTAGATTTACTAATTGAAACAATGTGTCAAAAGTATTTAGATATTAAGAAGATACCGGAATATCCGGATCAATTTAAAAGCGCAGAGAAGGAATAGTCAGACGAGGAAGAAAATGGCCTATGAAAAGAAGAGGAAAATACTGAAGACGCAGTAGGAGCAGGAGTTTCGAGGTCAATAACAGATAATTAATTCATGTTTTCCTAGGATATCCACACAGGAATGTTTAAATGCTGGGTTGCTAGACATGCTTGTGACGTCCACCGGTAGCAAATTCTGTTGTCGGGCTACGGTATGGTGAATGATTGTCGTTATGTGTAGGGGGCGGGTTACACACATAGTGCAGCAAGATGATGTGTTATGCTCTGCGGAGAGGAGCTTGACGCGATCACGGAGATAGGCTGGTTGAGAAATTTTAAGAATATTATGCAAAAAGTAAAGAGTGTGAATTGTGCGACACTCTTGCAAGCGAAGCCATCCGAGCCGCCTGTATTGTGGTGTGATGTGGTGAGCGTAACGAAGCCCACAGAAAAATCTCATACAAGAATTCTGAGCACACTGTAATTTCCTTTTCCATTCTATTCCTAACTTGTCATAATATCTCAATAATCAAAATGAGGTAATGCAAGTGATTCAACAAGAATTTTCTTTTGTTGAAATGGGAAAGTAAATTTAAATTTGATGAGAAAATGTGGCGTTTCGTATATTTTTCTACACACAGATAGAGCGTGGACAGACCAGGGCAGACGTTCGTCAAATATTAAATCAAGATTCCTTACGTTTTGGCTATACTATATGAGAGTGCCATTTACCAACAACGCCCCGTCGCTGCCCATTCAGACAAGGAGCCGGAAAAAATAAAACCCAAGAAAAATACTTGCTCTCCGTGTTTGGACGTAAGTACTACTTTTTAATGTATATTTTGTGATCATAAAACGTCTTCTTGCGTTTCGCGACATTTCGTTCCAGATATATCGTCGCACAGCAAATCGTCCCAGATTACAAAATCGTCCCACGACAAATTACCACATTAGGCCTACAAAATCTCACGCGGCAAATCATTTAAATCACTTTGCATCACAAAACTGAACTCTGGCTAGTCAACTGGTACCAAACAGACAACTTCAATGGACAGCATGTTATTTGGTAATAAAAAAACCCATAGTCACATAAGCTACATATTTATCTAGCGAGTAGAATTTTAGTGATGGTCCAACCTTGACTAACTACCTTTCAAAGGGGTTGTCCCAAGTTGGAGTATGAAGGGTATAGTGCCCCGAAACACACGTAGGAAAACAACAAACGCAGTTTAACTGTAGTTCATCTTAGTAGAAACTCACATGACCTAGTGAAGGAAACAGGGCATACGCACGGGTCATACTGGGGGCAGAAATAAGGTAATGCAAGTGGTTGTTGAAATAACGGAGGAAGCAGTGACGTCAAACAAATAATAGCCTCAATCCTTAACCGACATATAAAGTCAACATCTAATGAGACATATGGAAAGCTGCATTAAGGCGAACAATCCAGAGTCAGAGAAGAAAATTATCCACCAAATCCAACAAAATTTAACAGACGTCACCGATATTCCTGACAGGTGTAAAACTGACAAGAGCTGCATGACCTTTATGTTCTAGGATATGACATTAATGGAAAAAGGTTTTGAAACCGCAATGTACATACAGATATTGTTTCAAGACAAATCTATAACATACATACATCCATATAACTCAATCATTGACTGCGACAAAATATTCATCTGTATCCCTTGGAACTAAATTATTATACAAATGAGAACTTTTCCTTGGAAATATTTTAATGTCGCGAGTAGTCTTGGAAATCATTTTCTGAGAACTGTCACGACTTCCTCATCTCGTCATGTGGAAGAAAGTTCCCTCGAAATATTTTTATCAGAAGAGAGATAGCATCCTCTTTCACATTGACTTTTTAATGAATGCTGGAAATTGGAATCTATATCCATTAGAGAGCCTGCCAGTGAAGCAGCAAGCTTGCCCTGGCTGCTCGGCAAATTGCCTCCAAATCAGGGGCTGTGAACTTTCGTATATTCCCTTGCCGAGATTATCGTTGCGGTAACATTATTTCAGAATGGTCTCTCTCTATTAATACAAGTAATTGAAGTTCTCTGGATTGCGTTGAGCTAAACTGGAGCAACCAGTTTCCTTGAAATATTCTTGCAAGTTCTCTCTCATTTTTTTGGAAAGCATCTCTAGCGTAAAATAATCTTGAAATTGTCGACGCTCAGATCATGGCAATACATCTCAGTTGCTGGAAAACGTGGGTGAAAAGTTAATTGGCTTCGGATTTCTTGAGAAAACACACTTCATAGTAGTGAATTTGTTAACAAATACATATGCACATGAAAGAAGACCATATCTCCCAAGTCATTTTTTTTGCAAGTTGATTTACGTCGCACCGACACAGATAGGTCTTATGGCGATGATGGGACAAGAAATGGCTAGGAGTGGGAAGGAAGTGGTCGCGGCCTTAATAAAGGTACAGCCCCAGCATCTCTCAAGTCAAATGCACGGAGTTGCAAAATTCAATATTCAAACTTAAAGGTTTGCTTTATTTTTTGCTAGTGGTTCAACGTCGCACAAACACATCCAAGGTTTTCGGCGACGCAAGGATGGAAAAGAGCTAGGCTAGGATTGGGAAGGCATCGGCCATGGCATTAATTAAGGTGCAGCCTTTTCTTGGACTTCCAGGTGTCATTGTGGTAGTGATCATTACTGATTCAAGGAGTAAAACAAAGTGATTACAGTCCCCAGAATTTACAGAAGAGACATTTTTAATTTTTTTAAAAATACGTAAATCTGACCGTCTCCAATTTCTAATTTCATCTACGGTTCTTTGACTAAAATACTGGTTTCGACATCAACATTTCAGAGAAAAACCAAACTAAATATTTTAATCAAACAGCCCTGGGCCTGAAATAAAATACTTAACAGTAAAATTATGTTATGGAGAAGGTTGCTAGATGTGACTGAAAAAAAATCAAATTTTTCATTAGTACGAGCTTCATTCTTCAGAGAAACCAATGCACATACGCTACTGCATGCAACAATTCACCACTGTAATGACGTAATGTCTTACTTATTTCCTTTAATTCCTAGGTGGAACACAGGGCCTCAACGAAATTTCTGGAGCTTGTTCTATCTGCCGCAAATGCTTTCACCTCTCCTCATGTCTTGTTGACTACAGCTATCTTCCTGCCTATGGTTCTCTTCCAGGTAATCCTCGGTTTGCCTTGTCTGCGACTACCTTGTGGATTTCAGCTCAATACCTGCCTTGTGATACCTTCTTGTGGTCTTCTCGGGGTGTGCCCTATTCATCTCCACTTTCTTCTCATTATTTGTTTCTGTATGGGTGGGACATTGACTTGTGGCCTCCTAAAGGTCTTTGTTTGAGATCGTCTTTGGCCACCATATTCTCATGATGTACCTCAAGCAACGATTTATAAAGTCTATAACCTTGCGGTAAAATCACGTCATGTGGCCAGCTAATAACCTATAATAATAATAATAATAATAATAATAATAATAATAATAATAATAATAATAATAATAATAATAATAATAATAATAATAATAATATTCTTTGCTTTACGTCCCATTAACTACAATACTTTTACGGTTTTCTGAAACGCTGAGGTGCCGGAATTTAGTATTGCAGAATTTCTTTACGTGCCAGTGAATCTACCGACACGATACTGTCGTATTTGAGGACCTTCAAATACCATCGGATTGAGCAAGGATCGAACTTGCCAAGTTGGGGTCAGAAGGCCAGCCACTCATCCCGGCTAATTACATGCCTGTACTGGGTCAACACGCACGGCATTCAGTTGTTTATAGTCATGCTGCGACTGCAGAATGGTGGACAGAACAGCCATGCACTTGGTTTCTTCTTCTTCTTTTTATACTACTTTTCCCCACACCTGTGGGGTCGCGGGTACGAACTGTGTCGCACATGGGGATTTGGCTCTGTTTTACGGACGGATGCCCTTCCTGACGCCAACACTATATTGGAGTGATGTAATCACTATTGCGTATTTCTGTGGTGGTTGGTAGTGTAGTGTGTTCTCTGAATTTGAAGAGGAAGCTGTTGGGGCAAACACAAACACCAAGTCCCCGGGCCAGAAGAATTAATCAGAGGCGATTAAAATCCCCGACCCGGTCAGGAATCGAACCCGGGGCCCTCTGAACTTAAGGCCTCAACGCTGACCATTCAGCCAAGGAGTCGCACCGGTCATGCACTTGGTTTATTGTGCATGGAGTGGTAATTGAATAGCTGAGAGACTTTACACAAACAATGTCCTAAGCGGCACCTGTTAAATCAGAGAACATTTGTTGGAATTAGTCGTCGACGGCGCGAAAGCTGTTCCTCAAAAGCTGTTAATTGCTGGCAATGCTGTTATCGTGGGTGCTCAGAATCTTGTGTCATTTTTATCTTCGCTGTCACTTTACAGGTTTTCCCTTTTTAGGTGCACACATCAGATACGACTGTTGATGTTCAATATTGCACCCTGATGTTTGAGGAGGAATTTTTAAGAAAGGTAGAGAACGTTATGCCAATGAGTTCGCAATATGTATGTATGTTGACCACATTGCTGTGTAACGTGAACAAGCGTTTCAACCTAACGACTATCCTTGTTGCCAGTGGTACTTGCAGAGATGTACTATCGAACCTATCTCCGCGATGTGTGTTTTTTTTTTCACTGACGAATCCTTCACACAAGACAGAGTGAGCAATTGCCTCAACCAATATCTGTGGGCTGAGAAAAGCTCACATAAACTACACCTGAAGCCAGCAACAAATATTATTTTGTTGTCAATACGTGGACAGAATGTTAGGGACTTGATTAGGTCTTACATACGTCCACCACATCTTAGTTTCAACATTTATCTGTACTATGGGATGCTCTCGTTCTCTTTCGGGGTTACAACATCATAGAGCACCACTTCACTTCGTAATTTTAACCTGATAGCATTCGAAGTCACATTCATGGCTTGCTCTTTCTAGTAACCTTAACCCATCTGATGTTCTTATTGTACGGGTATATACACAGCCGATAGTACGGTACGCCGTTAGTAGTGGGAGATCACCGTCCTTCAGCATTAAGTCGCTCAGTATGTACGAAGGATGCGTGAAGACTTCGAACGTGGAAAGCATTCAGTAACACACCAACGCAGAGCGTGAATAGACGTAATAACTCCATATTCAATGTACCTCGTAATTCATAATCACTTCATCTATCATTGTATATATGTACTGTACATATAAGTAAGTACTATTCAAAATTGGTTAATAAGCCAGTGTTCATGTAATTTCTGACCGTGCACATATCATTGCTCCAATTCAGTCTGTTTCTTGCATTGTAAAATTGTTCTCAAAATTCAGATGCAACTCCTATTCTATGTTCCACCAGCATACATATTGCCCTCCACCCCCACCCCAAATCCAGTCTACATCCATATTATTGCAATAGGATATTCCAAATTTAGACGTAACCAGTAATACTTCCAAGAAGAAAAAATGAGAAAAAAGAAAAGAAAAATGATGACCCACCATACCACCAATGCTGGTCAACAAACAAATAAAAACAAGGTACACCCTCTTGCCATGCCCCCTTACCCACAAACACGATTAAAACTACCTCTAAGATATAACCATACTTTACCACCCCCTGAACACTTTAAGGCCCTTCGGAGGATACCTAACTTCCTCACCTATCAGCAATCGGCATGACATCTTTCTCTTGGGTCGTCTACAGGTTCTTCGTCACTTGCTTAGGTATGAGGCGGGTTTCAGTAATTTAAACTATTGTCTACAATGAGACGACTCAAGTTAAAACAAATGGATGTTTTATTTACCATTGAGACGAAACCTGACCACTTGTGACCTTTCACAATCTGTAATCAATGAACTAAATCCTGTTCGTTTTAAACAATAAGTAATAATAACAACGATGATGAGAGACGCTGGCTTTGGAGACCTTAACTCAATTGCCTTATTAGAAACCACCGTCTTAATTTAAGAATGAAATAAAGAAAGTCTGGAGATATCTAAGATCGGTTTCCATGTGAGACTGCATGTACCACCATAATGATTCGTGATGATCCAGCCCCCGTAACACGAGCTCTGGACTCTTGGTATAATTATGGCAGTCCACACAGTGGTTGTACGGCATGGACTCTTAAGTGAATCGATGTAACCTGCGACTATGTCATGGACAGACATCTAACTTTGTGATTTACGTTAAAGTCATTGTGAATGATGACCGCAATAAAATGATGCTATAATGGCAGATGGGCCTAATCTAAGTCCCTGAGGTTGATGACCCCATGACCATCCAAACTTCTAAGCGGAAGGCTGAACACATTTAAGTTGAATTAGTTGATGGCCAAGGTTTCCACATTAATAAATCCCCAGCACATCTTCTGCTCAACAAATCAAAATAACAACAACAACAAACGATCACAACACTTGCGGCAGTAAAAGTCACTTACCATGGGACATGTCCCCTTAATCCTTATGTTAATAAGTTGAAATTTCCCAGCAAATAAAACTAAGATTTCCAGAATACATTTTCACGTTAGTCACGTGGTATTAAGCTAACTCTCAAAATACGGTTCCACTGAAGTTAATAAATTAATAAATGAAGTAATCTCATAATCCTGGTTTCTTTAAACTCCCTAACTGTTTCAATTACTCTTCGTTATCACTTGGACATGTCTACCAGAAACATCCCTTTGAAGAAAATACTGATTTTCTATTGTTTATGCTCATAGGTTCCTCGTTCCGCAGCTGGAAAGCGAAATACATTGTCATAACTATCGATGCCATTTATTTATTTCATGATGTCACTCAACAAGTTTGTATTATAACACTAATAATTATTAAGAAACTAGCTTGGATAATCCTATAATCTGCATAAATTTACACACAACGCAAAATAAAACAACCCTTGTGAAATCGCTTATAACGCCTACGGTTATCCCTTGGCTAATTCCGGCACCTCCTTCCATATGATTTCAGGCCGATGAGACTCAAGTGTTGTAATGCACCTCACCCAACTCTAGGGTGGATGGACTACTGCACCCCATGTGCTCCACAACCATGACCTCAAACCACATGAATCTACATTTGTGCCCTGGAAACTAACAAAAACAACAACACGATCATCCATCACGAACTTTATGGTTTGACAAGCTATCGTGACATTCAAATAAAATAATCGCAAATCTTTGGACAACCCTCAACAACACGAAGCCACATCACTACGGAGTCTCATAATTTTGACACCCCTGAAAATGGTTATTCACAACATAACACCACAATCGTGTCACTTCCTTCGCACCGATACTGAATCTCAAGTTCTCTACTAAATTAATATTTTCTTAAGTAATGAAATCAAATTCCAAACATTTATTATAAATGACAAAACCTCAGTTACAGTTTCTTTCTGACAAATGAACTGGATCGCTCGCCCAACAGCTGGCTTACTACCTGGAAACACGACCATTCTCTCGTCACCCCAATGAAAGCAAACACGTTATCTCTAACGGATCAAAAATGAAAACTCGCCTCGTTCACAACTCGCGTGAAATACAATTATTCTTCACCAACACAGAATATGCGAAGAGATTTAATTTTAAACAACACTTGAAATATTCTTATCCATCACGGTCCTACGGTTTCATGTGGGATCCTAACTATGGAATGATCCTATTCCCATATAATTAAATTACACAAATAAATACTCGGGTTCCCTACAATTAAAATCCTGACACAAAATCTCTTCAACACTACAGGATTTCAACAACCTCATCCACATTCTTTCCTATCTCTGCAAGACTTGAACAACTTGCTATCACAAATTCCCTACACGACAATAATATGGAATATCTTTCTTACGTGATCCACTATGTTGTTACATAAAACAATCTGCGACAAACTAAACATCTCTCCTCACACATCTGAAATTGACAACACGATATATCCAAAACCGAAGCTCACAACTTGACTTACAGAAAGTTTACCATTATTTTCGTCTCATCAATACTGCACAGATTTTAACAGACTTTTGGAATAACGTTTCCCTTCCACAAATCACACACCAATTTCGTTTTGTGTCTTCCCTCGACAAATTTACAGCGCCGAACACAGGAGGGTGTGCTTTCCGCAACAGTTGACATTCCATCATTACTATGCACTCGCTTTAAATGGTGAACCATGGATTAAACTTAGAGGAATTTCATCTTTACACTGAACAGAATTTCGTGATAAATTAATATCTTAACTTTGGCAAACAACAAATATAGGAGATAAACGTACGGAAATGACACTTCGCTCTGGACATTATATTCGTTTTACAGGCATCAAACCTACTACTGTACAACATTTCACACGCTAGTTTCGTGGCTCTCCCAGTTACCCAAGAAACTAAAAATGACCTTTCATCGTATTCCTATGACATTTTCACGACATAAAATGTGACCAAAATGCGTCACAGATACACAAATAAAATGGTGACATAATGAAATAAACAAATGCATTTTCATCAGGGTAAATTACATACTTGAAATCGTACGTGGTCTTGCATTATAACAGGCCCACCAGCCTCTCTCAATATTTATCTAGCCATCTCGACAGATAGTGGTTTTACATAACATAATCTCCCTTTCATTTTATTTGATACAATTCACCTGAAGGTAACTACATAAAAAGTGCCCTTCACACTTTCTCTTCCTCGCAAACCGAACACGTTCGTCAAATCAACGATCCGCACACGCAATAAAGTAAAACAATTATATTTTCTAATTCAACTGCAAGGTTTCGGCATTATAATGACCGTCTGTTGCCTGGATGTGAATTTACATGATCTAATCTATCTCCAATTGGAGATGGCGTTATATAGCCACATTTGGCCAAAACTATCTCCCCTTCTGGGGAATTAGTCTCCCCAACATCTTTACAATGTTAGTCTGAACGAAGTTCGGTCTCCTCATATTCAGTGGAAACAATGCGAAGATTGCAGATGGCGCGGCGTTCTTTTTTAAAAATTCTCCCACTACCATGCCATCCGCATTTACCGCCAAAAGTTTACTGACACTGGTTTCACCTCACAGAAAATTAATTATGCCTGATTATTACATAACACATAGTTGCTTATTTTAGTAGCGGTGTTGATGGTAAGCATTACGTGTTTCTCTTAACCGATTTGAATCGTTAAATTAACGATTAACAGACCTTTGGAATAACATTTCCGTTCAAAAAATCACACACCAATTTCAACTCGTACCTTCCCTTGACAAATTTACAGCGCCGACACAGGATGGTATGCTTTTCGCAACAGCTGACATTCCATCATTACTACGCACTCGCTCTAAATGGTGAACCACGGATTACACTTACAGGACTTTCATCTTTACACTGAACATAATTTTGTGATAAATTAATATCCTAACTTTGGCAAACAACAAATATGGGAGAATAACGTCCAGAAATGACACTTCGCTCTAGACGTTATGTTCATTTTACAGCCATCAAACATACTGCTGTACAACATTTTACACGCTTACGCTATTTTACGCTCAACTATTCTTTCCTCTGAGTTTTAGAAGAAATATCTTAATATTGGTTTACAAAACCAGTGTTTTTATTAAAGTACTAAAGCAATGGTAATAAGTATAAGTTGAGTTACGTTGATTTTGTTATTATTTTGTAGGGGTATGAGTATTTTGCTAAAAACGTAAAGGGTATGGATGATTGATTACCCGGCAGAGGCAGTCAGATTTTGGAAGGGCGGAGAAATGTCCATTCGACACTCCTTGTCCTACGATATTGCATGAAAAGTTTTCTGATTGCACATTTGGTGTTTACCAGACAAAATTAATTAATACTTGGCCATAGATTGTCCAAGAGTGATAGGTTTACCCGCTATCAGGTAGAGTAAAACAGAACGTCTAACTTCACGGGCAGGCCGGCTGGATGGCGTCAAATGAGAGGAAAAATATCTATCATTGTGTTTGGAGAAGGATAGGAACTAGCCATGACGTGTGGATGATAATTTCCAGAGAAGGTGAGGTAATTACTGATAATCTAGTTGTAGCTAATGAATTACATTAATGGCATGCAACGCATTAAATGAGCAGAATAGATTGGCGATAGAGATTTACGGTAAGGATGATTGTTTCCTCTTCCAAATTAGCCGTAGAGAAATTCATGAAAGAGCTAAGAAATAAAAGAAAGTTAAGTCGCAAGGGCCTGAGGAAGTCCTGAAACTGGAAGGAAGAGCTATTATACACTACTTCGAAATACTATTTAATCTATCCATCCAACTACGATACGTAAATTCCAGGTGGCTAGAAGAAGGCAAATCGGCAATTATCCAGGATTCGGGAGATAGTGGGTTCGAGCCCCACTGTCGGCAGCCCTGAAGATGGTTTTCCGTGGTTTCCCATTTTCACACCAGGCTGTATCTTAAATAAGGCCACGGACGCTTCCTTCCTACTCCTAGCCCTTTCCTGTCCCATCGTCGCCATAAGACCTACCTGTGTCAGTGCGACGTAAAACAAATAGTAAACAAAGAAGAAGGCAACTTTAGTCCCGGTAAAGAAAGGGAACAGACTGCTACCGGACAACTGTAGTCCCATTAGTCTTACACTGAGCACGATAGCTGCGGTCGCTTAAGTGCGGCCGGTATCCAGTATTCGGGAGATAGTAGGTTAGAACCCCACTGTCGGCAGCCCTAAAGATGGTTTTCCGTGGTTTCCTATTTTCACACCAGGCAAATGCTGAGGCTATACCTTAATTTAGGCCACGGTCGCTTCCCTCCCACTCCTAGCCCTTCCCTGTTCCATCGTCGCCGTAAGATATATCTGTGTCGGTGCGACGTAAAGCAACTAGCAAAAAAAAAACATTAGTCTTACATCCATTGTATGCAATCCAAATGGAGAACCTTCTTTCTGAATATCTAAGGTAACAATGGGAGAAAAGTTCGTGAGTTAATGACAGGCAAAACGGTTTCAGAAAAGGACTCTCTTGTGGGAGCCAGATGTCACTCTCAGAATATTAGCGAGTTATTAGACAATGATATGCAAGTTGACGCTATTGTAATTGATTTTACTGAAGCATTGTATGCAATACCACATTACATTCTGATCCAAAAATTGGTGGAAGTTTACACTGTCGATAATGATGATGCTTGTTGTTTAAAGGGTCCTAACATCTACGTCATCGGCCCACACATTGGTAAATGGGTGGTACTGTGGATCATAGAAATGTTGACAGATCGCGCACAAAAAGAGTAAAAATGGGAATTAAATACTCTAAGGAAGTTTCTATAAAGAAAGGAGTAGTACAAGGCCACTTCTATTTCTTTCGTTCACCAACGATCTGCCGAAAGAAATTCGAAGTGATTGTAGATTGTTCGCGGACGATTGGAATTTTTTGCAAGTTGCTTTACGTCGCACCGACACAGATAGATCTTATAGTGACGATGGGACAGGGAAGTGCTAGGAGTGGGAAGGATGCAGCCATGGCCTTAATTAAGGTACAGCCTCAGCATTGCCCTGGTGTGAAAATAGGAAACCACAAAACCATCTTCGGAGCTGCCGACAGTGGGGTTCGAACCCACTGTCTCCCGAATACAGGATACTGGCAGCAATTAAGCGACTGCTATTGAGTTCGGTCAGACTACTGTATTATATACATACATATATACATACATACATAAATACTGTACCAGGAACACACAGTACATGATGTATTTATTAGGAGCAAGCTCGATGTGTTTACATCTACCAGGACCAGCCAGCGCGTGAGCAAAACAGCTGTGAATGACGTAGATGCAGGAGCGAGGTAGACTAGCCCGCCCAACTCGTCTGGATACATCCGGCACCATGAATCACGCATTCGAGAAATTTTAAAAACTATCTTAATAATGGTCTATCGTCTTGGAAATGCACCATTCTGTAGCAAATTACAAGAACGTCTAAATTATCAAATCTCAAGAAAATCCACCGAGGGATTTTCGAGTAAATCCACTTTAAAATAATTACGTTATCCTATGACGTGTAGGCCATGACCACACAGCAATAGACAGGCATTCTTTGGTAAGGGCTCGGCATGCTCAGACCTATGTTATTCTGTCCGCCAAAAATAGAGTCGAGTGACGACGTGGTGATTATCAAGCGCGACGTGTAAGTTATCACGCCGAGATACGGCCTCAGTATAATTCTCGAACTGCGGATGTTAATATTTCTTCGGTCAAAAACCAAGTGAAGTGTTTAACTTATTCCATTGCTATGCACGTGTCAGAATATTATTTCAGTAACTGTGATATTTAAAAGTGTTTGAAATACTTCATCGCGATAACACAAGTGTTTGCCTATTTCTTGCTATTCAACACTTAAGTCCTCCTTAACTAGTGATAAGCTTTGAGTACGATAAACTGTGCCAAACGCACTGTTAAAAGTGAGCGACGTAAACTGATAATCCATTATAGTGTTAATCTTCACTGGATTCGAACTGATTTCCGCACGTACTTGTATATAATTACTTCTAGATATTCTTCAATGGCTTTATCATTTTACGAGGCTCACTGTGCTAGGAGTGACTGACAAGTTATTATTTATTTCATCGCTATTAGCACTGTCTTACGGATAAACTCTGAACTAGCTCTTATTGTGTCGAATGCGATATCTTATTTTACGTTGTGTGTAAGTAACCACAGTGTATTGCAAGTGAACGGTGTTCCGTTTCATCATTTTCTTCTTCTGCTTAATCTGTTACCCCCCAGGGTCGGTTTTCCCTCGGACTCAGCGAGGGATCCCACCTCTACCGCCTCAAGGGCAGTGTCCTGGAGCTTCAGACTATGGGTCGGGGGATACAACTGGGG
Source organism: Anabrus simplex (assembly GCF_040414725.1). Classification (NCBI taxonomy): domain Eukaryota; kingdom Metazoa; phylum Arthropoda; class Insecta; order Orthoptera; family Tettigoniidae; genus Anabrus; species Anabrus simplex. Next base: position 857,352,805 of record NC_090266.1, read on the forward strand.
AGGTTGACCGGCCTCACCTGCTATGCTGAACAGGGGTCTTGCGGGGGGATGGGAAGATTGGAAGGGATACACAAGGAAGAGGGAAGGAAGCGGCCGTCGCCTTAAGTTAGGTACCATCCCGGCATTTGCCTGGAGGAGAAGTGGGGAACCACGGAAAACCACTTCCAGGATAGCTGAGGTAAGAATCGAATCCTCCTCTACTCAGTTGACCTCCCGAGGCTGAGTGGACCCCGTTCCAGCCCTCGTACCACTTTTCAAATTTCGTGGCAGAGCCGGGAATCGAACCCGGGCCTCACGGGTGGCAGGTAATCACACTAACCACTACACCACAGAGGCGGACTTCATCATTTTCAGTGGTAAATAACCATGAACTGTGTTCCATCATTTCGTTTCTTAAATCAATGCGGTCCACATTTTTAACTTTTGAAGTGACATTCATTAATTTCTATGTATATGCAAGTATCAAGTAAAGTTTTTGTGGCACATTTCAAATTACGTGTTGTCCGCCAACATCAATTAAAGGCCCCGTGGTGTAGGTGAAGCGTGCCTGCCTCTTACCCGGAGGCCCCGGGTTCGATTACCGGCCAGGTCAGGGATTTTTACCTGGACCTGAGGGCTGGTTCGAGGTCCACTCAGCCTACGTGATTAGAATTGAGAAGCTGTCTGACGGTGAGATAGCGACCCCGGTCTAGAAAGCCAAGAATAACAGCCGAGATGATTCGTCGTGCTGACCACCCGACACCTCGTAATCTGCAGGCCTTCGGGCTGAGCAGCGCTCGCTTGGTAGACCAAGGCCCTTCAAGGGCTGTAGTGCCATGGGGTTGGGTTTGGTTTGGTTTGGGTTTTAAAAATGTTGGTGTCAAGTGTTTCTGAACGTGTCGGGGGACTGTACGACTGTGGACACACGTATAAAGTTAAACCACGAGTGATTATCCCGCATCAAGATTGTCGTAGACCTCCTAGAAATTCGAGACCTTCAGGTACGAGTTACGGGTTCGATTTCATGCTGGTGAGCGGACTTAGGAGTACGAGTCTAGTTCCATGGTGACGAGAGTTATGAATTTTACGAAGTGTTCAACATAACGTCAGAATAGGTGGTTATTGATATCCATGGAAGGATTTGTCATTGATTAACTATGCAGTAATACAATAATTGGGAACTTCTAAAAAGTAAATGATATATGTTTCGTATTGTTTACACCGAGCTCGATAGCTGCAGTCGCTAAAGTGCGGCCAGTATCCGGTATTCGGGAGGTAGTAGGTTCGAACCCCACTGTCGGCAGCCCTGAAAATGGTTTTCCGTGGTTTCCCATTTTCACACCACGGCCGCTTCCTTCCCACTCCTAGCCCTTTCCTGTCCCATCGTCGCCGTAAGACCTATCTGTGTCGGTGCGACGTAAAACAACTAGCAAAAGAATAAAAAAATAAACCGTATTGTTTACGTAACAGTGAGTTAATTGATACAGTGCTGACCGGGTGTGTAGAAGTAAGTTAAGGTCTGATACAGATGAGAACATCGAGCAATAAGCAAAATGAGGAAGAAAGAAATCCCCGCAAGAGAAGGGAAATGTTAGGTTGAGATACCAGTGAAAATAATCCTGAATTATCAAGTGACGAGCTAGAGAGTCAATGTCTACGAGTAAGGATGGAAGGAATATTAACAAAACTCCGAGGAAATAATAAGATAGAAATAAGAATCTACGTTGAAAATAAGAAATGAAGTAAAGAGGGACTAGCTGCTTTGTAATAGAGAAAGTCAGGTGTCTGCTCATAAACCCTCGAACACAGGGTATAAATACCGCCACAAGTGCAACATCCAGACGCACTGGGAATATTTTGTTGATATTGAGATGATTCCAGATTGTGTCCTCTGATATGAAGTAGAGTTAAAATGATACCCAATTGTTTTATACTTTAAAATTACACCTGTGAATAATAATAATAATATGAATAATCAAATTATAGATACCTGACACGGTAACATTTTACTACGGAGCTTAAATAATAGTATTTATGTCCATGATTTTTTGTTTGACCTTTCATTCGTAATTTTTTTCGTAATTTTATCATGGAAGGGTTATTATTGGATAGTTTCAGACTTGTTTAAATGATTATAGTAATCACGATATGAGATAATTAGACTTGATCACACACACCGTCGACAGTGAGACATTATTATAGCCACTGTGACGAGTGAAATCATCAGAACATTCGGTAATATTCAGTCATTTGAATGACAGGTGCTGTAAGCATCTTAGATGTAAATAACAGTCAAATTGGTACGTAATTGTATTGCCCGGTGTAAATACTGTAAGTTAGATATGATAGGGTGTCTGCTCTTTCAGGAGTGTATGTAGATGGTATAATTAGGATAACAGAGGATTAGCTGATTCTTTCTCTTGTCATTTAGTTTCTTTTATGGTCAACGTGGGAGGATTAACCCACGCTGTAATGTAAATATAAGGTCAGTAACCTTAGGGGAGAAAGGCAGCTTGATTCGTCTTTTAAAACAACATTTCGCTTGCAGTATCCAAAAAAATTGCAACTCAATAACTAAATCTCTGAACAGGTCTGTGTAGAAACGTAAATAAATAGGGCTTTAAGTGTAAATCTGTAGACTTTAAGACACCTCTTTAATAACTGGGTGAAATAAATGCGAATCATGCAGACCCGATCGGGTAAAACATTTGAATGTGTAAAACGCTAATATGTAAATGTTAGGCAGGTCTATTCAGCTGTTTTATATGTTGACAACACAGTGATCATAAAATGCTCATGGATACATTTTGTTTGAGTATCCATCCGATACTAGGTCATGAAATGTCAGTTGAGACCATACCTAATTTTATGCTAATTTAGATAATAATAATAATAATAATAATAATAATAATAATGTAACAGGGATCAGTAAGCTCCCAAACTGAGGTGCGTTCTCAGGAAACACCTGTAATTTATTGGAGCAGTGACAATTCATATAATGCAATGTACTTTTTTATGAATTTATTTTTGGTAACTGTCCATTAACTAAAGATAACTTTAACACCGCTCAGAGTTACCTTAAGCAACAATCATCGTATTTGACATTTTAGATGAAGGATAATTAAGGTTTCGTCAGTCATTTAATCAATATTGCACACCTCCGGTGTCAGCAATTAATTTCAATTTAATTAATCAGTTATGGAGAATTGTTGCTTATGGCGTCATCTAACTATTGATTGTTATTTTAGAGATTGAATAAATTTAATGATCTTATTGTCCATTTAAAATTTTTGGAATTTAATTAATTTCCATTAGATGAAATTAATTAGTAGAAATTTAATCTGGTCCATTCTCATTTAGGAGAGATAGTAGCCGTAGTATTTAATTGCCTTATGTACCAGCTATAGGAGAAGAAAGCCAAACCGATCGCGGCCCAAGCATATGAGAGTCTCTGCGCGGAAAGGATATTTTATTACAGAGCACCGTGGCAAAACCCAAGAGCAGATTACCGCCGATTCGATATTTCAAAGGGTACAGTACATAAGTTATTCGTTATAGACTGTTATATCTTTCAGCGTCAGTCTGCAAGTACCTGTGAATTTACTAACCGCTGCCACAATCCGCTATTTGTGACTAGTTGTGTGGCCTCGTTTAGTTCTCTACCTACTATCTGTAAATCGTTAGAAACTGAGCCTAGTCGTCGTCGTCTTAGTCTCCCCCTACTTCTCTTACCCTCCTTAACAGAGTCCAGTATTCTCCTAGGTAACTTATCCTCCTCGATTTGCCTCACATGACCCCACCACCGAAGCCGGTTTATGCGTAGTAGAGTTTCAACCATCGAGTTCATTCCTAATTTAGTCTTTATCTCCTCATTCCGAATAACTCCTGTCACTGTTTCTACCTGCTGCACAAGCGATCATAGTGGTTACTCTCACGTCTCTTACCTTTAACTTATGAATAAAACATCCTGAGTCCCAGCTGTTCCCCCGTACAGCAAAACTGATCTAAAGATAGGCGGGAATAATGATGGTTTCATCCGGGACTAGACTTCTTTCTTACAGAATGATGTTGATCGCAACTGTGAACTCACTGCATTAGCTTCACTTCACCTCGATTCAATCTCACTTACTATACTACCATCCTGGGAGAACACACGTCCTAAGTACTTTAAATTACCTACCTTTTCCAGCCTTGTAATCCTAACCTGACATTCAGTTTTCTTAGATTCCTTACCTACTGACATCAGTTTAGTCTTGGAAAGGATAATTTCGATATCATACTCGTAGCAACTATTCTCTAGTTCCAAGGTATCAGATTGCAGGCTTTCGGCACAGTCTGCCATTAGGACCAAGTCGCTGGGAGAGGCCGAACTGTTTACTACATTTTCCCCTTACTGAATCCCTCCTTGCCATTTAATACTTTTTCAGTAGATGATCCATATAAACTTTTGACAAAAAAGGTGAAAAGTTACAGTCTTGTATACTCTCTGTAAGTGCCTTGAAAAAAGAATACATTCTACCATCAGTTCTCACTGCAGCCCAATCGTCAACATAAATTCCTTCGATTGATTTTAATAATCTATCATTAATCCCACATTGCCCCAGTACGGCTAACGCATTTTCACTTGGTACTCGGTCATATGCCTTCTCTAGGTCTACGAAACATAAGCAAAACTGTCTATTCCTCTAGTAGCTTTCTTCAATTACCTGTCGCGTACGGAACATCTGATCCTGACTGCCCCTCTGTGATCTGAAACCACACCGGTTTTCATCCAACTTCCTCTCAACCACTGACCGCACCCTCCCTTACAAAATGCCGGTGAACACCTTGCCTGATATACTGATCAACGGAATACCTCCACAGCTGTTGCAATCCTTCGTCCAATGAGAAGCTGCCTTACTAACATTCCATGTTAATCTTATACTCTATGAAGCTATTCCATCCCTGCCTTCCCATTATATTTCACCATTTCAGGTCTATCTTCATCTATTCCTGCTGCTTTATGACAATTGAGTTTTTTTGGAATTATCCTTTCCAATTCCTCAAGTGTAATTTCACTAACATCACTGTCCTCCTCATGAGCTCGGTAGTTTTTCGACGTCAATAGGAAGATTTCCTTTTACATTGAGAAGATTTCCAACATATTCCTTCCATCTGTCCGGTTATTGCCTGGGATCTATTATGAGTTCACCTGATTTACCCAAAATGCTAATCATTACCTTTTACCCTCACCATTCTAGGATACTTTATTACTGTCCAGAAAGGCTTCCCTGCTGCTTAATCTATCCTTTTCCAGGTTATTACCGAAATATTCCCATGATTTCTTCTTGGATTCACCAACTATTTCTTTCACTTTGTTTCCTTCATCTACATACAATTCCCTATCTGCATCAGTGTTTGGTTCAAGCCATTTCTCATACGCTTTCCTTTTACGTTTATAAGCTGCTGTCACTTAATAATTCCATCAAGATATTAGCTTTTTCCCATATGTACACACAGTTGTGCCTACGCATTCACTTGCTGCTTCTACTACAGCATCACTGTATGCCACCCATTTTCTTTCTATAGCCTGAAGATGCTTACTGTCCTTTGTTCGGCACTTTTCACTAATCGTATCGATGTACTTCTGCCAAATGTCCTCATTGTGGCGATTTTCTACCTTTATTCGTCTGCAAACAGATTTCACTTTCTCTGTCCAAGGCCTAGGGATACATAGTTCGCTACATATCAGATAGTGGTACGTAAAATAAAAAAATCCGCGGAAAACACGCACATTCCTAACAGATTTCCTGATTTCGACATAGGTTATGCTTGAAGAACGTATTCGTAACTGCTAATATTACACACTAGCACAGAAGACCAATAAAAGCTTCCCATTCCTATTAGCTTCCATATCCTCTCCACATTTACCGACCACCTTCCCACATACTTCAGTTCTATTCCATCTCTCGCATTGACATCGCACATTAGCGCTATCCTATCCTTGCTGTTGACCCTGACTGCGATGTCACTCAGTGCTTCATAAATTTTGTCAACTTCCTCATCATTTGCACCCTCGCATAATCAATAGTAGGTTCGAATCCCACTATCGGCAGCCCTGAAAATGGTATAGGTATGCAGCAAGAAACTAGCTATGGTAAATATTCCGTTGTAATTCGGTCAACTGATCAGTAAAAAGCATTACCTGCAGTCTTAGACCTTTTTCCAAAAAATGTAAGATGCTTCAAGAATAGACTCCAGGATCCTGTACATTTTATGTTAATTTATATGTGATTGTGACCCACTTAAATATTAACTTCAATATACTGTAAATCGTATTGTTAACGCATTGGAAATATTTAAGTTACCTGTGAATTTGTATATGATGATGATGTACTTACAAGTTTAAGCCAGTAGTAAGTCATTGTACCATTCAATCTACTGTACACCGTATTGTTAAGGCATTGGAAATATTTAAGTTACCTGTGAATTTGTATATGATTATGATGATGATGATGATTGATGATGATGATAATGATGATGATGATGATGACGATGATAATGATGCACTTACAATTTTAAGCCAGTAGTAAGTCATTGTACCATTCAATCTACTGTACACCGTAGTGTTAAGGCATTGAAAATATTTAAGTTGTGTATGAATTTGTAGGTGTCCGCCTCTGTGGTGTAGTGGTTAGCGTGATTAGCTGCCACCCCCGGAGGCCCGGGTTCGATTCCAGGCTCTGCCACGAAATTTGAAAAGTGGTATGAGGGCTGGAACGGGGTCCACTCAGCCTCGGGAGGTCAACTGAGTAGAGGTGGATTCGATTCCCACCTCAGCCATCCTGGAAGTGGTTTTCCGTGGTTTCCCACTTCTCCTCCAGGCGAATGCCGGGATGGTACCTACCATAAGGCCACGGCCGCTTTCTTCCCTCTTCCTTGCCTATCCCTTCCAGTCTTCCCATCCCTCCACAAGGCCCCTGTTCAGTATAGCAGGTGAGGCCGCCTGGGCGAGGTACTGGTCATTCTCCCCTGTTGTATCCCCGACCAAGAGTCTGAAGCTCCAGGACACTGCCCTTGAGGCGGTAGAGGTGGGATCCCTCGCTGTGTCCGAGGGAAAAGTCGACCGTGGAGGGTAAACAGATGATGATGATGATGATGATGATGATGAATTTGTACGTGACGGTGTTGTGTATTTTCTATGTTACGCTACTAGTTAAGCCGTCAATCAATCAACCAATCAATCAGTCAATCATTGATCTCCATTTAGAGCTGTCACCCAAGTGTCACATTCCCTATCAACTCTTTACCTAGCCTTTTCTGAAAGTATTTCATAGAACTTGGGAATTTATCGAAAATTTTCTTGGTAAATTATTCCAATCCATAATTTCTCTTCCTATATTTTTTTTCTTTTTGCTAGTGGTTTAACGTCGCACTAACACATCGAGGCTTTCAGTGACGCAAGGATGGGAAAGGACGAGGATTGGGAAGGTATCCGCCGTGACCTTAAGTAAGGTACAGTCCCAGCATTTGCCGGGTGTGAAAATGGGAAATCACGGAAAACCTTCTTAAGGCCTACCTATGGTTGTATTCGAAACCACCATCTCCGAATGCAGGCTCACAGCAATGTTCCGCTAACCGCGCTGCAAACTCACTCGGTTTGCCTCAATTTGTCTTCTTGAATTCCAACTTTATCTTCATACTACGAAGTTTCTTACCTTTAAAAGCTCCGATCGTCTACTAATATCAATCCACGCCATCTCTCCACTGAGAACTCGGAACATATCGCTTAGTCGAGCAGCTAGTTTCATCTCCTTACTCCCAAGTCTTCCCAGCCCGAAGTTTGCAATATTATTGTAACACTTATTCTTTTGTCGGAAATCACCCGGAACAAATAAATTTTTCCAGTTCTCGTATCAATTAACCCTTGTGCGAATCCCAAACACTGGCATCATATTCTAATTGGCGGCTTACCACATACTTATACGCCCTCTCCTTTACATCCTTACTACATTATTATTATTATTATTATTATTATTATTATTATTATTATTATTATTATTATTATTATTATTTTTATTATTATTATTATTATTATTATTTGCTTGACGACGCACGGACACAGATAGGTCTTCGACGATGGGATAGAAAATAATTAGGAGTTGGAAGGAAGCGGCCGTGGCCTTAAATTAGGTACCACCCTCCCATTTGCCTGGTATGAAAACGGTTAACAACAGAAAACCACCTTCAGGGCTGCCGACAGTGGGGTACAAACCCACTATCTCCCGGATGAAAATTCACAGCTGAGCGCCCCTAACCGCACGCCAACTCGCCCGGTCCACAAATCGTAAATATCCTCTTAACCATATGAAGTTATCTGTAACCTTTATTTACAACCTCGGTAATCTGATTAACCCAATGAAGATATTTCCATACATCAACAGTAAATTACTGACAGTGATCGCCGTGAAGTACTTTTACCCCCATACATACAGTAACTGAATCTAAGAGGATTTTCCTCATGGTGAAATTAACAACGTTACTTTTCATCCCGGTTAAAAATCAAATCATTATATGCTGGCCATCTCCCAACATTGTCGAGGTCTTTTTGCAGTCGCTCTAACTTATTACTCTACTTACAATATAACATAATCTGCAAATATCACTATCTGTGATTCCAGTTCTTTACACATATCATTTATATACATAAGAAAAAATAAAGGTCCAATAATACCTCCCTGCGGGTCCCCATTCTTAATCGTTGCACGATCAGAAAATGCTTCACATACTCCAATTCTCCAACTTACACACCCGTTCACCACTCTTTCGCTTAGTCCAGTTGGCCTCATTTTCGTCAGAGGTCTCCCATAATCCACCCTATCAAGAGCCTTGAATAGGTCGATAGCGATACAATGCAATTGACTAGAATCTAAAATATCTGCTATATCTTCACGGAATCCTACAGGTTGAGCGTCACTGGAATACTCTTCCGAAACCCGAAATATCTTCTATCAAACCCATCAGTAATTCCGCAAACGTGTCTAGTATATTTAAGGGGCCGATGACCTAGATGTTAGGCCCCTTTAAACAACAAGCCTCGTCATCACCAGTATATTAGAAGGAATGCTTTTCCACAGCTTACATGCAACACATGTCGAGCTGACTGGCCTGCAATTATCTGCGTTATATTTATCAGTACTTTCCTTTGTACATTTTCTTTGTACACTGGGGTTGTTATAGCAACTCGCCATTCATTTCGTATAGCTCCCTCATACAAACAGTAATCAAATAATTTCAAATACAGCACTATATCCCAACTCATTTCCTTTAGTACCGGTATATCCCCAGAAATCGTATACGTTGCAACTGCGTTTCTGGTTTTTAACTTTTGTATCTGTGTGTAAACAAATTTATTATCAAGGGTAAATGTCAGTACTTCGCATGTATTAATCTCTTCCTTTACCCGCACATTCTCGCTATATCCAACTATCTTTATATATTGCTGACTGAATACCTCTGCCTTCTATAAGTCCTTACATTTACACTCCCCTTGTTCAGCAATGATCCCTGGGATGTTATTTCTGGAACTTATTTTCGCCTTAAGTACCTGTACGTACCCTCCCATTTATTTAGTTTTTACTAAAATGTATATGATTTCCGATTATCCTTGCGATCATGTTATCCTTAGCTTATGTTTCCCCAAAATTCAATTTCCTAGAAATTCCCTTCAGTCTCTCCTTACTTCCACTACCATTCCTAACTATATTTCTTCCTAGCCTGCACCTTCTTCGTAATTTCTATTTCTTTACTTTCCCCACCACCTTCAAAGGTTCCACTACCATTCCTAACTATATTTCTTCCTAGCCTGCACCTTCTTCGTAATTTCTATTTCTTTACTTTCCCCACCACCTTCAAAGGTTAATACCTGTTTTCACAATCCTCAACATTTGCTTTAAACCCACCTCATAGGCTGCTTACATTTTTATTTACTATTTTCTACTGATCATATAAAAGCTCCCCCAATGCCTCTCTTATCAACCATATGGTACTGTTTAATAGTCCTACTTGTATATCCTTCCCTTCTACCGCATTTATTTTTAACAGGGAGAGAAACAGCTTCATAGTCACTTATACCGACCATCACTTCCGTTTCTCTATAGAACTCATCTGGTTTTATCTCCACCTCGTCAATAATTGTCCCTCTAATTGGTTCCATCACTTTCTGATTCAGCTGTTCTTCCTAGATTTACTTATTCACCGTTCGTTGGTCATGTTTTCTGTCATTCACATTACCTTCCCAGTTAATATTTAGTACATTGACATCACCCGCTACAATAACGTTCCTTTCTTGGTCGTTCCCCGCACAGGTGATTATCTTATCAAATAATCCTGCATCAGTGCGAGAGGCACTTCTTCCAGGTTGTACCGCTGAATCAATTCTTAGTGTTAAGACATTGGCAATATTTAAGTCATGTGTCTATTTATGTTATTGCCTTTTAGCTATTATTGTGACACACTACTTGTAATGGAATAGGTTGTAAATTTTGTGTGAATTTCTAAGTGTCTGCGATGTGATTAGTTACGCTGCATGAAAGAGCATGGTTTAAGTTGTTTTCTACAATTTCCTATTAATTTATTTGCGATTCCTTTTAATTATTGTGTTACACTACTTGTATGTCATATGTAATTGTCAGGTCTTTTTTGTTTCCTGTTTTAATGTACTTCATTATTATTATTATTATTATTATTATTATTATTATTATTATTATTATTATTATTATTATTATTATTATTATTATGCTATCACAAAGCTTCTTGTTGCAATATAATTTCTTGTAATATTTGGTTTACATTGAATTGTTTGTTGTATTTCTGTTGTTATAATATAATGTATTTTTGAATTTTACTTCGTTGTCATATTACTGTAAGTAAGCACTTCCAAGGAGATACCTCCCAATTGAAATGTATTCGATACTATTATTATTAAAATGCCTGCACACGGGAGCAGACACCATAGTACTATTATTTATTTATTTATTTATTTATTTATTTATTTATTTATTTATTTATTTATTTATTTATTTATTTATTTATTTATTTATTTATTTATTTATTTATTTATTTATTTATTTATTTATTTATTTATTTCACTATACTCACAAGAATCTGATAAATAATAATACAATAATTTTCTAAGAACTATAATTTATGATTATAACTTAAAATGTGTTGTGGGAAACGTGTTGATCTACAAGGCTCAAACCCTCAATTTATGTTTAAGGAATTTCTCTGAACATCTTGGAAGTCTTAGCGAAGAACGGCAAGAAACATATCCCGCACAATCGAATGGATTGATAGCAGATATGAGAGATAGTGACACGTCAACTTGATACAGAATTACTGCTGCATATTTCACTGGGAGATCCGCATTTGTCAGAAAAAAGACTGTGTTTCTTCTGAAGCCTTAGAATGAAACAGAAAGAGCCATACGTGGAGTTCTTTAAAATCAGCAAGAAATTGCAGTAGTTATATGAAGTAAATTTATAATAGCTCTCAAGGCATCACTTTTTCTTGCCGTATAAGTGCATGAACAGACGATCTGAATGCGTGGAACCCAGTCACCTGTTATGTGTATTGTTTGGTGATGGTGTTAAGCATTGCCACTATTTTCTCCATCTTTTAAAATGTTTACACAAGGAACTACTTAAGGCTCAAAAGTTCCGCTTTGTGTAATTATCAGAATAATTAATTTCAAGTTCAGCAGATAACAACTTGTCGCTCGTCAATATGCACTTAAAATGAACTGACAGGCTGCACTTCCTACGCAATGTATAATGTCAAGGTTGGAGGGGTACGTCTTGTGTGAGAGTAGTTGAGACAGATGTCCATGTAGCCAGAGGACGAGAGTGTTAATTGAAGTGAGAGTTGCTGATGTTCCTGTTGTTGACATGTCCCGCCGCTCGGAAACTAGATCGCTCAAATTGGACGTGACGCGCTCATCAGCAGTGGCGACGACCCGCGGCTGTGGGCGCGAGCGCTGGCTCTGCTCACCGGAAGCTACGAGTACGCCACTGCAAGCCATTCACAATAAAAGATAAACTGCCCGCAGAAGTACGAATAAGCCCACAATGTTCTATCTGTAAAACTCACAGTGACATAAAAATTTATCAATCTAAGCTGTGGCTTATAGTGTATTGCGCCAAATAACGTTACAAGCATTTCACCACCCATACAGTATTCCACAAAACTATAACATCACAATTATTGCACATGAAATGATAAAGAATGCCTCGGCAGCGAATATTACAATAAGAGTGGAAATCCTATTCACAGTTAGGTATGTTTTTAGTAATCTCCTTCCTGTGATGGTTGCTTCTACCCGTGGGAGCTCTGGGATCAATCAATCAATCAATCAATCAATCAATCAATCAATCAATCAATCAATCAATCAATCAATCAATCAATCACTACTGACCTGCATTTAGGGCAGTCGCCCAGGTGGCAGATTCCCTATCTGTTTTCTCCCAGCCTTTTCTTAAATGATTTCAAGGAAATTAGAAATTTATTGAACATCTCCCTTGGTAAGTTATTCCAATCCCTAACTCCCCTTCCTGTCCGGCTCCATGGCTAAATAGTTAGCGTGCTAGCCTTTGGTCGCAGGGGTCCCGGGTTCGATTCCCGGCAGCGATGGGAATTTTAACCATCATTGGTTAATTTCCCTGGAACGGGGGCTGGGTGTATGTGTTGTCTTCATCATCATTTCATCTTCATCACGGTGCGCAGGTCTCCTACGGGAGTCAAATCAAAAGACCTGCACTTGGCAAGCCGAACCCGTCCTGGGATCTCCTGGCACTAAAAGCCATACGCCATTTCATTTACTCCCCTTCCTATAAACGAATATTTGCCTTAATTTGTCCTCTTGAATTCCAACTTTATCTTCATATTGTGATCTTTCCTACTTTTAAAGACACCACTCAAACTTATTCGTCTACTAATGTCATTCCACGCCATCTTTCCGCTGACAGCTCGGAACCGATCAAACTTCCCCATGTATTTTGACTGGTTTTAGCGATCGGAAACAGAACATCTTAATCTCTTGAGGACAACTGATCGACAATCTGTTCCGAAAATAGTCCAACAGCAAAGATCTGAATAAGTGAAACACAGTCCAGCTAGGTGAATGCGGCGACGGTTGGTATGTTAATGGCCGATGTACGTTGCGAAGGATATATTATCACCATTATTATTATTATTATTATTATTATTATTATTATTATTATTATTATTTCGGAACGAAGATTATTAATCAGGGTAAAGCCAGATTTATTTAGAAAAGAAACAAGCTGGTAGTTTTACGAGATCATAGCCACAGGACTTCCAGTTTTACGTAAAATCTGAACCACAGATACGCGGCCATTAATTTTTAGAATACTACACACATTGGCCGGAATTAGAAACGCAGTCGCCTTGGTGAAAGCCAGCGACGATATCAATCGGCTGTCATGCCCTCTATTTCAAAAGGAACTGGAATATATTTCCTAATATTAGGCTACATATTTCCGCTGTAATTATTTTGACATATTTGAGAGCAACCGTGCTTCTGGAAACCAGCTTCAATCAACATAGCCGTGACATACAGCTCCAGTGACTTTAGAACCATTCAATTTCTTGTTTCTGTCCCCTGCTCCTGGCTCACACTTCACTTGTTCTTTGGCTCAGTATAACGGAAACGAAACTTATATTCTCAGCAATATACTGTGAAAAATTAAATGGCGTATGGCTTTTAGTGCCGGTAGTGTCCGAGAACAAGTTCGGCTCGCCAGGTGCAGGTCTTTTGATTTGACTCCCGTAGGTGACCTGCGCGTCATGATGAGGATGAAATGATGTTGAAGACGACACATACACCCAGCCCCCGTGCCAGCGAAATTAGCCAATGAAGGTTCCCTGCCGGGAATCGAACCCGGGACCCCTGTGACCAACGGCCAGCACGCTCACCATTTAGCCATGGAGCCGGAGAGAAATATACGGTATTTTATACGGCATCATACTTTGATCATTTCGTCCTCGGACAGAAATTCATTGGGCTCCCTAAGTAATTCGATATCCCCAGCCATGCATTCCTTCGTATTTGTTTTTCTAAATGATAATGATTGTTGTTTAAAGGGGCCTAACAGGTAGGTCAACGGTCCTTTTCTTAAACCAGGCTTTACCGGGCGAGTTGGCCGTGCGCGTAGAGGCGTGCGGCTGTGAGCTTGCATCCGGGAGATAGTAGGTTCGAATTCCACTATCGGCAGCCCTGAAGATGGTTTTCCGTGGTTTCCCATTTTCACAACAGGCAAATGCTGGGGCTGTACCTTAATTAAGGCCACGGCCGCTTCCTTCCAACTCGTAGGCCTTTCCTATCCCATCGTCGCCATAAGACCTATCTGTGTCGGTGCGACGTAAAGCCCCTAGCAAAAAAAAAACAAAAAAAAAAACAGGCTTTAATATAGGTGCATTAATACGAAACTAGATCTGAACCAGTGGCAAACGGAACAGTGATGTCAATATTTTTAGGATAACCCTGGGTGTGTTGTCCACAAAACACGAGCACTTCAGAAAACTGTAAGGGAGGTTTCTGGGCAGGCTTTGTTTTACATCCGAAACTTGCCCATCTCTTCACTTACTGATCTAAGAAGGGAACTCTTACTCTTATTCAACACGATCCAACTTTTGATGATAAAGTAAATACCTCATGTTGATATTTCATTTAATGAGATATCTTTCTTTCTAGGTAAGATGTGTTGAAACAGAAGAGGCCACGGTGAATCAGGGACCAGTAAGTTCCGTCCTGTGATTCTCTGGAATGCAGGGGTGTCCATGCGCATGACTGATTTTTATATTTATTTATAACAATATATTGCAACTCAATAACATTGTTTTTAAAATGATTAGGCAACATTTCTCTTATACTGGAAGGTGTCTAAATGTATTAGCTACTAGTGTTTAGTAACTGGAGTCTTGTAATTTCTGCTTTTGACAGCGCAGTCCCAACGTCATATTCTACCAGTTAGCTGCTTGAGGTGCCGAAACTTTCAACCATTAACAAGAAGCAATGTACTGACCGAAATAAAAGACAAACTAATGTAATTCATCGCACACATTCGTTAAATTGTCTTCTTCTTCTTCTTCTACCATTTTCCCACACCTGTAGGGTCGCGGGCAAGAACCGTGTCGCACATGTGGATTTGGCCCTGTTTTACTGCCGGATGCCGTTCGTAACGCCAACTCTATGTGGAGGGATGTAATCACTATTGCGTGTTTCTGTGGTGGGTGGTAGTGTGGTGTGTTGTCTGACTATAAAGAGGAGAGTGTTGGCACAAACACAAACACCCAGTCCCGGAGTCAGAAGGATTAAACACACGCTATTAAAATCCCCGACCCGGCTGGGTATTGAACCCGGGACCTTCTGAACCAAAGCTGACCAATCAGCCAAGGAGTCGTACATTCGCTAAATTATATTAATACTCTACTATTAATTATAATTAACAATATGTATTATACAGTGTGATCGGAATGAACCGAGCAAAAATGGCAGGATGAGAAAGGGAACGTGGAAGGCAGAAAATTATGAAAATTTGTCGGTGCATGTCGCAGTACTCGTCTACAGTATGCGTCAATGCTTATTGTATGGACGTAGTCTTGAAATGAAGGAACTTACCTAGAATACGTTGTTTTATACCTGTTGTAGAGGACGTACAGTTAGCTGTAAATTAAGGGATGTAAACCAGCGTGTGGAGCGCAGTTCTAGGAAATTTATTTACGGAAGGTGAACTGACATGATCACGAATGAACTCGCCATCACGTTTAGAAAGGAGGTAAGCAATTGAAGCGTACATTGCATTAACATGTAAACACTTACATTTTATTTGACTTAAACTCTAAAACGTTCACTTCCCCAATTTAGGGGGCATCTTTCATCCGCAGACCTAGTCCAAAATGACAGTACGTTACTTACCTCATTTGACTCTGGATGAAAATAGGTAGTTCGAGGTTAGTTTCCTATCTTCGATTTAATCGTCCAGTTTCCTTGCCGGTTATTTTTGGACGGTATTTACTCTACACACTGTAGATGTCAGCATACTGGCACAATACTGCGGGAGACATGCTGTTCATTTATAATTAGGAATAATGTTTTCCCTACTCCACTGTCGTCACCACCGACTTCCCCCTGGAGAGACAAGTGCAACTGCAAAAATTTAATGAGACCGATCACTTCAACCAAAAGTACAGTGAACAACTATTTGGTAAGTTTTTCATAATAATCTTGTGTTTATGTAGCTATCCTGATGAAGTCTTTGAAATACAGACCCTCCGACTAGGGTGGATGGCATCTGCCGCGTATGGGAAACAGCATGTTAGTGTTGTGGTTGATAGAATTATTTGTGGTGTGTGAGGTACACAAATATTGGGGACAGCAAAAACACCCGGCTCTTGAGATAGTGAATTAAGCCTTTAAGATTAAATTCCCTCGGCCCTGCTAGGAAACGGACCCAGGGGCCTGAATACCGAAGACCAAGACACTGGCCACTCAGCCATGGATTCAGCCACGTTTTGGATGTTGCCGGTAAAGAAATGTCTACAAAAGTAGTGGAAGTAATTACTCAGCAACATTTAACTGAGCGAGAAGGGTCGGCTCCTTGGCTGAATGATCAGGGTACTGGCCTTTAGTACAGAGGAACTCAGGTTCGATTCCCGGCCGGGTCGGGGATTATATATGTGTATGGTAAATTCCTCTAGTTCGGGGACTGGCTGTTTATGTTCGTCTTAATACACTCCTGTTCATCTACACTACACCCGGAAACACGCAATAGTGAATATATCCCTCCACATAAGATTGGCGTCAGGAAGGGCATCCGGCAGTAAAACTAGGCCAAATCTACATAACTAGCTGACCCCAATAAATCGAGAAAAAGTCCAGGAAGAATAAAAATAATACGAAGAAGGTAATGAATTGAGTAAGCAGGGCTTCTGAACACTAATGAACATTAAAAGCAAGAAACCCGGGGGACTTCGCACAACTTAACGGTAAATATATTTGTGTTTGTCTTCAATTCCACCACGGATTGAACATTTGTGTAAGAAGTGACGAGCGCAGATTTTTCATTTATTACTCAGAACGCTTGATTCAACATCCTGAGTGAGTTAAATATGATTAAGCTCGTGACTACTGTTCTTCCTTTTCTCTAAATTAATAGCGAGTGAAATTATTTTCATAATTTTAAACTGATTTTACGAGGAATGTCATGATCGTCAGACGTTTCCCGTCAGGCTTGACGAAACTCGAGTTTTCCCGTTGAGAGTCTCTGACATAGGAAATAATAATGTTGATATTGTGATAATAGCCAAGGGATCTCTAGTTTACATGGAATTCGGACCATAAGGGTGTAATGGCTCATATAGAAAATCCTGGACTCACTAGCCGCGAATTGAACCGCGGTTGCCTTGATGAGAAACTTGCGACTTTGCCACGTGGCTATAACGCCCGCTTTGGAGAGTGATCTTTCATCTGTATGTGAAGCAAAGCCATTTCTGTACATGCCATAAGACTCTTCAAGGAATGGAAGGTAAAAGTTTCCACTAACCTCGGCACTAGATGGGACAGAGAGGTTAGCTCTCTGCCCAGCTGCCCGCCCTTTTTCTAAATATTTCGAGTTCCTGGTGGAGAATAGTGGTGAACCACCTGAGCTAGACACCCTCTAATTGAAGGTACAGTATATGGTATAGACTGTTAGCCTTCCCATGTTCTGTAACTCCCAGCAAGACCAAAATATACGTCTGTTATCGTAAACTGAAATATCATACATCGAAAAGTTACAAGACCATTCATGGTACACAAATTTGGAAAACTAATTGAACAGTTCATATTTATCACAAAATAGTTTGCTTTCTTTTATCACAAGAACAGAAATGTTTCAAGTGTACCCTTCATGCACTAAACAATCCCGTTATAAATGTGATTAACTGTTTGGAACCCTATTTATGCTATTTACAGGGAATTTAGCTTTCTTTAATGAGACATCAGACCTTCGGAGTCAACATGAGTACCTAATTTTACTTGCCATACTGATTTAGTACATTGGATAACAATTCACATATTGCCCCTATGGTTCCCGACTTGATCGTGTATTGTAGAACTAACATATTCTGCACGTATTGCATTGTCACCAGGGACATCATCATGAAGGAGGAATTTTCAAAAGTGATTCACCGTAATGTCTGCTTCCAACCTAAACTTAACTACAAATACATAACCCAGGACTGACACAACAGTAACACAACTTATTGAACATAATTCACACAAGTAGTAAGTACTGTATATAGGACTGTTAAACATGACGTCCCATATTCCTACGCAACGACATCGTGAAGTACAGTACACTGGTGGCCAAAAATCACGGGAAGCGGTGTCCCATTAGAAAATATGCCGTGTATGACACCTGAACGTTGCGGCTAGCTGAGCAGTCTGTCACAGACACCTGTGTCGTGAAGCAGGCAACACGTCGCGAATTAACTGACTTTGAACGTGGGATAATTATCGGCGCATGGCGTATGGGTCACAGCATTGCAAAGATTACGCGCGAATTCGGGTTTCTGAGGTTAACAGTGTCAAGGGTGGATCTTCAATACTGCAGAGAGAACGTTACCACCCGCGTAACCCGCCCAAAGGGAAGACCACAGGTGTTTAACGAACGGACATCACATCGCCTCCGCAGAACCATACTGGGCTCTCGACAGTCTACTGTGAGTCAGATCACCGTCCAGTTGAATGCTGGGAGTCAGGAACCCATTTCTACCAGGGCTATAAGGAGGCAACTGCACCGCATAGGCTTCATCAGCTGATGACCAACTCGTTTCCCTTTGCTGACACCCCGACACAGAGCTCAAGGACGTGCATGGGACCGCGAACATCGGCAATGGAGCAATAGACCATGGAACAGTGTCGGTGTGCAGTATGGTCCCATGAATCACGGTTCCAGTTGTATCGAGATGATGGGCGCGTGAGGGTGTGGCGTACGCGCCGTGAAGCTATGGATCCTGCGTGTCAACAAGGTTGTTTCCTGGCGGGAGGTGGCTCAGTTCTGGTCTGGTCAGCGTTCTCATGGTCTCAATTAGGCCCCATTGCCCGGCCGCAGTGAGTGCTGACAGGTGCACATTATGTGGACATTCATTCAGACCATCTGCATCCCTTTATCGCCCTATAGTACCCTTATGGAGGTGCCATGTTTCAACAGGACAATGCGCCATGTCACCACTCAGGTGGTTGGAGGAGCACTCCAGTGAAGATATGGCCATGGATTGGCCCTCTAGATCCCCCGATCTTAATCCAGTCGAACATTCCCGGATGCTGCTGATGCTGGTGTACGCTCCATGAACCCTGCGCCAACTACACGAGACCAATTGTGGGTAGCAGTGCAAGATGCGATTCGAAGCCATTCCAACACGTTGTAGAGTCGATACCTCGCCGTATTGCTGCCATTTTGAGGGCTCGCGGAGGAGCAACTCGTTATTAACATCACATTCAGTGTCTTGCCATGACTTTTGGCTACTCAGTGTATAGGCTACTGCAGCTACTGGTCAATAAAGGATCTTGGGATTAAAAAGGAAGCAGTTCAAAAATGCTTAAGTGTGTAGCTTTACGTTTAATACCCTTCGATAAGTTGTTAATACTGAGAATAGAAAGCTTCAGATAAATCATTTTATTTTCAATATTTCATCACTTCTGTCCATGTGATGAAATTTGTCACGGCCCCACACCTCAGACCGCTTGGATCTTTCGACAGGACCGTTATAAATTATGTGAACACGATGAAACCTGAAAATAATCCTTAATAGGATTATAATGAGCTATACTATATAAGAAAAGGTGTGATTTTTTGCTAGTGGCTTTACGTCGCACCGACACAGACAGGTTTTATGGCGACGATGGTATAGGAAAGAGCTAGGAGTGGGAAGGCAGCGGCCGTGGCCTTAATGAAGGTACAGCCCCAACATTTGCATGGTGTAAAATTGGGAAACCACGGACAACCATCTTCAGGAAAAGGAGTGGGATAGTTCATCGAAGGATAGAGTGCTATTGGAGTACGCCTATGTGTAGCACCCATAAACACTGGCCGTATTTTAATTGATATTCGACCGAGCTCGACAGCTGCAGTCGCTTAAGTGCGGCCAGTGTCCAGTATTCGGGAGACAGTAGGTTCGAACCCCACTGTCGGCAGCCCTGAAGATGGTTTTTCGTGGTTTCCCATTTTCACACCAGGCAAATTCTGGGGCTGTAACTTAATTAGGGCCACGACCGCTTCCTTCCTACTCCTAGCCCTTCCCTGTCCCATCGTCGCCATAAGACCTATCTGTGTCGGTGCGACGTAAAGCAACTAGCAAAAAAATCTTGATATTGGCACCTCGCGTGCTTCCCCTTGTTACGTTTATCACAGCCATAAATCAGACCGACGTTCCAGGAAGGCTACGTTTGGAAATGGTCTGTGCTAATTCACAAATACAAAAATACCGTATCCATAAAAAGACGGTAGCAGTGAAGGTTGTAATACTGTAACCTTAATAATAGTATCAACAATGTGTGTCTCCCACACATGAGCTTGTAAAACTACTTCATTCCCAAACAATATAGTGGGTGTTCTGGATCTCTACGTGACATAAAAAAGCCAATTCATTGCTACAAATCAAGAATTATCGATAACCACAAGCGAAGTCTAAATGTGCTGAAAGGCAATGGAAATGCACGATGCATTAGTTAGAGACGAAAAATGGTGTAAGACGAGGCAGGGAGTAGATGTAGAAATTTAAAAACACTCGTGGCTTCCTACTGTGAAAAAGTGGGAAGCATGGGGACACTGTTACCAGAGTCCATAGCCCACACCTTGTGTTTTTCGTTTATTCGGGCCTGTGGAGGGAAAGATCCTGCCACGCACCGAAATCGCTCCGATGGGGAACGCAACTTCATCGAAAGTAGGAACGTAATTCTTCAGGAAAGATATAGAGACCCTCGTGCCTCGCCACGATCCATATTTCAATAAATTTGGTGACCATGCAGAAAATAAATTTTGGTTGTGTATTTTCTTGTAACTACAAGAATTACCATACGTATTCCATACACTGTAACTTTCATTCGAATGCAGCCAACATTTTGACTAACCTTTTAATTATAGCGAGTCACACTTCCCTATTTAGAGAGAATTCGGATTTGGCAATTCACTTTATTATTCAAGTACTTCTCTTCAGCAATAGGAAAAATATAATAAGTTACTTCTTCCTCGCAAGGATTAGAGTACATCTTAACAGGCAGTAAACTGAGGAATTTACTTTGTCGGCAAGGTGGACAACAAAGCAGATCGTGCGCTCAATTGTTATTTGTTGTTATAAAATCAAAAAGCGAGGTTGCAGTTTTATGGATCTATTGATAGCCTTGTTCTCTGGTAGTTTATGTGCTCGTTGTGTCGTGAGGTGCAGGTCACACCACCTGTTGCACTCAATCGAGCACTGCCCACCGCTCATGGAGGATCCCGCCGTCCATCCAGACTAGACATGGAGACTAACTTACTGATGAACACCGCACTCACATGACACTGACGAACGATATCAGGGTTCGTCGTTCACTGGTAACAGTTACAAGGTTACAAGTACATCCACCAAACATGCACAGGTTATCTGACTAAGTACTGATAATGGCAATGTTTTACAGTTCTCCTACGTTTGTTATCAACATAAGGTAATGAACGGCCATACTAAACACGACATGTTACTGACCTATTTCCCTATCCACGTTCCCTCCCGCTCAGCATGTAACCACTATTTGCATCACGTGTCTAGGATTGCAGATGAGCCCCATCCTTCACTGACTACCTGTCCCCAGTAACCCCCTTCCAAACATTGATACATTTAAGCAAAAAGAAGATTAATTTAGTTTTCACCTTGGAGTTCCTTCCGCTATCTGACCTTGCTATAATTTTCTCCTTCCTGCTTCCATACCTAGCTTTCCTGAAGTATGATTCCTGCCTGCCCTTGTCTGTACTGTTGTTTCTTGATATTGTCTGTTGTTGTTGTGTCATTTTGTTATCGTTTATTTCTTCTTATTGCTATATTGCTATAAGTTAAATGTGTTATTATTGTAAAATGGGCTCTTGACTGTAGTCAATACATAAATTAATTAATTTAATTAATTAATTAATTAATTAATTTTTTTGGCCTTCCTCTGGGCCGACCTGGGTCGATTCCAAGTTCTGTCATGAATATAAGACAAGCTGTCAATGTCTGTGACTGGGAAATTCTTCCTAAGGTATTAATAATAATAATAATAATAATAATAATAATAATAATAATAATAATAATAATAATAATAATAATAATAATAATAATGGTGTTCGCTTAACGTCCCTTCAATTGCTATATATTGTAAGACTCCTCAGCGTATCGGAATGTTGTCCTGTAAACATTCTTTAAGTCCTCCTTTGTGGTTAGTGTGATTAGCTGCCACCCCGGAAGGCCCGGGTTCGATTCCCGGCTCTGCCACGATATTTGAAAGGTGGTACGAGGGCTGGAACGGGGTTTACTCAGCCTCGGGAGGTCAACAGAGTAGAGGTGGGTTCGATTCCCACCTCAGCCATCCTGGACGTAGTTTTCCGTGGTTTCCCACTTCTCCTCCAGGCAAATGCCGGGATGGTACCTAACTTAAGGCCACGGCCGCTTACTTCCCTCTTCCTTGTCTATCCTTTCCAATCTTCCCATCCCCCCGCAAGGCCCCTGTTCAGCATAGTAGGTGAGGACGCCTGGGCGAGGAACTTGTCATCCTCCCAGTTGTATCCCCCGACCCAGAGTCTGAAGCTCCAAGACACTGCCCTTGAGGCGGTAGAGGTGGGATCCCTCGCTGAGTCCGAGGGAAAAAACCGACCCTGGAGGGTAAACAGATTAAGAAAGAAGAAAGAAACGTTCTTTAAAGTGCTGGAAGCCAACGAGTGGGAAAATGGTGTATTTAATCACCCTCAAATGTCATCAAGTTTTATCGGGATCTAATCTGCTATTTGGGGACAGAAAGACAACTGCGACTATTAGACTATAAGATGCAAGAGTTGAAAGGGAACAGGATAAATATTCCACTCGCAGCCGTTCTAAACGTCATTTTCTAACGTTTTTTTACTTCAACTGTTGATGAATGGAGAGATGAGACCTAATATAAAAGTCTTAGCCACTTTCATCCCAATTTCAGCCCTAAATGGTTATACATACATTCACCAAAATTGACAGGTTACCTCAGTAAGTGACAATAATATCGCTGTGTTCATTGTATTGTATTGTATTGTATTGTATTGTAAAGTATTGTATTGTAAAATATTGTAAAGTATTGTATTGTAAAGTATTGTAAAGAAAGGAATATAATTAATTTAATAGATACATATATTTACCAGATATTATAATAGGAGTTGAATCATGGCTGAGAAATTATATAATGGATGCAGAAATTTTCTCACGGAACTGGAGTGTGTATCCTAGAGATAGGATAGGAAAGGTGGGAGGGGGAGTATTCATTCTGGTGAAAGAAGAATTTTTAAGCTACGAAAAAGTTAAAGATGAAAAACATGAAATTTTAGATGTAAGGCTCATTTCTAAAGATAATAGGCAACTTGATATCTTTGGAGTGTACAGACCGGGAAAGGGTAGCGCTGACACGGATTCAGAATTATTTGATAACATAATCAGCTATGTGGGAGACGACATGGAAATGAATGTGATTGTAGCGTGAGAGCTGAATTTACCAAGTGTCAATTGGGAAGGAAATGAGAACGACAGGAAGCATGAACAACAAATGACAAATAAGTTAATATGGGAAGGACAGCTGATTCAGAAAGTGATGGAACCAACCAGAGGGAAAAATATCCTGGATGTGGTGCTGATAAAACCAGATGAGCTCTATAGGGAAACTGAAGTAATAGATGGTATTAGCGATCATGAAGCTGTTTTTGTCGTAGTTAAAAATAAATGTGATAGGAAGGTCTTAAAAGTAGGACTATTAGGCAGTACCATATGGCTGATAAAGCAGGCATGAGGCAGTTTCTAAAAAGTAACTATGATCGGTGGAAAACGGTAAACAAAAATGTAAACATACTCTGGGATGGGTTTAAAGAAATTGTTGAGGAATCCGAAAACAGGTTTGTACCGTTAAGGGTGGTGAGGAATGGCAAAAACCCACCTTATTATAATAGAGAAATAAAGAGACTAAGAAAGAGGTGCAGACTGGAAAGACCGGGCGAGTTGGCCGTGCGCGTAGAGGCGCGCGGCTGTGAGCTTGCATCCGGGAGATAGTAGGTTCGAATCCCACTATCGGCAGCCCTGAAGATGGTTTTCCGTGGTTTCCCATTTTCACACCAGGCAAATGCTGGGGCTGTACCATAATTAAGGCCACGGCCGCTTCCTTCCAACTCCTAGGCCTTTCCTATCCCATCGTCGCCATAAGACCTATCTGTGTCGGTGCGACGTAAAGCCCCTAGCAGACTGGAAAGAAATAGAGTTAGAAATGGCTGTGGAAGTAAGGAGAAATTGAAGTAACTTACTAGAAAATTGAATCTAGCAAAGAAGGCAGCGAAGGATAACATGATGGCAAGCATAATTGGCAGTCATACAAATTTTAGTGAAAAATGGAAGGGTATGTATAGGTATTTTAAGGCAGAAAGAGGTTCCAAGAATGACATTCCAGGAATAATTAATGAACAAGGGGAGTGTGTATGTGAGGATCTTCAAAAGGCAGAAGTATTCAGTCAGCAGTATGTAAAGATTGTTGGTTACAAGAATAATGTCGAGATAGTGGAGGAGACTAAGGCCAAGGAAGTATTAATATTTACATATGATAACAATAACATTTACAATAAGATACAAAAGTTGAAAACTAGAAAAGCGGCTGGAATTGATCAGATTCCTGGGGATATACTAAAGACAATGGGTTGGGATATAGTACCATATCTGATGTACTTATTTGATTATTGTTTGGTTGAAGGAGCTATACCAGATGAATGGAGAGTTGCTGTAGTAAGCCCTGTGTATAAAGGAAAGGGTGATAGACATAAAGCTGAAAATTACAGGCCAGTAAGTTTGACGTGCATTTTATGTAAGCTTTGGGAAGGCATTCTTTCTGATTATATTAGACATGTTTGTGAAATTAATAACTGGTTCGATAGATGGCAGTTCGGTTTTAGGAAAGGTTATTCCACTGAAACTCAACTGTAGGATTCCAGCAAGATATAGCAGATATCTTGGATTCAGGAGGTCAAATGGACTGTATCGCGATTGACCTGTCTAAAGCATTTTATAGGGTTGATCATGGGAGACTACTGGCAAAAATAAGTGCAATTGGACTAGACAAAAGAGTGACTGAATGGGTTACTATATTTCTAGAAAATAGATCTCAGAGAATTAGAGTAGATGAAGCTTTATCTGAGCCTGTAATAATTAATAGGGGAATTCCTCAAGACAGTATTATGGACCTTTATGCGGATGATGTTATTCTCTATAGAGTGATAAATAAGTTACAAGTTTGTGAGCAACTGCAGCGTGACCTCGAAAATGTTGTGAGATGGACAGCAGGCAATGGTATGTTGATAAACGGGGTTAAAAGTCAGGTTATGAGTTTCACAAATAGGAAAAGTCCTCTCAGTTTTAATTACTGCGTTGATGGGGTGAAAGTTCCTTTTGGGGATCACTGTAAGTATCTAGGTGTTAATACAAGGAAAGATCTTCATTGGAGTAATCACATAAATGGGATTCTAAATAAAGGGTACAGATCTCTGCACATGGTTATGAGGGTGTTTAGGGGTTGTAATAAGGATGTAAGGGAGAGGGCATATAAGTCTCTGGTAGGACCCCAACTAGAGTATGGTTCCAGTGTATGGGACCCTCACCAGGATTACCTGATTCCAGAACTGGAAAAAATCCAAAGAAAAGCAGCTTGATTTGTTCTGGGTGATTTCCAACAAAAGAGTAGCGTTACAAAAATGTTGCAAAGTTTGGGTTGGGAAGAATTGAGAGAAAGAAGAAGAGCTGCTCGACTAAGTGATATGTTCCGAGCTGTCAGCGGAGAGATGGCGTGGAATGACATTAATAGACGAGTAAGTTTGAGTGGCGTTTATAAAAGTAGGAAAGATCACTATATGAAGAAAAAGTTGGAATTCAAGAGGACAAACTGAGGCAAATATTAATTTATAGGAAGGGGAATTAGGGATTGGAATAAGTTACCAAGGGAGACGTTCGATAAATTTCCAATTTCTTTGAAATTATTTAGGAAAAGGCTAGGAAATCAACAGATAGGGAATCTGCCACCTGGGCGACTGCCCTAAATACAGATCAATATTGATTGATTTTGATTACCTTCTCTTTATACTATCTTTAAAAGACACTGAAATGTCGAAGCTCCACCCTTAAAATTATTTTCTTTAATGGGTCATTAAATCTACCAGCACGGACTCACACTTGAGAACTCATAATGCACTTGGGTTCAATCCTGAAACCCTGAACATATTAGGCGAATGCATAATCTACTACCGACTGAGTGCACGAGGCTGTTGACCATGATATTCTGAGTTCTTTATACAATGTAAAAGATCAGTTATAAGGATATATCTCTATCATCCGATAATAGCAAGTTCACTATCACCACAGCTATCGAAAAGGCTAGGGTTCGATTTCCCATCTATGCACATGATAGTTTGAAATAAAAAGGATCACCGAGTGGATTATCTGCATGGTATGGATCATATTGCTCAAAGATTGCATTCGGCGTATGGTGGCTTCGAAACCCACCGTCAGAAGCCTGAAGATGGTTTTTCGTCGTTTCCCATTTTTACACGAGTCAGATGATGGGACAGTGCCTTAATAAGGCCACGGTAACTTTCTTCCAACGGTTCGAAATGTGGTTTAGAATGAGAAGTGTGATTTAAGTGAAACATCAGTTGATTCGGTGTCCACAGAAATGTATTTTTAGAGTGAGAATCAGATAAATACTAGATCAAACAGGATAATGTTTTCCAACAAAACTGTACCTGTCTCTTTAATAATTTTGGATTCAATAACATCATGCGAAGACAGGTTGATCTGGAAACACAGTAAGGTTTTTGGTAATGGAAAAGATGATAACACAGTGTTCTTATTTGAAAAATCACCTCACCTCATGTAATGCAAATTTCTAATAAAACAGTAACAAAACACATGCATTTGCACTAGTGGCCATAATTCTGGAAACTCTGTAAGAAATGTGGTAATTGTCATTTTTCGAGTGTTGAATTTATTTTTACCAATTTGAAATTGCTCCGAAGCATTAGAAACATAAAATAATTCATTCTTCATCGAAATAAGTTCATCTTACTTTAAACAAAGCATCTAATGTGAAAATGCATCCAATGTTCAACAAATACTGATGTGATTTTCTTTTGCATTCATTTCTTACTAAGATCTTGGTTGGATTACCTTAATTATCAATGGTCCAAGATTTATTATTTTTGCACCATTTCTCACGATTTCACGTAGTCCTTAGTTGAGAAATGACTTTTTATAGAGTGATCAACCTATTAGACAATTTCCAACAAGGAATATCCCTCCAGAGAAAATCTGAGGCCCAAGGCAGACATAATGAGGAGATAGAGTTTTTAGTTAGGAGAGTGATGGTTACGACGGGTATCTGAGAAGGAACATACGAGTGTTTTAACATAATTACAACACCCTGTGCATCTGTTATCGGTCAAAATTTAAATGCCGTCTAGGGAGTGAACTAATGCCACTGAATCCCAGACTGAAGGGTTAATAAAGGCTTATTTTAAATAACAAATCGGAATGTCTCGTACGAAATATACAATTTTCTTTATTTAATTAAATTTTACCCCAGAGCATCAAAGCAATATTTCAAATTCATTGAAATTCATTATACTAATGAGCAAAGACTTCATTAACGAAGGTCATATGTCAACACTAATATGCATGTTAAGCACTGTAATCCAAGACTTCTTCTTCTTCTCCCAAGTTTATTATTGCGATCAGCACTTAGCCCATAGCGAATACAAGTACCCAGTCCTCGAGCCAGAGGAATTAACCCCACTCAGTCCAAATCCTCGGACCGCCGGAAATCGAATAATTCAGCCAAGACGCTGGACGCTATTACCCAAGACTTCCAACGAAATAAGATCAACAACAATCGATTTTCCAATGTGTAGGCCTTGTTGCTGTTTCAGTTTCATATGCTTAATGTGTGTAATGTCTCTAAGGGTATGGTCTAATGCAGATGAGTGTAGTAAAATTGAGGCTGGGATCGGAAAGAAATTAGCCGTCATCTGTACACTACCTAGCATTCTTCCGGAGGTGAAGCGGGGAAACCCGGGGAAACTACTTCTAGGTTGGCTGAAAGTAGGAATAAACCAACTTCTCTGCTTTCCTTTATTCCGGTCTAATTCCCAGTTCCGTAAAATTTCCATTATAGGAATAGTTCCATCAGCTTCCCTGTTAAAATACGTAACATTTTAAACAAACATGGCTGCCACCACCTTCTCTTTAAAATGCCGTCGTTCACAAACAACATTACCTTTTGTTTGATATGATTGATTTCATTACAGGGTCGAGAATATTTTTAGCAATCTAGCAGTCGTTGTGTTTCTAAAATCTTATTTTCAAACTTTCCACATATTTACTGCATCCTTTGCATTCATTATTTCACGTGTTTTATGTTCATTTATCATACTGATATCGTTGACCCAAAAATTCACTTTCACTCTCGGATTATACATTACTAGAAAGCAAAACAATCTCTCTCCAACAGATCAGACTTCACCTGGGAAAGAGACTAGGTTGGGGAGAGGAACCGAGCGAATTGCTTACATGGTATGAGTCAGGAACCTAAAAGCTACATTCGGGAGGTGGTGGACTGCAACTCTACCATTGACAGCCCCAAAGATGGTTTTTTGTGGTTTTCTATTTTCACACAAGGCAAGGGGTGAGGACATACTTTAATTAGGGCCACGGCCGCTACCTTCCCAACCCTAGCCCTTTCCATCGTCGCCGAAAATCAATCAAGTTAGTGCATGTTGAGCCACTAGCAAAAAGAAACAGGAAGGAAGAGCTGAGACAAGTGCCTGTAAATAAAATATTCTACGAGTATTTCCTTGAAGTTGAAATGAGAAATTATCTTCGTCAGAATTACTCAAATATAATTCGACGTCTGCTTGGGAGGTATTTTAGGGTTGTATGGCAAAAATGTACGTAATTCTGTCGGTAAACAGATATAACTGTTGTACTTGTTCATTGGGTGTCAGCGGGAGGTCACGTTGATGTCCGCTGTACACAAAATGTCATTTAGCAGGTTCTGAACCTTCATCTTCCACTTTCATTACTCCAGTTCGTGTTATACCGCCCTTTTATGGCAGGCGTGCTCCCAGAGGGGAAAGGGGGAGATCCGCCGCCTTGACCTGGTGGTTGACAATGTGCCCTTAGAAAGGTTATTGAACTCCACATCTGCACTAGCTTGTACTTCGGCAACGCATGAAGATAAACAAGATATTTAGGATTGATTCTAAAGAAACACACACTGTATTCTCCAGCTCAAACATGTATTTAGTATATTACATTTGTCATAGAGTGTAAAGACATTTTAAAGTAGAAAATTACCAAGTGAAGACAATTCCCAGGAAATAATCTCCTAACAGATCACGAATATTCTAACATATCACTACCTGTAGAGCGCCTACAGTATGTGTTGGCAGTATTATCCTTGGATATTCCAAGTAAATGCTGAAAAAATCCTGAGTCATATTTCGAGTTAACTCAATGGACACTATCCCTGGATAACTGCAGTTATAGACGGTCTATGTTGC
This sequence comes from Anabrus simplex, assembly GCF_040414725.1. NCBI lineage: Eukaryota > Metazoa > Arthropoda > Insecta > Orthoptera > Tettigoniidae > Anabrus > Anabrus simplex. The sequence continues at coordinate 857,382,657 of NC_090266.1, forward strand.
TCAGATGGTTGAGGCGCTGACTTTCTGATCCCAACTTGGCAGGTTCGATCTTGGCTCAGTCCCGTAGTATTTGAAAGTGCTCAAATACATCAGCCTCGTGTCGGTAGATTTACTAGCACGTAAAAGAACTCCTGCGGAACTAAATTCCGGCACCTCGGCGTATCCGAAAACCGTAATAGTAGTTAGTGGGACGCAAAAACAAATAACATCGTTATTACAGCAGGAATACATTATTAGCACGAACTCGGTTAAGAATAACACTCGTTTAGCAGGAAAAGAATTCATTGTTCCTGGCAGGGATACTTTTTTTTACAATTGATTTTACGTCGTACCGACACAGATATGTCTTATGGCGACGATGGGACAGGAAAGGGCTAGGACTGGAAAGGAAGCGGCCGTGGCCTTAATTAAGGTACAGCCCCAGCATTTGTCTGGTGTGAAAATGGGAAACCACGGAAAACCATCTTCAGGGCTGCCGACAGTGGGGTTCAAACCTACTATCTCCCGAATACTGGATACTGGCCGCACTTACGCGACTGCAGCTATCGAGCTCGGTGATGTTCATTTTCAGCATTTGCATGGTGTGAAAATGGGAAACCATGGAAAACTATCTTCCGGGCTGCTGACAGTGGGTTTCGAACCACTATCTCCCGAATGCAAGCTCACTGCTCAGTAGGGATACATTATTTATTACGGAAAGTCTTATTGGTTATCACGAATTTCGGTTAGCCCGAGTTACGAACAGTATTTCCTCTCTCGTGCATTTTAAGTCAAAATTCACAACATCGCACTGAAAGTAGGCATGCCAACGTCGGTGCGTTGCAGCACGGCGAGTTATGGCTGCTAGGTCGGTACTCGGGACACGTATGAGTTCGAATACCCCGTCGACCATCTTCGAAAAGGTTTTTCGCGGTTTCTCTTTTCACCTCCATGTAAATGCCAGTATTGTACCTTTCTCAAGACCACGGTGCCTTTTCCCAGCAGGTGCATTTACACCTAGAGATAACAAACACTTTCACACAACGGTACATGCAGCTCACCCCCATGGGATGTATCTGGCTACCTATCCTCTTCTTTCCTTCCTTCCCTATTGCATACCTCCTTTCTTGCCTCACTTAACACGATCGAACTCACGATTTTCCGATCTCTTCGAGTTCGTGTAAATTAGGTTTTACTGCGTATCTTAGTTTAGAACAGCGATACACAAAGACACGAGAATCTTGTTCGAATAGCACGGGGACAGCACACGAGCTGATAGGGAAGGCCTTTACTCTTAGCTCAGTGGCCAGTGCACGGCTCCACTAGAAACAGACATTCTTTTGCTTGCACTCTTTGATATAAGGCGTTTATAGGTGCGCCGCTGATACTGATACAGAACAGTCATTAATGACAAAACACAACAGTTTTTCATACAGGAAAGGGCACTTATATATTGGTTTTGGGATGCATTAATATAATTGGGATATGAAAAGAAGGTTGAATAATAATAATAATAATAATAATAATTTCGTGTGGCTATTTCTAGCCGAGTGCAGCCCTTGTAAGGCAGACCCTTCGATGAGGGTGGGCGGCATCTGCCATTTGTAGGTAACTGCGTGTTATTGTGGTGGAGGATAGTGTTATGTGTGGTGTGTGAGTTGCAGGGATGTTGGGGACAGCACAAACACCCAGCCCCCGGGCCATTGGAATTAACCAATTAAGGTTAAAATCCCCGACCCGGCCGGAAATCGAACCCGGGACCCTCTGAACCGAAGGCCAGTACGCTGACCATTCAGCCAACGAGTCGGACAGAAGGTTGAAGGAAGGAAGGAAGTCAGGAAGAGAGAGGGAAAGAAGAAAGCAAGGAAGGAAGGCAGGAAGGGTGGTAAGCAAAAGGGAAAAAAAGGAAGGAGGGAAGTGTGGGGGGTAAGCAAGAGGGGAGAAAGGAAGAAAGAAGGCATGTATGCAAAAGGGAAGGAAGGAAGGAAGGAAGGAAGGAAGGAAGGAGAGACGGAAGGAAATCAAGAAAGAGGGCTGGGAAGAAGGAGGGACGGAAGGAGAGAAGTCCTACTACCATGTTACATGTTGTGTATGTTTTCGTTAAAAGCGAGCTTGTAGTTAGATTTACGTGACTGTTGATATCGTTCCAGAATTACTTGGTATCCAAACCACGGGGACGTGACTTCATTTCAAAAAAGCACAAGTATTGGCCGGAATTGGAAATGTGGCCGCCTTAGGGAGAAATATGACAATTCCACCCAGCTATCATACATCTCTCAGGGGCTGCCTGGCCGAGGCGGTAAAGGCGTGGGTTCGAATCCCCGTCAGGAAGTCGTAAATTTTAAGAAATGAGATTTCCACTTCCAGAGGTTCACATGGCCCTGAGGTTCACTAAGCCTACACCAAAAATGAGTACCAGGTTAATTCCTGGGGCAAAAGCGGCCGGGCGTAGAGTTAACCACTCTACCCCATCACGTGCCAAGGTTACGGATAGTGGTGCTTGCTTGTTGTTTTAAGGGGCCTAACATCGAAGGTTATCGGCCCCGAACGGATAGTGGAAGCCTTTACCTTCCACCACTCCAAGGGCCTTTATGACCTGTACGGAGATGACTTTGGTTTGCTTGGCTTTTTTTATCATGCATATCTCTGTCCAATGAAGACATGTGGAATCAGCGTAAGGAAGTTGGAACAAATGTAATATTATTAGTCTGATATTCAAGATGTGTACTGTATTTAGATACTTTTCCTCACTCCACATAGCTTGCACAGGAAATGTTCTAATGTGTTCACACTACAACTACGATGTCCTTTTACTCCTCCTGTTGTCCGACTCGTTGGCTAAATGGTCAGCGTACTGGCCTTCGGTTCAGAGGGTCCCGAGTTCGATTCCCGGCCGGGTCGGGGATTTTAACCATCATTGGTTAATTCCAATGGCCCGGGGCTGGGCGTTTGTGCTGTCCCTAACATCCCTGCAACTCACACACCACACACTATCCTCCATCACAATAACACGCAGTTACCTACACATGGCAGATGCCGCCCACCCTCATCGGAGGGTCTACCTTACAAGGGCTGCACTCGGCTAGAAATAGCCACACGAATTAACTCCTCCTGTTTGCGGACGTTGCAGTTTCTTTTATTCTACCTCTTTTACATCGCACGAACGCACATAGGTCTTCGACGACAAGGGCCAGCAGTGGGGAGGTAGCGGCTGTGGCCTTCGGTTACTGTTTTTCCGTCCCACTGACTTCGTTTACAATTTTCGGGAGTCACGTACCGCTGGAATTCTTTTACATGCCGGTTGGCGTATTTGAGCACCTTCAAATACTATTGGACTGAACCCGACTAGGCTTCTACCGCCTCAGCCACTCTGCTTGGCCTCTATGTAGTTGTAGAGGGATGTGTTGTGATGTGTTTCACACTACTATTGTGTGATTGCATTGTGGTGTGTTGTATGGAAAATAAAGAAATGTGCATTATGAACACCACCCATCACCCTGGCTAGAAGAATTAACCAGACACGGCTAAAATCTCCGGCTCGGCTGAACCTATGGCCACTATGCTGTCAATTCAGCCAAGGCTAAGGAGCGCGACTGAACTTCTTTAGCTGATGCTGTTGCGTGTTTCTTCTCCCAAAATCTCGCCATCTTCTCTGGCTTTTCCTGCGAGCTACTGACCGGGTTTTGTTGGTGGTGGTGCTTGAATGGTCAGCAAAGCAGTGATTGTCAACTAATTTTCTGAAATTAGATCTGCCTAATACCCGGTCTAGAAAGCCAAGAATAACTGCCGAGAGGATTCGTCGTGCTCACCACACGACAACTCGTAATCTGCAGGCCTTCGGGCTGAGCAGCGGTCGCATGGTAGGCCAAGGCCCTTCAGGGCTGCAGTGCCATGGGGTTATGTTTTAGATCTGTCTAATGCAATGTCATCTGTGACACCTATATTTTGAAGATTTTTTCCAACTTCAAACAGCCAATTGTTTTTTAAATTTCATTGATAGAGCAAAGTTCAGAGTTAGTTTGGTCAATTACTCATTCTGAGAATATGTCCGTAAAATTTCACACGTCTTTCCTTAATTGTGTCTGAAATTTTCTCTGCGTGTTGGTGTAAGTCATGAGATTTCCTTATCATCCAGATTTTTCTTTCTTTTTCCTCTCTTTCTTTCCTTCTTTTTTTCTACTGCGCTGTCGTAGCAGGGAAAAAGGTAATACTCCCACGTGGTGCGTCCTAGGTGGCGGGGGTCTTAACCGGCTTGCCAGCGGACTTCACCGAAATAAAAGAGCTCTAGCGGACCAAACACATATTAGATGCGGCTGACACGCAGAAGCCGTTGAACAGCCAAAACCCATCTTCAAGCAACCTCTAAGGCCCTGTTTCATCAACGTGGGTTAAATATACTCTAACCCTGGGTTTGTTAACTTAGGGTTAATATTTTAACTCATTCTTAGCAGTCACGCGTTTCACCAAGCCGCATTAACCCTCGCAGGAAACAGCTGTCGTACTAATCAAGGAGGCAGTGACTAAAAATATGAGATCATGAACACACTTCTTGCGTCGTTCTTTTGTTCTTCTCTTGCGTGGTATTTCGTTTTCTTCCTCAGGTCCTTGTTAGATGTTATTCTTTCGTGATCGTGATCGAAAAAATGGAAGAAGTGCAGAAGAGAAATAGTGGCACGAATTTTTCTTCTTTAGAAAAAGCATTACATATTGAATTAGCCACCGAGTACCAAAACATTACAGAATGCAAAAATACTAGCGGTGTAAAATGAAAAGAAAATGAGGACACATGGGAAAGAATAACAGGAGAATTGCGATCTACGAAACAACTAAAACAGTTCTATAGAAATTTTAGCTTCTCTGTGCCAAGAAAGTAAATACACAGTTTAGTTTCAAAGTGCATTTCTGTATAACCACTACGTAATACACAGCATAATGTTCATAAGTGTTCTACTACTGAAGTGTACATTCATGCAATCACCACACATATGCTCACATTAATTTTTCAGCAATGGAGGGAAGACGCGAATGGTCCAGGAAGGACACTAGTGAAACGATACAAAAAAAATCGAGAGCTTCCCATAAATTTGGGACGTTCACAGCAGTGAATTCAGAGACAGAAGTAAGAAATCCAATGCAATCCAATTAACATGTCACCGAAGGAAATATTACGAAAATGACACAACTTGAAAACACATTTTTCCCAGGAAGTGAAGAAACTTGCAAAATTAAAAAGTGGCTCCTCAGGGATATCGGCCGAGTCTCGGTGGCCGTATTTCTCAGCAATGAAATTCGTAGAGAGTAGCGTAGCAAAGGCAAGCTAATCGGTTTTTTTTCTTCATCTGAAAGTGAGGTTGTGGATCCTTTATTCCCTATTACATCATATTTATTACCAAGCTCGATAGCTGCAATCACTTAAGTGCTGCCAGTATCCAGCATTCGGGAAATAGTGGGTTCGAACCCTACTGTCGGCAGCTCTGAAGATGATTCTCCTTGATTTCCCCTTTTCACACCAGGCAAATGCTGGGGCTGTACCTTACATAAGGTCATGGCCGCTTCCTTCCCACTTCCAGCACTTTCCTGTCCCATCGTCGCCATAAGACTTATCTGTGTCGATGCGAAGTAAAGCAACTTGTAAATACATATATTTATTAGGCCTACTGTAGTTGGTTGTTGAGTTGTCAAAATACTGTGCATTGGATTTTGGGTTGTGATTTTATGAAATTTATTTAGGAATGATGTGAGTTTTTGTAGGGCAGGTCCCTAATTATGTCAATGTTTTAGCTATCGCGTAACGTGGCGTCATTTCGACGGGAAAAAACGAATGTAAAGTTGCGAAAGCGTAGAAAATTTCAATAGTTGAATTAGAATATGAAATAATATTTTCTAGTAGTGTTTTACCAAACAGATATGTAGCTCTTCGTCGTTTACCGCGGGTACGAACTAAGCGGGGCCGTTTATTGTGAGTTTGATCTCTAGGAGAAAATCGTAGAGAACCTTTGTCAGGTAGCGCATTTCCAATTTATTCTGATCTATTATGGGCTAAACGTCATTAAGGAGACAGATACACCATTAGCCAGTCTAAATTTCATGATTTTTCACATTTTAAAATTCCAAGAATTCGAATGAAAATTTGCACGTTTAATGGTAACTGCCACCGCATTCATAGCACAGTCACAAATTTAAAGAAATGTTACCCATTTGTTATCAGTGCACTGTAAATTTTGCTGGGGTAATTTGTGCAGTCAGGCAGCGTTTTCCGCAATTATTTATTTATTCATGTGGTTCTTGTTCTTTATTCACAGGAAATAAGAGAGCTGCAGCACATCTCATCTGCCTGTATGTCGCCATGCTGGTTGAGTAGCACTGCAAGCACATGTAAACTGTATCTGCAAGTTGCTTGTGAAGAACTTGTACAAGTAACTTGCTAAGTTTTCTTGCATGATAAACTTTTGTGTTTTGTCATTATTGACTGCTCTGTTTCAGCGGCACACGTATGAACGCCTTACAGTATATCAAAGTGCCTTGCCGGAATTTGCAGCAATAACTTGCACAAGATACTTGCTACTGTAAACCTAGCCTCCTCAACTGAAATTGGCGTCAGGAAGGGCAATCGGTCGTAAAACATGCCATATGAATTCATCTCACCTTATCCTTGAACCCGTGGCAAGAAATGGGACCAAGGAGTAGACATACACACTTACATTATTATTATTATTATTATTATTATTATTATTATTATTATTATTATTATTATTATTATTATTATTATTATTATTGTTGTTGTACCGGGCGGTACACCTCTACGACGCAAGTTCAAATCTTGCGCCAACTGAAACTTCTCTACTGAACTAACTCTACTGTTTATCAGAAGATGTCACTGGGTGTTTTGATTTGCTTTTGTTTTTTATTAATCAAGAAGTGTACACAGACTCTAACGGATGTCTCTACCAAAAACTATGATAACGCACTCTGGTGTAAAGGAATGAACCTTCTTGGGGAAATGTTGTATTCATAAGTTTTGTCTTTAATAAATTGTGTTCTGTGGTTTGTGGGTTGGCAACATTAATCCTTTCTTTCCGCCTGTTTTGAATTTAACCAATCAGTAATTTCTTGTAATTAATTTTCCTCCAATCATAGCTTTCTTCTTCGAATTTCCATGTGTAACTCCTTGTCAACCAATAAAAATTTAGTGGGTGTGTCTACTCATTCCTGAAAGGCCTCGAATTTTCCGCGAGGGTATAAAAACTGCTGATTTTCTTGTCTCCGGGCCACTCGTATAACATCTAACTCAGTGTGTGAATATGTAGCAGGGGGCGGGAAGCGCCTCGTTCTTCAGACAACAGCTCTTCAACGAGGTAATGGCCTTTTAACATCTTTATTTCTTGCTAGCTCAGCAATCTAACTCTCGGGGAGGGTTCGAAACCTTTAATATGTAACCCATCTCTTTAAAATGTAAATTCCTTTTCAGTCTATGTAAAACCTACAAATCTCTTTTACTGTAAAGCGGGGATAGAGAGTGCTTTACCCTCTCGAGCTCCCCTTCATATTTGAAATTGAGGTGACTACGTTTTCATAACCGTTTCTTCTCTTCCTTAATGTATTAAAGTTTTCTCATACGAGTCACCTCCCTAGCTTGGGATTAGCCCCTGTGTATCGGCCTAGAGCCACTTAGGTTTTAAAATGTGTATTTAGGAGTGCAAGCTCACGCCTCCAGTCCTTTCTGTACTTTGGGCCAGTAACTTAACCTGATGTTTTGTTTTCATCATGCGAAGGCCCTGTAGGTTGGGTATTAAATACCCCTGTTTCTTTGTGTGCCTTGAGGGCAGATAGAAGTAAAGTTTGTTGTGGCCTTTGATAGGCTTGTAAAATTGAGAGCAGGTCCGCTCTTTCTGGTATTATTAAGCGGGAGCAAGAGCTCCAGGTAATTAAGGGTTTTCTGCCCTTTGGTATTATGTGATTGTGAACTGATAGCTCAAGGATTGATGAATTTGGGCCCGTAGCCCAGAATTTGTAAAGACCACTTAACTGGTGCTTTTCTTGTAAAGCGGCATTGTACCTGATTTTCTTTGTTATTTCCCCTAGTGGAAACTGGTTAAATATTTCTCTAATCTTGGACTTCTTGATTGTGTACCTGATTTGACTTGTTGTTACTTGTTGTACGCTCAAAATTCTATGCTACCATTGTTAAGTTTTGAAAATATAACCTTTATTGAAATTTTAATTCATCGTTCGAACTTGTAGTTAGACCCATTCCAGCCCGCACCTTCTTTCACCTCTGACATCCACGGATAACTCCGTAAAAATTATTATTATTATTATTATTATTATTATTATTATTATTATTATTATTATTATTATTATTATTATATGTGTTGTTATGAAATAGACAAAAGGTCGTGTCAATGTCTTGGCTTGCCGCCTTGACTACTGACCAGCCAGTTGACCTGCAGATACTGAGTGCACGTGGCCTGCGTAATGACATTCTCAGCCGTATTGCTTGGCTCTCATATCTGAGAGCTCCTCAGTTAGCCTCAGTCCTCAGTCTGGACTGAAATAGCTGGACTTGCCGGGAATCGCTCGTACTAATCCTACACCAAGGGGCCGGTGTTCTCGAATAGAAGCTTCATTAAGACAATGTTCTGCAATATCTACAATTGCCACTGCCATATCCTCACAGCGAATAGCGCAACCGGTTGACACGACCATATTATGATAATGTGCTACCGTGCTGAGAGGCTAATATCTGTGTTCGGCAGTTAATTCTGTGAGGACATACCGAACTGGCTGCAAAAGCCTTTACTTCTTGACAAATCAAACTTTAGAAGCAGTATATTAGCTTTCTGTTCTGGATAATCAGGGTCGGAGCGTTGTGTGCGGTAGGCATGTGTACTAGAGTGGAATTTGGATTGATGATAGAAAACAGTGAGAGAAAATATCCTCTTAGGATAACTATGGAAGACAGTAAATGTCTCAATAATGGCAAAACAAGGACACTCCATCCTTATTTCCTATCCACGCACGCTGATAAACCATTTTGTGTAACAACAAATTTCAACATTCATAAGGTGACTTGACATTAATGGGAAATTATTTTTCGAACGGGTTCAACATTTCTAGAGCGCTGTGTGTATTGAAATCACTATTCAGGAGCCATAAATTAAAGCATTGAAATTTAAGAGATAAAGCAAATTAAGTGCCCTGGAAGTGTGGAAGATTAAGGCTTCCACTATCCATCACCCCGGCAATTAGTGGGATAGATTTATAATTTGTTGAAATTACACAGTGTGTGTATATATATGTTAAAGGTTACAATATGTCATTATTTTTATTTTGGTACATCACTTGGTTTTTACCAGTCCTTAGCAAGTACGCTGATGCGTTATTTTTGTTTAGTACAGTTCATGAGATGATACAGTCCGACTCGTTGGCTGAATGGTCAGCGTACTCGCCTTCGGATCAGAGGGTCCCGGGTTCGATTTCCGGCCGGGTCGTTGACTTTAACCTTCATTGGTTAATTCCAATGGCGCGGGGGCTGGCGGTTTGTGCTGTCCCCAACATCCCTGCAACTCACACACCACACGTAACACAATAACACGCAGTTACCTTCACATGACAGATGACGCGCACTGTCATCGGAGGGTCTGCCTTACAAGGGCTGCACTCGGCTAGAATTAGCCACACGAAATTATTATTATCAGGTGATACCTAGGACAGGTCATGCCGCAGAAACGGCAGATACATTCTTCGTCTGGGGCGTGGAATCTGGTGGTTAGGCATATTTTCCCGTGGAATCCGTGGACACCGAAGCGTGTGTATACATGGCATAGTTTCTAGCTTGGGCCCTTCCACTGACCCACCATTGACTTAGTGGGACAGAGCGATTAGCTTTATGCCTGGTCACCTTTGCCCACAAGCACCCACATCTATTGTACTCTGAGTGTGTCATGAGATAGTTCATAGGTGGCAGCCTCTTTTCTGAAATACTCTGCATCGTAAAGGGGAATCGAAACCACGTCCATTCGTGTGAATCATGTCCATAATAATAATAATAATAATAATAATAATAATAATAATAATAATAATAATAATAATAATAATAGACTAAAAAGCTGCAGTGGAAGATCGGATCTCAAAAATGGGGAGAGCATACGGCTTGACAAAAAACATCTACAATAAGAAGTGCTTATCCTGGAATTCCAAATTAAAACATTACAACACCGTGGTCAAAACAGAATGCATGTATGCCAGTGAATGCCTGTTCATGAACTACAAGCTGGAGAAGCTAGAGATCCTAGAAGAATCCTCAGAAAAATTATGGGAGGTGTCGAAACTGAAAGCGGATGGAAACTTCGGAGCAACAAAGAAGTTTACTAGAAGGTGGAAAGAATCTCAGAGACCATGAAGAAAAGGAGGCTGGCGTTCCTCGGGCATCTGTACAGAATGAACGCAAACAGACTTTAAAAAATGATATTTGATTACTTCTGGAGAAAAAAGACCACTACAGCATGGATTAAGGAAACGAAGAAGGATATGGAAAGGTTAAGCATCTCGGAAGTCCAGCTGTTAGAAAGGAATACGTTTAGGAACACAGTGAAGAATTTGGAAGGAGTTCAAGCCGCAGGAAGAACTAAGAAGACCGGAAGAGCCTGGACAGATGAACAATGGAAGCAGGCCAGCGAACGCATGAAGGAGTACTGAAAAAACCGAGAAAACTCCGCACGAAGAGAAAGAAATGAAGTTGTGTGATCTTTGGTGGTCTATTCGATTTTAAATAATAATAATAATAATAATAATAATAATAATAATAATAATAATAATAATAATAATAATAGCCGAGCTGAGTGACTCATAAGGTAGAGCACAGATATTCTAAGTTATGAGAAACCAGTTTGATTCCAGCTCGGTCCAGTGATATTTGAAGATGTCTAAATACGCCACCCTGTTGTATTATCCAATGCTGATTCTTTCTAGAGCATGGGAAGTGCCGTAATCATATATAGGCCTACGTTCATTGCAGTAGGTACATATGCATTATTATAACCCACTACAAAAGGAGCGTGAACTCTCCATGAGAGTAACTGCTTCCTTCCGAATGAATTATAATAGCTATCGTAGCCGCAGACAACGAGACACAGCCGATAGAAAACAGTCTGTTAAGAGAGCCGATATTCGCTCTTCTCCGTATTGTGTACAGCAGAACGGGTTACATATAAAGCACAACATACTTCAGGGCGGCGATTCTTTCACACTCGGTAAATCCCCCCCATAAGCCTCGTTTATCTTCTTTTCACGACCTCACACTATACGTCCTCCTCTGTATCTAAGTGAGAATGCGCTATTATTATACGTATTTTACCAGATCCATAGCACTTAAACGGTTTGTCTCCGGCCGTGTGCACAGGAGTGTTTGGCTTGAACTGTATGCATTACAGCACTATTGCCACGCCTACAGTGTATTAACGTCCACAGTAGTCATATAAAATTATATTACACGAACTGCCTCTTTCTTCACACAAGAAGAAACTACTGTAGGTGATAAACGAAGAATCCTTGGGATACAAAAACTCGCTTGGAACCTTTATTTTTAAGTTGTTTGATTAAACATATTCAGGAAGGAAAAATAAAGAAAGATTTCAGACAAGAAATGACACTAGTCATGAGTTTTCTGGCAGCTTAGTAGTGAAGATTATGCATGTTATATTGAATATTGGGTTTGAATCATACGTGAAGAGTGTATTTGATCAAATTAATGTTAATTTTGTTGGGTTATGCTACAATTACTTTCACAATGGATTAATAATGTGCTTTTTGTCTATGAGTAAAATTATTCTCAAATGTCAAAGACATCAACCGTAGAGGAGAATGGAAAAATATAATTTTAATTTGTGTACTATGGCATAGAAGTTAGAATTATAATCCTGTATAAGGAAATACTGAAAGATAAATTGACAAAGGATGTTTTTGCAACAGATTGAACGAACAATTATGTATATGTCTTAATCCAAAAATGTCAAAAAGTGGCATAGGAGGTTTCCGTTCAGCAGCATCGTTTCTACGCATGATAAATTTTCAAAGACAAACATAATTAAATTGGCATAAATTAAGGATTTCCCGTAATTTGTTGTATATATAAATGCTCCCATTGTTCGCAATTTAGAATTATCCGCAATAACAGTAAAAAATTTAGGTCAAAAACTGTGCATTATATTATAAACTACAGTATATTTCATAATGGCTTAAACCTTTTGTTACTTTTTCAAACTTCAGAACACAGTAACAACCACAAATAAAGTTACGTAGTTTTTCTCTACGCTTTTCTCCATACTACTCTAATGATGACCAAGTGATACGTGTCAAAGATCAGACGTTCGTCAAATTTTCGGGTACTGCACGTAAAATTCGGTAATAGATTAAAAAACGCACGATGGTAAATTGTTCCCTAATTTATAAAACAGTCAGTAAAATGTGTGAATATGTAGGAGTTTGGATGACAATCCAAGGTAAGATAAGTTCACTGAATGTGTTCCCAGCGCTGTCTCTCAAGAAATTCAATATCCGTTGAAGAAAACGTGACTCACCGCGTCACGTCCCAACTGATTCATTGATATGTTCTTTCTCCACAATAATGTGTCCACTTAAGTGTCTTTTTCTGCAGTTAAGAGAGCTAATACTGTCGTTACGCAAGAGAACACGAACAGAAAGGTAAACGGTAAATTGTAAAGTAGACCAGAGAGCTTCATAATGATATCAGCAGGTAACATAAATATAGAATACTGTCTCGTTGTTAGATACACTTCAATGTTTATGGTAATAAATATATTGTTGTATAATGTGCGCTCTTTCATGAAATAAGACATTCCTAATTTTCACTGAAGCTTAACGGAAATGAGGCTTTTTGATGGATACAGTATTCCTGCATCCATATCTTGGCACAGACCAGACCAAAATGTAGCTTCCACTGAAGCCCCAGTCTCATCCATGGCTGTGACAATATGGCAGCTGCTGTGGTATGGGTGGTGCTGAGTAATGGCATTCGGAGCACAAACCAGTGCGTCTGAGGGTTATGAAAAGTCTTCCTCATAGCGTTAGTCGTGCTACAATATCACTGTCTGGCTCAGTGAGGAAAGCAATGGCAAATTATCTCACTCCTCATCTTGCCTAGTGCACTTTATGTTGGGGCTGCCATTAGTTTTCGTGGTTTTCCTATAACTGCATAGCCCTTAGTGGTGCTGTTTGAGGATCCATCCAGCCTCTGGGCTGATGACCTTACAGACACATACATCATCAAGTTTTGACGTCGCACTTGATATAACAATAAACGAATTGAAAATACAGTGTGTAAAGCTATTATTTACGAAATAGTCTCCTTTGTTAAAGCTAGTACGATATTTTTTTACAAATTACTCGTTATTGCAACAGTAAGAATGTAATTCTCTTTCCTACTTCAGAACCCGTAACACAAATCTACGAAAATGCCGTTCGTGGCAAAATATCGCTTCCCCGTTGAATTTTCGCCTAAAAATGGAAATGCGGTAATCCTCGTTTCAAAAGTATGTATCTGTCTCTCTTAATTTTCACCATATTTAGCAATAAAAACTAGCATGTACATATTTTAACCCGCATTCAAACGTTTAATTGATTCTGATGTGAATAAAATTCACTAACAACTGACAATATTTAGTTCTTGCTAGAGTTTCCAGGACCCTAACCCTTGTTAATTATAGCAAGATTTTCTTCAGCGTGGTAGGCAACACGCTATTTTTGCAGTTAGTTGCAGCTATGACGATATTTATGCATGTTAGTGGAAATCGGATACTGAAATAAATGACATAGGCTTAAATATAAATGAAGAAGTTTTAAAATTTCAGAATGAAAGTGTGGACGTTCTCACAACAAAGTTTTTAGGAGAAAGGGATGAGAAGCGATGTTTTATTTGTTTACTTTAATGTTCATTTTTAAACTTTGTCAGCAAGGAGGGGTGATGGGTGAAAATGATATCATCAAGAATTAAATGAGTCATTATACACTGACTGACAGTGACAATGCAACACCAAGGAGGAGTGGTTCGAAAGGGATGAAAGTTGGGGATAAAACAGAGACGGCACGGACGAATAATTGATGTTTATTTCAAACCGATATGCAGGTTACACAATGCGCACGGCATCGACTCAGTAGGATGTAGGACCACCGCGAGCGGCGATGCACTCAGAAACACGTAGAGGTACAGAGTCAATAAGAGTGCGGATGGTGTCCTGAGGGATGGTTCTCCATTCTCTGTCAACCATTTGCCACAGTTGGTCGTCCGTACGAGGCTGGGGCAGAGTTTGCAAACGGCGTCCAATGAGATCCCACACGTGTTCGATTGGTGAGAGATCCGGAGAGTACGCTGGCCACGGAAGCATCTGTACACCTCGTAGAGCCTGTTGGGAGATGCGAGCAGTGTGTGGGCGGGCATCATCCTGCTGAAACAGAGCATTGGGCAGCCCCTGAAGGTACGGGAGTGCCACCGGCCGCAGCACATGCTGCACGTAGCGGTGGGCATTTAACGTGCCTTGAATACGCACTAGAGGTGACGTGGAATCATACGCAATAGCGCCCCAAACTATGATGCCGCGTTGTCTAGCGGTAGGGCGCTCCACAGTTACTGCCGGATTTGACCTTTCTCCACGCCGACGCCACACTCGTCTGCGGTGACTATCACTGACAGAACAGAAGCGTGACTCATCGGAGAACACGACGTTCCGCCATTCCCTCATCCAAGTCGCTCTAGCCCGGCACCATGCCAGGCGTGCACGTCTAGCTGTGGAGTCAATGGTAGTCTTCTGAGCGGACGCCGGGAGTGCAGGCCTCCTTCAACCAATCGACGGGAAATTGTTCTGGTCGATATTGCACATGCTGAAGAATGGCGGTTGACGTGGCGTGCGGGGCTGCCACCGCTTGGCGGCGGATGCGCCGATCCTCGCGTGCTGACGTCACTCGGGCTGCGCCTGGACCCCTCGCACGTGCCACATGTCCCTGCGCCAACCATCTTCGCCACAGGCGCTGCACCGTGGTCACATCCCTATGGGTATCGGCTGCGATATGACGAAGCGACCAACCTGCCCTTCTCAGCCCGATCACCATACCCCTCGTAAAGTCGTCTGTCTGCTGGAAATGCCTCCGTTGACGGCGGCCTGGCATTCTTAGCTATACACGTGTCCTGTGGCACACGACAACACGTTGTACAATGACTGTCGGCTGAGAAATCACGGTACGAAGTGGGCCATTCGCCAACGCCGTGTCCCATTTATCGTTCGCTACGTGCGCAGCACAGCGGCGCATTTCACATCATGAGCATACCTCAGTGACGTCAGTCTACCCTGCAATTGGCATAAAGTTCTGACCACTCCTTATTGGTGTTGCATTTGCTCTGTCAGTCAGTGTAGTTACAATTATTTTCTGAAGAATTAAAACTCTTCCACATCACAAGGGTCGGTTGGAGTAGATATCTCACAGATATTTCGTAATTTCGTAATCCGTAATTTTTCACGTCCTACTTGTATTTTGTTCAGTTCTAATTGTTGCAAATGAACTGATGATGGTGAAGATGCTTGTTGTTTAAAGGGGCCTAACATCGAAGGTCATCTGCCCTGCGAAATGAACTATTATTTGCAATTGGGGCGTACACATATCATTTATCTCCTCTGTTAAGTTCGTTGCACTCACACGTATCTTCAACTAGCGTAGTGTTGCGACGTCTTCTACTTGAATATCTTCAGATTTAGGCACAGCAGTCATTGTGCTGCTGGCGCCTGCTGGTAAATACCCAGCGGTTGCTTCTGTACCAGGCGAAACACATCGAAGCGCTTTGAAGAAGACTGCAATCGGTTTACTGGGGAAATCCAACAACTATCTCTCTTTCCCACTCTTCTAATATCACAGGTTTGTTGCCCGTTGCCTTCAAATCAGTCTTCTTCTTGACGACTACGACGACGACGACGACAACAAAAACAACAACTACTACAAAACCATGGCGAAACATACCTGATTGGCCTTGGCCTACCATGTGACCCCTGCTCAGCTCGTAGGCCTGCAGATTACGCGGGGACGCGTAATTGGCGTAACGAACCCTCTCGGCCATTAGTATGTTTTTACGTCGCACCGACACAGATAGGTCTTATGGCGAGGATGGCGTAGGAAAGGCCTGGGAGTTGAAAGGTAGCGGCCGTGGCCTTAATTAAGGTACAGCCCCAGCATTTGCCTGGTGTGAAAATGGGAAACCCCGGAAAACAATCTCCAGGGCTGCCGACAGTGGGATTCGAACCCGCTATCTCCTGGATGCAAGCCCACAGCCGCGCGCCTCTAACCGCACGGCCAACTCACCCGGTGCCCATTAGTATAAGTCTTCTTGACAACAGCCTTCATATTACTAAATAGTTTTACCAGTTACATGGTTAATACTTGTTTATCAACAGCTACCGTGAATAAAGATATCATACGTCCGTGCAGTCACAATTCTAAGAAACCACACTTTATCGGTGATGGAATTCTCGGCCTCCTTTATAAACACGATGCCACTGGAATACTTTTTATCTGACATCGTGCACTTTCTTCAGTATTGTGAAATTCTCCAAATGTTTTTTCCAAACGCTAACAGAATTTAATTTTTGCGCGCTAATCTTCACCATTTTTTCTTATTTCACATTGAGCCGTATCCTGACGGCCCACAAGAGACAATCAAACATATATTTGCCATATTAAATAATTACTGTATATTGAAGTGGTTTTCAGCCAGGCATTGGAAAAGTAGCAGATTGCAAAACAGTTGAGACCGAAAGTCCATGGAGACATAAAGTCGCTGTATGTTGCGTGAAGCATGCTTGCGACCGTGGGAAATGTTCGGCTTCCCCAGGGGCCTGTTCCACAAAAGTATGGTCTTGTACATTACAAGTAAATTCTCTAGTAACTTGTACAAATACCAGAGTTTCTGTTCCACAAAAGAATTTTCTACAGTTGTACTTTACTACTCCATACTTACAAATTACTAGTGAATTTTTATAGGCGTGTTCCACAAAAGTACTAGTACTTGTAACTTACTAGCGAATTGAGAAGAATTCTCTACCAGTGAAAGGACAATAATATATAAATGTACTAGTGCTATTTAAATACGCTTATTTTGGATACATTTTGATAAATATGTGGTCTAGCAGTAGTGATAGTGATGGTGATGAAAATGAAAAACTATCGTCTGTACAGGGAAAGAATAAACTTCCAGTTTAACACTGTATTTGAATACAATGAACGTTTTAGGTTAAGCACAATACAAGTGGAAGAACTTTTGATAGATATTGGCCATAGCTTAAAATATCCTACGAACAGAAATAAATCTCTCTCTGCTAAACAACATTTACTAACAACATTACATTGGCTAGGAAATGGTGGTCAGTACCATGGTACTGCAGATATGCTTGGAATGGCAAAATCTTCGGTCTGTGGTAGCTGCAATAAATGATATAAAATTTCCTCAAATTGTTTGTTGGCCTGAAAATACTGAAAAAAAAATATTCCAAGAAGGACATTCCTGGAATCATTAATGAGCAGAATATCTCTTACATACGTCCAACTTTTCCCCTCAAAAGCTCCATGAGCTTTTCCCAAGTCAAATATTTCCATCCAACCATTTATTTTGTCTTGTTTTTTCAGACTCTCCCTGAATCCACCGAAACGAATATTTTTCCTATCTTCTATTTCCTTCAAAATGAATAACTTTGTTTCTCTTGACATCATTTTAACAATTCATGCAGAGTTTGCAATTTCGTAACAATTAAGTTTGGCGGCCGAATATCGTTATTAGCGGCATCTGATTCCTAATGACAGACCAAGGTAGGTAGAACATACGCGAGGATCGCGGAAGAACAGAATGGGTGATAATAACGGAGTAATTTCCTATCATCAAAGAAATAAACTGAAAAATAACATCGTAGCATTAAAAAATTCACAGGAATATTAGTTATTTCAATCTTTGCTGCATAAGTTACAGTATAATACGATATTACGATAAATGAGGCAAGCATAACCTAATTCAACGAATGGAATACGAAGATAAACAGCTGATTCATGCTATGACGTAGTATGTTTATTGATATGTCGTCACTTGTAAAACTTGTAACAATTCACTGGTAATATACAAGAGACTATCAATCTTTTGTGGAACAGAAATGTACAACTCCATACATTACAAGAACCCACACTAGTAACTTGTAATGTACAAGACCATACTTTTGTGGAATAGGCCCCAGGAGTTAGCACATCTCGGCACGTGTAGAATTCGTTGGCCATGAGGAGCGTTCAGCCAATTAGGAAGAGACGGTGTGGCTAATATGAATTCTTGACCGCGCGGAATTAAAATCCCATGTTGACCAACATGGATATCTGTGTGAAGAATACATCGATACAGAGAAGTCAGTTCTGTTATTTGATGGGTTTCCACAGGTCTGAGAGTGAGAAATAGTAAGGAATACGTTATAGCAAGTATCTGAGTCGTTATTAAGTCATCAGTTTTGTGTTTAATGTTAATTTTAACAACTATCAAAGTCATTGTGGTAACAAGCACGCTGATTGGTTGAATATTTGAACATACGGGAATCCCCTAGCTACAACGGCGTTAGCTGTGTTACTTAAGCGTCCCAACCATCGGGAGCGTCCTTCTTATTGTGTGAGTTGCCGTGAAGTGAACATCGTTCTATACTGCTCTTTATCTGTGCGCGAATGTTGCCACGTGGGCAGATATCTAACAGTGTAAGATCTTTTCTACCAAAAACAGTGCATTTATTTGTGAAGAATTCTAAGTACACTGGTGCAGTGATAAATTGCCAATTGCGCTATGTCGCAAATTCTTATTCTAAAGTAAAAAAATGAAATGGCGTATGGCTTTTAGTGCCGGGAGTGTCCGAGGACATGTTCGGCTCGCCAGGTGCAGGGATTTTTATTTGACTCCAGTAGGCGACCTGCGCGTCGAGATGAGGATGAAATGATCATGAAGACGACACATACACCCAGCCCCAGTGCCAGTGAAATTAACCAATTGCGGTTAAATTTCCCGAACCTACCGGGAATCGAACCCGGGACCCCTGTGACCAAAGACGAGCACGCTAACCATTTAGCCATGGAGTCGGACTATTCTAAAGTAATAGACGGTAATGCCAGCCGCAGACTGGTGATTGAAGGAGAAACGGTCATCCGCATTGTACTTTCGGGTCGGTCGTGTATCGCGAAGGACTTTCGTATCGAACCGCGAGCCGCTCTAAATGACTGTATCTAAACTCTAACATTTGTATAGTGAATCTTACGTGTGTTTGTGCTGTTATATTAATGTTGGCTTAATTCACAGCTGACAAGGGTTTATTCGGCACGTGCACAGAAAGCAGTGAAGAGGTATTCACTAGAAGTCTTCTGTGTTGCGGTGTACAGGAACTTACATCAAGAAGATGGCACCACCGCCTTTAGAAGAAAGAAGATTGTTTCCATGTGTTGAATACGTATTGAAGATGGAGTAGAGCACCACCGGAGCGGGAATGTGAACCGCTACCGATGTCCAGGGAGTTACCAAGATAAGGCGCATGTTTTTAAATGAAATGGCATGTTATATGAATTATGATTAATACTAGTGAGGCTTAGTGTAGGGATTTTCTTTAATGTAATTTTGCCTGACGGCATTTGTTCATTTTACATTTGTGATGCTGTAAATACGGATAGGAGGGGATCGCATGATTTCTCTATTTTTCTTTTACTTTACGATTAGTTAGATGGGATATTGAGAGAAACGTTAGGATTTATTTTATTTTATTGTGTATTATGAATGTCACCTAGCTTGGTGTTATTCCGATTTTTTAATGTTAGAGACAGAAGGATTAGATTGCCAAAATCATCCACTTTCCGAGTTAAACACTTGCGGCTTTGAGAGCAAATTTTATTTTTCCTTTTAGAAAGAATAGTGACAGATAGGATGCATGACGCATGTATTTCAGGAGCTGTGACGTGTGTGGAGCTGTATATGCACCGTTGACTAGAAAAGATTCTTCTAATGTGGGTTAGAAACTGTTTCGTACAATGATGTGAGAGGGAATCGAACTCTGATTTATAATGAGAAACGCTGATGAGATTGTAAAATATCCAAGGGAATTTAATGCATGCTGATATACGAAGTTGATTATGCAGGCAGATTACATGCCTGAAGATATAAGAATTGTGTGCAGCGAGAATAGGCCTGTGATTATATTCTGAGAGATTATTGAGAATCAGAATTGACGGGAAATGAATGTCAGGCCAGTGAATATGAGATTGCGTTGAATTTAATAGCATGCTGCCAAGGAGTACGATTGTGTATGTGAATCTCCGAGCAGTTGTGGAAATACGAGCTCGCCTTACAAGTTAGCTTATCAGCCATGTTTATAAAGACAGTGCGAAATGAGATGTTGTTTCCATAACAATCTTGTCGGAACAGTGACCAAATCCCCAGAGCAGTATTGAGTTTTAACATTTCCTTTCAGCTCATTGCAAAGCAGGAAATATGGGACAGATGAAGGCACTTTCCGGTGCGAAAATGCAGCAGAGGAACGCAATGTTGCCCATTGCTTTCCACGTGTTTATTAAAGTATATTATATGTTTTCTCTTACAGGATGGTGTTTTGCGTAATTTCATGTTGTTTTGATATGTTGTCTTGTTGTTTAACGGAGAACAGCCCGAGTCCTGAGTGAATGTTGGTGGTCAATCTAGTTCTTACTAGATCGTTTGGTGAACCGCGTTTCACGTCGAGACAGTGTAGTATGTAAGTTTTCCCCTTCCTAATCCAATGTAAATATTTGAGATATTTTAATTATGCTGCGATTATTGTAATATAGCGTAAGGAAATGCCACTAGTATTTTTCGTAGTTCATACCATGTCCCATTGCGTCTTAATTTTCGTTTAAAGATAATTATTGCGGCAACTTCCCTGAATTTCAATCCGTATTATGGTAATACTTAAAATCGTGCTACTCCATACGAATATGAACATGAACATTGGACAAGAACGTGAAGTCATTTTGAAGTTCACAAATATTTTAATGTTGTGATTTTGAACTTTCATAATATCATTTATTTGCGTAATTAACGTTTGTTGTCCATATTCTTTTCAATTTTATTTCTTTGATAACTTCATTCTCATTTTATTATTTGAATTTTTGCTTGTGGTAATATGATTCGGGGTTATTTTATGGAATAAACTCATCTTACCCCATATTAGTGTTTCTCATTCGAGATAAATCTCCATTATTCCTGTTATATACTTATAGTTAAGTGATAAACTTCGACATTTAGACTTACCCTCGACAATCAACCCACTTCTCTGCCCAACCCTGAGTTAGTCGGAAGTTTAATCAGGAAATGGAGGCATCGTCCTAGAGGGTTATTACCCCTGGGTACGGTACAACAGTACAAACACGACTAATAACAGCAACTACATCTACATCATGTTCGGAGGATATTAATACTGTGTTGCACGAAGACGTATCCGCTACTTTTGAAATTGGTTCAAAAATTGTGAGCGCTCATCTCGACTGTTAACATGGTATAAACGCCTCCGCCTCTTTTCAACCATATATGTGGATCATTCGGCGTCATTACTTCAAAATGGGCTGTATTAAGGCTCAAATTTACAGTAATATGCGCAAAATACGGCGAAGAGGTGAAACAATATCCGAATGTATTGTTTTCGTTGGTAGTTTGAGATATCCCAGTGTGGAGACACGAACCTACAAGAAGAAGAAAACCATGGACGAGTTTGTATTGCGATAATTTTTTGCAAGTGTTCTATCTTTGAATCACTTCAGTCATGTCTTTCGGCGTCGATGGGATAAGACAGGACGAAGTGTGGGAAGGAAGCGACCCTGGCCTTAAAAATGTTCACCCTGGTTCACTTGTCTGGTGTGAAAATGAGAAACAACAGAAAATCATGCCCAGGGCTGTCCATGCTGGGGTTCGAACCTACTATCTCCCGAATGAAAGGTTACAACTACATAACCCAAACCGTGTAACCAATTCACTCGGTATATGTCATGATAACTAACGTCTGATGGGATCCGTGCAGGATGAAACTCGTGTCACCTCATCTGTGTGTCAAATATTTTATATTTGAATTTCGTGTGGCTAGTGTGAGCCTTTGTAGGGGAAACCCTCGAGGGGGGTAGGCGGCATCTTCTGTACGCGGGAAACTGCATGCTAGTACGGTGTGTGATGAGTATGCTTCATGAATGTTGGGCACAGCAAAAGCACTCAGTCCCCAAGTCAAGGGACTCTCAAACCCGAGAGTCGAAAGCAAAGACGCTGTGTGTCAGTGATAAATCTTTTTTCAAACCTAACACCTACACTACCTTGGTAAAAGGATGAAGTTTGACGTACATGAGCGTCAAATGCATTGTAACTTTCTACAGTGCTATGTAATTGAGCCCCAAACTGAAGGCAGAACCTGTAATGAAAATTTGGTGCTATAGTACACCAAAATGTTGTGTAAACATTGGTTGAACTATGGTTAACTTCCCGGATTATACAAACAACATCCTACACCAAAGTCTTCACCACAGAAATCTAACAGCGTAATGTAAATGAGAAAGTAATGATGGAGAAAGGTTACCCCATACATATAGTGCGATGAAACGGACAAGAGTTTGATACACTAGCAGCTGCAGAAAAAGATCACTAGCACTCTACAGTGAACAGGAAGGTTCTTATTAACCTGTATGAAACTACAGTACACAAGCTGGGGTAAGAAACCAACCACTTCCCCTTAAACTAAGTTGGTTTACAAACCTTGACGTTGGCAACTCACTTAAGCTTAAGGTCACTGAAGAGGCATCCGGAGCCGGAGTTGTTTGCGCTAGTGTGGCCAGTTCTGTTTTTCACGCCCAACTTCGCTTAAGTTTCAAGAGCTGAGGGCATCGGGTATTTTACTATGGCACGCAGTTGGTCTCCACTTCACAACGCAAAACCAGTACACATATTCTATAATGTTTTATGTATCTGAACATCTTTATAACATGAAAACTATATAACAAGTACTATAAGATATTCAGTATTGGACAGAATACAAAAATTACAATCCTGAGAGCCAGATTTCTTCCAGATTATCTTTCAATCACCTGCTAAGTAGTGGCGAAGATGTTTAGTTGCTGACGGAGCACATCTATATAAATAAATTTAATAATGATGACTGGACACTCCAAGTTTTTGCTTCATACCTCGTTTACACCTCGTATTAGGAGTCCAAAGGACGAAAAAGAGAAGGCTCAGTTACATTTTTCTCTGCCTGTCCGTTTGATCGGTATCACGGGAAAACGGCTGAGTAGAATTCCTCAAAACTCGGTATTTAAGTTCAGGGATGTCAGGGATGTACACTAGGCTGTGTATTATTCGATTACTATACAGTGAGGCACCAATGTTAAAGGGACCAAAAGAAATAATGTCAACTTTCTCCGTTGATATCAGTTGTATCGCAAAACTTAAAACAATAAAAGTTAAGTTAAAAATATTATTTCCGACTTTAAAGATTCATGCACTTTTAGCGTGAAAGCAATAATAAGAGATCTGTTCACTATTCTTGTATCTTTTCACAAACTTTCAAATATCACAGGAAATATTTTTATATCTAAAATATATTGCACCAGTATCCCGAATTGATATACAATGGATGATTATTTTAATCAATATCTAGTTGCAAACATAGCCAGCGCAGCGAAATTCACTCCAAGTTCGGCATTTGTAACTCAAATAAATTTTGGGACGGAAGACTTAATCCTGGTAGGCAGCTTTAAGGAACGTTGCAGGAAGCTCTTAAACGGACAGGGAAACGGGGTGGCCTAGGCAGCGGTGATAAGGGTACAGGGAACTGGAAGTCAAGTATAGGTGACATAAAAAGTTAGTGTTCAACTGTAGAAGTATTGCAAAAAAGGAATAGAATTAAGTAAATTAATAGATAATATATACTTACCGGATATTGTAATAGGAGTTGAATCACAGCTGAGAAATGATATAATGGATGCAGAAATATTCTCACGGAACTGGAGTGTGTATCGTACAGATAGGAATGGTAGAAGGGGGAGTATTCATTCTGGTGAAAGAAAAATTTGCAAGGTACGAAAAAGTTAAAGATGACAAACATGAAATTCTAGGTGTAAGGCTCATCTCTAAAGATCATAGGAAACTTCATGTCTTTGGAGTGTACAGACCGGAAAAGGGTAGCGCTGACGCTGATTAAGAATTATTTCATAAGATAATCAGCTATGTGTGAAACGACATGGAAAGGAACGTGATAGTAGCGGGTGATCTCAATTTACCAAATGTCAACTGGGAAGGTAATGAGAACGACAGGAAGCATGAGCAACAAATGGCAAATAAGTCAACATGGGAAGGGCAGATGATTCAGAAAGTTATGGAACCAACTAGAGGGAAAAATATTCTGGATGTGGTTTTGGTAAAAACAGATGAGCTCTACTGAGAATCCGAAGTAATAGATGGTATCAATGATCAAGAAGCTGTTTTTGTCGTAGTTGAAAATAAATGTGATAGAAAGGAAGGTACCGTATTAAAATTAGGACTATTAGGCAGTACCATTGTCCAGGAATGTGAAAACAGGTTTTTACCTTTAAAGGTGGTAAGGAATGGTAAAGATCCACAATATTATAACAGAGAAGTAACGAGACTAAGAAGGATATGCAGGTTGGAAAGAAATAAGAGTTTGAATCACTGTGGAATTAAGCAGAAATTGAAGGAACTTACTATAAAATTGAATCCAGCAAAGAAGTCAGCTAAGGATAACGTGATGGCAAGCATAATTGTCGGTCATACAAATTTTAGTGAAAAATGGAAGAATATGGATAGGTACTTTAAGGCAGAACAGGTTCCAAGAAGGACATTCCAGGAATCTTCAATGAACAAGGGGAGTGTGTATGCGAGAATCTTCAAAAGACAGATGTATTCAGTCAGCAGTATGTAAAGATTGTTGGTTACAAGGATAATGTCCAGATAGAGGAGGTGACTAATACTAAAGAAGTATTAAAATGTACCTATGATAACAGTGACATTTAGAGTAAGATACAAAAGATGAAAACTAGAAAACCAGCTGGAATTGATAAGGTTTCGGGGGATATAATAAAGACAATGCGTTGGGATATAGAACCATATCTGAAGTACATATTTCATTATTGTTTGCATGAAGGAGCTATACCAAATGAATAGAGAGTTGCTATAGTAGCCCCTGTGTATAACGGAAAGAGTGACAGGCATAAAGCTGAAAATTACAGGCCAGTCAGTTTGACATGCATTGCATGTAAGCTTTGGAAAAGCATTATTTCCGATTATAATAGACATGTTTGCGAAATTAATAACTGGTTTGATAGAAGGCAGTTTGGGTTTAGGAAAGGTTATTCCACTGAAGCTCAACTTGTAGGATTCCAGCAAGATATAGCAGATATCCTGGATCCAGGAGGTCAATTGGACTGTATTGACCTATCTAAGGCATTTTATAGGGTAGATAATGCGAGACTACTGGCAAAAAATGAGTGCAATAGGACTTGACAAAAGAGTGAGTGAATGGGTGGCTATATTTCTCGAAAATAGAACTCAGAAAATTAGAGTAGGCGAAACTTTATCTGTCCCTGTAATAATTAAGAGGGGAATTCCTCAAGGCAGTATTTTTGGACCTTTATGTTTTCTTATATGTATCAATGATATGTGCAAAGGGGAGGAATCAGAGATAAGGCTTTTTGCAGATGATGTTATTCTGTGCATAGTAATAAATAAGTTATAAGATTATGAACAACTGAGAAATGACCTCGATAATATTGTGAGATGGACAGTGGGCAATGTTATGATGTTGAACGGTGTTAAAAGTCAGGTTGTGAGTTTCACAAATAGGAAAAGTCCTCTCAGTTTTAATTACTGCGTTGATGTGGTGAAAGTTCCTTTTAAGAATCATTTTAAGTGCCTAGGTGTTAATATAAGGAAAGATCTGCATTGTGGATTAATCACATAAATATGATTGTAAATAGAGGGTACAGATCTCTGCACATGAATGTGAGGGTAGTAAGGATGTAAAGGAGAGGGCATATAAGTCTCTGGTAAGAACCCACCTAGAGTATGGTTCCAGTCTATGGGACCCTCACCAGGATTTGTTCTGGGTGATTTCCGACAAAAAAAGTAGCGTTACGAAGATGTTGCAAAGTTTGAGCTAGGAAGACCTGGGAGAAAGAACAGGAGGTGATCGACTAAGGGGTATGTTCCGAACTGTCAGTGGGGGGGATGGCGTGTAATGTAATCAGTAGACGAATAAGTTTGAGTGGTGTCTTTAAAAGTAGGAAACACCACAATATGAAGATAAAGCTGGAATTCAAGAGGACAAATTGAGTCAAATATTTGTTTATAGGAAGGGAGTTAGGGATTGGAATATCTTACCAAGGGAGGTGTTCAATTAATTTGAAATTTCTTTGCAATCTTTTAAGAAATGGCTAGGAAAATAACAGAGGGAATCTGCCACTTGGGCGACTGTCCTAATTGCAGATCAGTAGTGACTGACACTTGTTGACATCCCTCAAATACAATTGAGATGCCGACAAGCTACCATTTCTCACAGGAAACCGGATGCCGAGAGCAATAAAGGCACACCATGCGCTTTTCAAAGGCAGCAGCAAAAGACAAGGAAAAATAATTTTAAATGAGGGATGGAGCGATAACTGACACCCCTTTTAACAGGTGGTTTTGTCCATGCGGAAAAACGTCAGAAACCCCGCAGGCAAAGTTAGGCCAATCACAACGCTCAAAATTACTAGTTTGAAAACAGCGCCTGAGATAATTCAGTAAATCTTACATGTGAGGATAAAGTTAAGGAAGAAACAGTGTGCTCCAGACAGCAGGATAAAATGTCATGTTTTCTGTACAATTTCTGTTATTTATTATACGTTTTACAATTGTGTTTGAGAAAGTGCGTAGCAGTAACGCAGTATGCCGCGCTGTGAACCACGTGTTGCCGAAATACACCTACCTACAGTGGATTCCCAAAAGAAGATAGTGCTACCCACGCCGGTAAATTAATTAAGCACTTTATAATCGATTTCCGAGGTAAAGTTCATCAGTGAGTAAGCACGAAAATCGTGAGTTCTGGAATACCTGTTGTGAGGTGATACGACATGTGATATATAAATTATTTCTGCTAGGAAGATCCACCCCACAGCGGAGGAACACCAATTGTACGAACCCCCTGCGGTTAGCAAGGAGAGCCCCGTGGTATTCACGGATCTATAAAGGAGACCCGGGCACCGCTCTCATTGTCATTGCATTCTCAGTTCTTAATGTCTATTCTTCCGTGTTACTTGTCACCTGTCAACGTCTCGAGTGAGTAAGTTACTTCAACACTTTGAGTTTTTCTGTGTCAAGCTAGGAACAATGATTAGCAACATTGACTTTAAATCGGTCATGCCGACAACTAACTTCAGACCATCAGAGTCTCAGTGCATAATGAGTTAAAGAATTCGTTCAGAATAATAGTTTCCAGGGGGAAATCAACAATCTAACTTCAACATATTAGTAATTCCACGTCTTGCCGTATAAACTATGTCATTTGCAAACACAGTAGCAATTTATTCATATTCGGTGCGCCTGATGTAATTATAACCCAGTAGATTACGTGGAAAGCAGACTTGCAGTGGTTAACGGAACGGACGCCTTGTCATAGTTATTTTTTCTAGGGACAGGTAGCTGATAGGATAAGAATGTGTGCAGCCAACGAGCAGCTCACTTAGGCCAGTTCAAATTCTGAAAATGGCAGGGTGACCGACTTTCAAACACAAACAAATATTAAGCGACCTTGTGGGAAGGGAGCAGAATTAATCCGGTATGACTGACCACTACTTTAGGGAAAGTATTTCAGAACCCAACTGATTATGAATTTACGAAGGAGTGTGTCTAAAAATTGTTTCATCGTAGAATTAGTTATAATGGCCGAGTGTAGAGGCAATCATTGATAATCAAAGTGTTCTTCTAGTATAAGATAAATTGAGTAATTAGTGAGTAAATTCGTCAAGATCGTGTTTCGTGTGTGTGACGAAGGGTACTTGAAGACGCCAATCATGTCTGGATACGGCAGTTTTACGACGATTTCCCGTGTCTCAGTCACCATGCGCTAAAGGCAAGCTTTTTCGACAGCCGAAGGGACTTCTGATGAAACGCCCGGGAATCTTCAAACGAGTAAGTGAACTAAAATCCAAGATGTTGTTTATTCTCATAATGTAAATAATACTTTTGTATAAGACGCAAGTTTGCCCAAGGTAAATGTCAGTAGCACGTAGTGATAATATCGCAGTCGTCACCTTCTAAACAGGTGTTGCCATTCACGTGCTATGATAGTAATAATATTATTTAATTTGAGGTCGACGAGTTGGCCAACAGTGACTCAAATTTCGGTACGGTACAGATTTAAACATACATTTCATGTAGGAAAACTTATTTTTACATAATATCTTAAATTACAGCAAGATCAGTGAATTTTCATTCTCACGGAATAATAATGGTAGTAATAATAATAATCATAATAAAATTACGTGTAAGATTCAGATAACGCCTTTTGAGTAAACTTAATTATTGATTTAAATTATAAGTCATGGACAAACGAGGATCAGGAACGTTAGCTGCCAGTAACCGTCATTGCAATGTCGGAATAAATATGTAATAATGGTAATAATATTTCGCGGAGAGAGATATTTATGACGGTTTTGACAGTCTTCATGATAAGCTATCCCGCTAGTTATGATTTTTTAATGCTCATTGTTACATATTTTATGCGATGTTAATAGCTTAAGTCCTGGAAACCAGTTAAGATTATTTTTGTGTTTTTTAATAAAAATAAAAGGGCCATTGTTGCTGTGTTGAAAGCGATGAGTTAGTTGTGGAAGGATGATGAACATTGATTGGTCCGTTATGATGGGGAATTACGAGGATTTATTTAAATTTATCCTGAGAGTAAAGAAAGAGATATTTTCTATGCCAGCGGATAAACTGAGAGAGAAGTGATAGAAATATTAATAGTATAAGAAATGCATGAAGCTCTGTGTAAGAAAGAAAGGAGCAATAATTTGTATACTCAGGAACATGAATATCATTTGGTGTCCACGATGATATAAATAAAGATAAAAGGAGAAATAATGAAGTAAGAAAGTGCTCACTACAGTGATAAAAAAACCTAGTTATGAAGGAAAATCTCATGCATCCAACCATCGGACAGCTACTTATATAACCTTTATAGAAGGCTCGCTGACCCTTGCAGTTCAGCTAAGATCACTTTGACGAAATATACTATCAAATGGTTTTCATCATGATTTTTTGTAAGGGAAAGAGGATGTAGCAAGTATAAGTATATTTTGACTTTATATCAATGTCATCCGAGTGCGTCATCTTTTGAGTTGATAATTATACTTCATTCTGTTATGAGAGTTCATTAAACTTGTTGTACGTCAGGGGACGGCCATGAATAATCCACATCTAGGTCATGGTCGACGCTGATTTCAATGATAACAAATCCATAGACATTGAAATCAACACGCGTCGTAGAAATCAGTAAATTATCTGTTCAGTATTTTTGTATTGTAAATAACCAAGTGCGCCAATCGGCTTGTATATAAATTAGTGTAGGATATTATAATAGATGTCTTTTTATTTCAGCAGTGTTTTCCCTTTGATTATTTTTTTACTTAGCATAGGTGGTGATTGACTGCGGTTAATAAATGTAGATATATTTTCTTTTATTAAGGAGGAGGAATTTCCGCTGTATTTTGTATAATGTCAGGTTCATGACAGCTCACGTCAATTCAACTAGACAACATCGTAGATTCATTCTTGCTTTTCATAATAACAGCAAACGTAATTATAAACGTCACTGAACAATGCACCCAACAACTATAAACTTTCTCATGTGTGAATTCGGACAATGTTGATCTAGAAATTATAAATAGGTGTTATGTATTTTTTGATCCGTTCAGGTAGTTTGGGTCCCTGTGAGACCAAATATGATCAACGCATATCATGTAAATGTAAACAATGGTTGTTCAGTTGACTAGATATTCAATTAAATTTGAGGTGATTGGCCTCCTATCTTCATGGTTTTACACAGTGATAGCACCATTAAATCTGGAAGCACCGGGCGAGTTGGCCGTGCGCGTAGAGGCGCGCGGCTGTGAGCTTGCATCCGGGAGATAGTAGGTTCGAATCCCACTATCGGCAGCCCTGAAGATGGTTTTCCGTGGTTTCCCATTTTCACACCAGGCAAATGCTGGGGCTGTACCTTAATTAAGGCCACGGCCGCTTCCTTCCAACTCCTAGGCCTTTCCCATCCCATCGTCGCCATAAGACCTATCTGTGTCGGTGCGACGTAAAGCCCCTAGCAAAAAAAAAATCTGGAAGCTTGTAATAAAGAAAGAAATCAATCAGCGGCTATTAACTTCATGATGTAATTTTTTAAGTGCCAGATGGAGACATTCAGTCGTGAGAGGGCACTAAGTCTATGTAAAAATCAACGTAATTTAATTTGGATTAAAATGTGAAGGGGATCAGTGAATCCCAAAGACTATTGAATGTTCTGCGTTATATCAATGCACATGTGAACACCACTACTTTGTAATTGGTAATGAATTATTCTAATCTCTTAGTTATCCTGTTTCAGTCATTAATTTATATTCAAGGTTCATGTTAGTGAATGGTTATTCAGTTGCTCAAGCAGGAAATATTGTAGAGTGTCATGACTGTCTAGAAACGACGTAGTTAACTTGAGTACATTTGTTTAATTATATTCGTTAAATTAATTAGTGATGACACTTAATTTTGAGCCTCTATAATTAAATCAGTGTAGTTGATTGGGAGGATGAAAACAGTTGTTCTTTGTATGTTTACTATGAGTTGATGACGGTTACACTTCTTATACACATGCTTGAATCAGATTAATATTTCAATTCCAAAAAATTTGTATTTAATATTTATTCATTTTATTAGTCAGTTTTAAAATTAAACAGATTTATAACCCAGCCTTGGTCAGTATTTCTTTTATTTCAGCCTATAGCCTAATAGCCTCGTATCCTATCACACCGCACATGACATTCTAGTGAACGAGACCACCCCTGGAGCGAAGAGACGTCTGTGGTGAGTATATTTTATTACAGGTCAGCCGTGGCGAACCAGAAAGAAGAAATCACCGCAGAGGAAGTAG
Organism: Anabrus simplex; assembly: GCF_040414725.1. Classification (NCBI taxonomy): domain Eukaryota; kingdom Metazoa; phylum Arthropoda; class Insecta; order Orthoptera; family Tettigoniidae; genus Anabrus; species Anabrus simplex. The sequence goes on from NC_090266.1 coordinate 857,413,895, forward strand.
TGAAAAAGGGAGAAATATGCGTAGCAATCTTCTTCTTCTTCTACCGTTTTGTTGGGTCACGGGTGCGATCAGTGTTGCAATGTAGATTTGGCCCTTCTTTACGGCGGGATGCTCTTCCTGACGCCAACCTTGTGTGGAGGGATGTAATCACCATTGCATGTGTCTGTGGTGGTTGGTAGTGTGGTGTGTTGTCTGACTATGAAGAGGAGAGTGTTGGAAAAAACACAAACACCCAACACCCGAGCCAGAAGAATTAATCAGAGGCGATTAAAATCCCCGAATCGGCCGGGAATCGAACCCGGAACTCTCTGAACAGAAGTCCAAAACGCAGACCATTCAGTCGAGGAGTCGAACAAAATATGTGCATAGCAATAATCATAGGAAATCTAATTTCCATTCATGTGTACCTCATACATTGTTACCATTCAAGCTACAGCAATGGATATATTTAAAAATTTAGATTTGTATTATTAAGTCAATCAAGGGCGAGCATCGCCGTGGTGGAAATATAGTTGAGTCGTCATGGTAACGAACTGATGACGGTGGTGTAGTTGCCGTGATTGTCTGTATAAGATGAAAAAACCGTGTGGTCATAGCGCCTTTCCCTCAGGAGGATAATGAGAATGACTATCGAAATAGGAAGAGAAACGTGAAGAAATTATCACTCCCATAATGAAGGAAAAAGGTATCATGAAGAAGAGTGGGGGAAGGTTCCACGTATCAACACGATATTTCAGTGGCAATCTAAATATTTACTAAAGTTTTACCTATCAATAATCGATGTTGCGTCACAAGTAGTCTACAAAAGCGTCATTATGTCCTTTCAACTACTTAATATTTTCAACTGGTTCATCAGTATATCTGCCTTTCAATACTATGTTACTTCGGCTTCATAATGCCGGCATTCAATTCACATCAGCTGCATCGCTGATTTCTCTACATTTTCCAGTCAACAGCTAATGCATAATCTCTCAATTATCCTTTGAGAATGACATCACATATCACACTATTCTGTTAAATATGGACCTCAACAAATCTCAGACTGCTATCGTCATCCTCCATGTTGTAACAGTGAAATAACGAAAGTGATTATGTACGGTTTAATGGAAACGACCATTTACATATCTACAAGGTGTTGATAACTTATATACCATACGCGTGATGGCATTTTGAATATCGGCAGTATCTTACTATATTAGTCGCACTAAGTAAAATAATAATAATAATAATAATAATAATAATAATAATAATAATAATAATAATAATAATAATAATAATAATACGACAGTCTGAAGATGTTGTATATTGTGGAATACTTTTAACGTAAATATCAAAGTATTATACTGGTTAACTGAGGTTAACAAATCTAGAAGTTTTAGCTCCTATCATATTTCGTGAACATCCATTTGGAGGATGCATCATTTTAAGTGCTACAGATTTAAAATTTAACGTGGCTGAAACAAAATGTTGATACTATGATCTTTAGAATTTATACCACACTGATGTAGTTTAGTATGTTCTGAATTCATGAAGTTATGGATATTTATATTACGAATAAAAAGGTTAAAATCATACATATATTTTAAGTCAATTCTTCAAATACTTTGATACTTGCATGTGAGTACTCTCGGTAAATATGTGTGAAGCGGTTTGCTGGTCTTACACATACTCCCAGGAAGCTTTCCACTCCCAACATTTTATGGACTATCGGTGGATTGAGTATTCCTAGCGACCTGAGCACAAGAAGGGCCACATCTCAAAATATTTCGAAGATGCCTGGTCCTATTCTATTGTAACTGGCACACCGACACTCAGGTTCATTAACTCCAGCTCCATGGCTCCTTTCATTCCTGCAAAAGTTATTGCTCTGCTAGTGACATGACCCGTCGTTTATATCTACCCAGTGAGGCATATGTGTGTGTCGAAAATGAAATAATATTGCGTGCTCCTTCTGTGTATATGATTTATTTGGGGTTCGCATATTTCATTCCACTAATGTCTTTTATTTCATTTTACTGGAGAGAAATTTCCTTACCGATAAGATAATCAATTCATTCGTTCTATGACTGGACAACAGACGTTTGATTAATACGGCTGATCACCGATTATAGCCCGCCTCCGTAGCGTAACGGTTAGTGTTATTAGCTGCCGTCCTCGGGGGCCCGGGTTCGGTTCCCGGTACTGCCAGAAATTTTAGAATGGCAGGAGGGCTGGTATGTGGTTGAAATGGTACATGCAGCTCACCTCCAATGGGGGTGTGCCTAAAAAGAGCTGCACCACCTCAGGATGAGGACACGAGTTTACTTACCGACTATAGACAATACATGGCCCGAAAGTCATATTCGTCATTATGAAATATATTTAGGAATCTGCGGAAGATGAAATACAAAGAAGCAGGAGTGTTAGTTTATTTGATTATTTAATTCCAAGTATATTTCTGGAAACAAAATACATTGTGTCTTTTACCATTCGAAACATTATCCAAAATATTTGAAGAATGGCTTATGTCGTAGTTAAATTTGTGTAGTGGAATTTTAATCTAAGCTTATAGACGTAGCTCTCGAGTTAATTATATTTAAAATGTATGTATAGAAATAGACTACAAGAATGAAATACCATCCCACTTGCGTATAGTTATCTAAAACTGGATATTTGGTGGAATATAGCTTGTATCATTTTCTGTCAGTGATCATCATTTGGAGTCAGATTTATCTTAACGTAGTGAAGGTCTCCGTTAGTTCGCCGGCAATTCGGAAAGTGATACACTTCAGAAAATACACAAATGTTTTCTAGGTCAATAGAACACCTGTTTCCAACTTCACTGTTTTCCAGCTCCGTGGCTCTTTTCATTCCACCAGAAGTTATTGCACTGTTTGTGACTTTACCCGTCGTTCTTATTTACCCAGTGAGGCATAGGTCAGTGTCGAAAGTGAAATAACATTGCGTGCTTCTTGTCTGTTAGTTGTTCTACTCTTCATTACAGATAATGAAGCATCGTTCCTTTCTCATGTAGCATCAGCAAATCGATTTCGAAGCTGATAGTAGGGAACGCCCAGTAACGTATTCATTCGCTTTTCTCACTACGTAACACGGCAAAAAACACAGGCGTGTTTCAAGCGCCTCTCCTATGAGTACATAAGACACAAAAGTCGGGCGTACGTTCATTTAAATAGTGATGTAAACCAAGTACTGTCAGATCTTCGGAAGCGGCTTCAGCCTAGAGCATCTCCTGTGATGCGTGCCAAGTCAACCCTATGACAATGTCGGTGAAGTAGTCGTTTCAGAGATCATTGGCATGCCGAAATTGGGAAAGAGGACCAACTAAAAATCTCTCTAGGGAAACTTGTCCAGTTGTATTTGACGTTCTAGTAAAATCTACCGCCTCATCGTGAAGATTCTTAATAAGAGAGGTCATTGGAGTAATTTATATGGCAATTACAAAATTTCAATCTCCATTTACGTACCTACATTTCACTGAAAGGAAGATGCCTTTGTCGTAACCAGTTATTTGAATGTATGCTTCTACAGCTTATGTTCAATTAGCAACACTGTGCGCTAGCTATGGACAACACATTGTCCAATGTTCTTGTCTTCCCCGTAGATACATTGAAGTTAACTGTAAAATCTTGAATAACAGCAATCTTATTCAGCGAAATTCGCTTAACAGTAATCACAGGAACACTGACGTAACTGAAAAACTGTAAAACTTTCTTTGCAAATGTAAGATTAAGTCTGGTGGACAAGTGCCCACAAAACTATACAGTTTTGGATAATCATTAGTAAACTCTTCAAGAAATTCTGCAGAGTTATCACCAGATGCTGATGTACACTACAAACGAAAATGTTCAAATAGCAGTATTGTTGGGCATAGACATGCGTATCTTCTCCCAAGAAGTAACAGGAAAATAGCTTGTAAAATCTGCAAGATTGTATTGTTTTATGGGCTGATAGCAGTATTCGAGTTGGTGTCATTCGGATCAATTATATAGGTAAGAACATACATACGTACATAGTGATAATTTATAGTGCATCACACCCCCGCATTAAGTATTACGTATATTCTGTATTCAGTTATTTATTTCGTATGTTAAAGGTAAAGTTGAGAAGTTCCCTGTAGCAGGGTGCGAAATCAGAAAGAAATGGTGGGGGGGGGGGGGGGGGAGAAGGAACATAGGGCTTAAATACTCGTGTTTACTTCAGGCAATAACCGGCAGGGGAGGAGGTATAAAATTTCCCTGTAAGTTAAATACTCCCTCCCCAGAAAAATGTACATTTTAAATCTTTTTGTTTGAATTTCGTTATAACAAGAATGATAAACATTAGAAAGTTATTCCAATCAGCTGAGAAGTTTATGAGAGTCTGTTCCTTCTTTAAGAAACGCCAGACCACGCGCTATTTGTCCTGATTTATTGCTTTAATACTTGAATCTTTCTCTGCTGACTGAACGAATATGTCAGCTTGTACACTCCTGAAGTAAATGAAATGGCGTATGGCTTTTAGTGCCGGGAGTGTCCGAGGACAAGTTCGGCTCGCCAGATGCAGGTCTTTTGATTTGACTCCCGTAGGCGACCTGCGCGTCGTGATGAGGATGAAATGATGATGAAGACGACACATAAACCCAGCCCCCGTGTCAGCGAAATTAACCAATTAAGGTTGAAATTCTCGACCCTGCCGGGAATCGAACCCGGGACCCCTGGAGCCAAAGGCCAGCACGCTAACCATTCAGCCATGGAGCCGGACACTCCTGAAGTGAATGTGTCCTATCGGAAATATAATACATGCTCCTCAAGAAGTACAGGAGTGGTGTAAGCTCGAGCTACTTAGAGCAATGATAAGAGAGGAGAGCTTCAAGTAAGTTACATTATGGCCGGGTTTCAGATGGATTTGCCTGAGTGAAACATAAACAATAGGCTGCAGGTCTGGATTGCCACTGCTACGTTGTTTTATTGCTCAAGGTCTGGCAGTCATTTGTATTATTGCTGATGTTTTTATGAAAATATGCACAGTAAAAATCATTCACTTCAGTAATAAATTATATGTGTTCTGCATTTTCCTCATTATTTTATAATGAAAGATTCCCCCCGGCCCCGGGAAATTTTAGTTGGGGGGGGGGAACCTTTGAGATAAAATCATCGGTGGGGGGAAATCCCTCCCTTCCCCCCCCCCCGCGAATTCGCACCCTGCCCTGTAGTAAATATTGTTTGTACTCTATGTATGTGTAAAGTATTTAGGAAAGTAAGAGATACTAATAATATGGAAAGTTGCATGAGTCATCAAGGAAAATGAAACCGATTGCCGAGTCTTGGACGTAGCAAGTCCACGGATGTTACACCCGTACCAAGCCATCTGGTAAGCGCAGGATCTCTCTCTCTCTCTCTCTCTCTCTCTCTCTCTCTCTCTCTCTCTATCCGCGACTTAGACAGCCCTTATCTACGCTGTGTACGTCATGAAAAGTTGGAAGGGGAAGATAGATGCCCATATAAGCGTGTGTTGGATGTGGTCCAGTATCTGTTATCAAGGGCTCATTGGATACTGTTCTTTGTCCAGTGTCCATTATCTGTCGTCCGGTGTACAGGATCTATTGCCTGTTATGAATCGTCTACCGCCTGCTGACGAGTTTATATCGTCTACGGACTATTATCAGTTTTTTGTTAATCAGTGTCCATGGTGGGGGGGGGGATCCTTTGAGATAAAATCATCGGTGGGGGAAATCCCTCCCTTCCCCCCCCCCGCGATTTCGCACCCTGCCCTGTAGTAAATATTGTTTGTACTGTATGTATGTGTAAAGTATTTAGGAAAGTAAGAGATACTAATAATATGGAAAGTTGTATGAGTCATCAAGGAAAATGAAACCGATGGTCCATTATCTATTGGCTGCTGTCTGTTAGCTAATATTTTGTAAGTGTTGTTGAACTGATACATTCTACGGCCTAATTTCGAGGCATAGATGAGTCTTATGAAAGAGACAATGTATGTTTTTGGAAAGTGAACACTATGATTATACTAGTATTAAAATCAGTGATTGGCTGAAAAGCGTACAGTATAACAAAGGTGATCTGAATCACGACACAGTGTCGGTAAGACAATTCTTGAAATTTGTGTACGTTTCACAAACTAGATATTGGGGTTGCCATTTTCATTGTTCGCCGTTGCCTCTACGATTATTACAAATATTAGTAGATCGCAGCGCTTTATTATCCATACATTTATTTCACTTTAGATTTGTGTTTATATATTAACTTATTAAGGACACTTTCCAGTCTTTCGTTTGTTTACTTTTACGGATCTTTGTGTGATTTTACAAGGGTTTGATGGAACCAATCTTCGTGGATGTTATTTTAGAATATTGCTCATTTATTGCAACTTATTATGGAGGATTTATTTAAGGTAGATAACCTTTGTGCAGTGCCCACCCGGTTAGTCGTTTTCGGGGCTTAAGGTAAGGCCGAGGCTGTTGTACTAGTACACAGCTTCTTGTACACGACCTGGGAGAGAAGAGGAAATTGATCATACTCTATATAAATTCGAGAGGTATACTTTGATGAAATCTGGCGCCCAAATCACGGATGAAAGAAATGAAAATCCACAACCTGTTTACAGTCATTTAACCGGGTCAGAAATGGAATGAATGAAGCCCCCATCTAGTGGCGAGGATAGGAATTGTGCCGGCTGCCGAAGCCTGTCGCACTCCCCTGGGGCAATGATTAATGACTAACGGATGAAATGAAATTATATTGGAGAGTGTTGCTGGAATGAATGATGACAGGAAAACCCGCAGTATCCGGAGAAAAACCTGTCCCGCCTCCGCTTTGTCCAGCACAAATCTCACATGGGGTGACCGGATTTGAACCACGGAACCCAGCGGTGAGAGGCCGGTGCGCTGCCACCTGAGCCACGGAGGCTCTCCAAATAACGGATAATTAAGATTATTATACAATTATTTTATTTATTTCAAGTAAGTTGAAGTTAAGCACAGTTGTTAAAGATGCAAATGATGCCGAACTGTGGGGCAAGTAGAATATGTAAAGTTACAATACATACATACATACATACATACATACATACATACATACATACATACATATATTACGAATTATTATACCTGCCAGTGTGCACTCTGCAAGCCGATCTGAATGACTTAAGTGTCTCGATATTTCTATATTTACACCTAGCTTTGTGGATTCTTCTACGTCTACTGTTCCTATATGTACATTTTGGATCCTTAAAATTCAATACACAGCGTAAACTGTTACTTCTACTAAAAGAGGAGCCTACCAAATTTGATTAAAATTAAATTTTCCGGAAAAGGGTTTATATGCATTTTCTTCCTAACTCCAACATTCTCCAGGGAATATGCTTTTCTGTGTTCATACGCACGTTTCATCCGATGAAAACGAAAATAATGTGTAAACATTGGTCTTACAGTTGAAAGGAGCATACTGCACCCATAAGGCGATTAGCCTGAGCGATGCGTTAATTAAATTATTAAAAATCATACATGTGAATACTGCAGATAGCAAGGAAGAGCCAGCGATTTCACAAAGTTCCAGGCAGAGACCACACAGGCTGGAAATAGATCCCCAGAAACTATTTAAAATCACGTACCGGAAATAGGTTTGGCTACAATCTTTCTCCAATAAAATTTTATGACGCCGCTCAGTGCGAAACTTTCTACAAAGTTTTCTCACGGGAAACGGGACAACGGAATGCGGCGTACCCAATTGTGTGACGGAGACAGAGGGAATACCTGTCACCCCTTGACGAAAAATGGTTTCACCCAAGCCAAGACACGCGGCAAGATTTTAGCCAATCAGAAATTCCAAAATTTAACTGCCTTATTCCAGCGGGAATATTTATCCAGTATTTCCTGATTTGGTGACGAGAGAAGTAGAAATATATCGTGTCATAATCTGGAAATAATATTTGGAGGATCATTTATGTGAATATGCAATTAATTATTCCGTAAGTAATAAGTTATCAGCATTGTGTGGAAGAATGGTTTCATCCATGAAACTGAGTCTCATGGCGGGAAGGCGCCATGTAGCGAGAGTAAATAGGCCCTATGACGCGTTTCGATTTATAAAGAAATCAACGATCATTTCTGATAGTGGAGTGCAACAGGTGAATCACACCAAATTTTGGAATCATTAGAATGCAGTTACTGAACATTAAATCTACGGGCAGTTGGAAACTTAATCCAAGGTGTCATATCACTACGCCGTACCCCTCCAGTTGGACCACTCGGGAGGCGGAGTCCCCTGAATTTACAAAACTGGTGGCAACACTTTGCCGATCACTCAGTCTTAGTTGCTATTTCTGAGCCTACAGTCAAGTTTTCAAGTGCAGCGCAGGGTGATGGTATGTGAACCTGCTACTCATATTAGTCATCGCCTAGTGTGATTCGTGAGTTTAATCAGGTGACGAACATTTGGGAGAACTCTGATAATATTAGGAGATCAGGTCATAGAAAATGTTGACACACTTACTACAGTCAAATGCTGATGATATTTGTTTTGTTAGAATGTTTTATAAATGAACACTTAACGTGGTAAGCTTCACGGAGAACACAGATTGAACTATGGGATTTTCCAGAACATTTAGTTTCCCAGCAATTTTCTAGCTCACATAACATACACACTAGTAATTGATTGAAGAAGTTATTACATTCTGTAGGACAATATTATTTTTATATAGATTTCCTCTGTGACTGATCAGAAAAACACTGCAGTTAAATCTGCGCATTGTATAAAAACTACTGTTTCATTTGAGACATTTGGAGGGAGAGACTTGGTTACTGTTGGAAGGTAACGGGAGAAGGACTGGACGTACACTTTCTAGTGCCGAGCGAGGTGAATGACTTTTAATCCCTTGTACAAACAACGGAAGGGGCAAGCTTCGCAGACCCAGTGGGAAGGACACAAGCAAGCTAGGTAGTTTGTTCCTGACAATGAACACCAACTCAATGTGTGCTAATTCCGTGTATACTGTATAAATTATATTTACGTGTAAAATTCAAGAGTGCGTGTGCTTCGACAAATCGTACGAGTGCTACATAATTAAAATGGATCCGAACCGTGTGTGCGAAATGTCAGATATTCCCAGCAAGATGAGCAAGATGGAATAAAGACCATGTAGCGGAGGCTGATGAGGATCCAGCCCATCTTCCGGCACCTAAGGTAAAGAGCATGTTGTATTTATGTGATATGTAATTGATGATGATGTGAATGATTTGTGGTCAATTTTAGGTTAGTGATATCAGGTATTCTTGTATATATAAAATTCACGTACCGATGGGAGCTTAGTTTTTGTGGGAGTGAGACCACGGCAATTACATCTAACGATTCGGGATGTAGATGTCAGAGTGTCAGTAAAATCATAATAATTATTGAATAATACTCATATTCTCTTAAGTTTCTCGTTAATCTTATTTGAGTCATTTTTGGACATGAGTTTTATGTTGTTGACGTATGGAAAATTTTACTTTACAGTAGGTGTTTCTTGCACAATGTATTTTCAAGTCTTATAATAATAATAATGATAATAACAGGTGTAAATAGTAATATTTTTGATTCTTGTGAATGTTGCCGAGTTATTTTACAATCTGCTGATGTGAAATTACAGCGTATCTGAGTTATTGTTACCTTACGTGATCACAGTTTGACATCCAGTTTTTTACCGGGTGAGTTGGCAGTGCGCGTAGAGGCGCGCGGCTGTGAGCTTGCATCCGGGAAATAGTAGGTTCGAATCCCACTATCGGCAGCCCTGAAGATGGTTTTCCGTGGTTTCCCATTTTCACACCAGGCAAATGCTGGGGCTGTGTCTTAATTAAGGCCACGGCCGCTTCCTTCCAACTCCTAGGCCTTTCCTATCCCATCGTCGCCATAAGACCTATCTGTGTCGGTGCGACGTAAAGCCCCTAGCAAAAAAATTGACACCCAGTTCGGATTTTCTTTTCTTTGTTTTGATGTAAGTTGTTAAATGCACGATTTCATTTCTTCGTGGGTACATGGCTTCGAGTTTTCGACAGTTGAGTGTGGCAGGCAATCTCGTTTATTATATTCAATTTTAGAGTTAGGAATCGTTGCCAGCCAGCTCTGAAATTCACGACAGCTTGTGAATATGAGATGAAAGATCGAAGACACCGAGAATAAAGATGCAGTAATGTCCCTGATGGTAATAATTGTGAAATGGAAAATAGAGTCTTGAGGACCATATCGTGTAATAATGTCGCATTTATGAATATGAGAACGCCACGATGAATTAGTAAATTTATTGAGCCCGTGTGGAAATGAGCGGGGCTTTGTTGACAAATAAATGCCACGTTGAGAGTAATGAGATAAATATGAGAATTGAATGGTAATCAGTTTGACTAATAGAGTTAAATATACGACAGCACATGTGACAATTATAGGCGGAAAGTTTAAGTACGCAAATATTTTCAAGGGATGACATAACGCTCGGAGACATTCCAATAAGAGGTCGAGTGGAGGCAAGGAAGCAGAGCAAGCTAGCGATGTATAATTTTGAAAGTTAATTTGTGATCATGATGACGCATGTTTCTCATTCATCGTTCTTTAAGATCGAGAATATCGGTTTCAGACATTTACGTCTTAAAGGTCAGGGAACAATAGAGGTGATGGAATTGCTGAAGCAAGAAGGTCGCGTGATGAGTGGGTACGTGTGAGTGATAACAAGCAGCAAGTTGCAACACCAGCAGCAGATTGTAAACATAGAACAGGCTGATGAGGTGTTCATTTCATTTTATTTTGTATGTGGTGGAGGGTGGTGGCTTGGGTTGGACTGCGTTTATTATTAGTTATTTATTTATTTATTTATTATTATTGTGAACGTGTATTCGGGGCTGAACGCCTGTTTTGTTCATTAATAAATACTAAAAAATACATTTACGTCTTATGTTTTGGGATTGCCGCCAAATTCAACTCAGTTGTAGTGGAAGTTCATTGTTGATAGCGATGCTTTGCACTATGAAATTTTCGGGTTTTTGATTAATTTTCGATAGGCAGCTGTCACGTTATTTTTGAGAATTTTGTTCTTTTTATTTTCTTTCGCTTTTGATATTTTTATTTGCTGTGTTTAAAGCGTAGAGGCCGAAGGTACGTGAATCTGATTGTATTTGTTTGATTTAAATGTAGGAGTAGGTAGGTTAATTTTGCATTTTGATTTCTTCTTTTGTTTGGAGCACATTGTTTCTCCAGTACTGTGTATATTTTTGTAAATACGAATTTTAAGTATTAATTTAATGGGACCACGTGTTATTCATAGTCAGAATCAACTGAAACAAGTTATTTACGCAGACATGAAGACACCGTAACGAACGAATAAAATTTGACGCCACTACTAATTAATTATGCAAATGAACCGACCTTTGGTAAAAGGTTATGTGACAAACGCCGCAAACTGACTAAAATAGGTGGAATCTGCATCCATTAACGGTAGAACATCACAATTTGGTTATTCTCAGTCCAAGGGGAGACAGCGGCAGTGTAAAGTAAATTAATGTTGTAAAAAGGCGAGTTCATTTGATAAATGTAATGACTGAGGCACTTGGACTAATTTGTTTTGTTTTGAGTGTCCAGAACTATCACAGGAAGTTAATAATGGCATAGTAATTGAGTTGTTCATAATTAATATTATGTTCTTGGTGATTTTTCTTGGTTTAGCCACCAGTTATTTTGTTGTGGCAAAGTTATATAAATACTAACGAGATATTGTCCGGCATAACGGGAAGTGTTCATGGATTTTTCTTGTCTTTTCCACTTATTTTGTTCAGATAATTATGATTTGATAGTTGGGCAAATTGACTAATTAATAAGTATTTGGAATCATGAATTTAAGATACCCGTTTGCGATTTGAGAGTATTTGGTTAATTAATTAATCAATAATTTATAAAATTCCACTTAGTTGAATTTACAGTTGGAATGTAAGTCATGGGATGTTTTCTGTGAATGGCAAGTCTTGGCAGATTATTGATTCGTTTTATCGGAGTGTTAATGGACATTTGAGTCATTAGTTCGATGGTGATGATTGTTATTTCAATTTGTGACCTTCAGTCAAGTTTATGTAAGGTAGATTTTGATTTTAGGAAGATTTGAGTTTTGTTACTTCCAGTTATTTTCTTTATTTTTATTCCAATTTATTTCAATTCATTTAAATTCTGTTTTGTTTTCCTTTTTGCCAATTTTTTGTTAGTAAAATTTTTGCTCATTTAAATTCAATTCAGTCTTTGGGTACCGTTAGTTGTAGTTAGCTGACCCGCCGATATTTTACTTCCTCACCCCTAATGTTTATGTGGCCCGACGAACTCCAGGAAGCTGAGGGACGACACCACGCCCAAGGAGATGGAGTCTACGTGAGCGGTACGTATATTTAGATGTTTTTATTTACAGGAGCAGCCGGTGCAACAGTCGATCAAGAGGTGTACCGCCACACATGCCTTGAAAAGGGCACAATACGTACAGAATTTAGAATAAATTTCCCTACACAAATATTCTTCTGCGTTTTCTTTCTAACTCGTAACGATTTACCAGAAAATTGATCTCCTTTTCATATTCAAGGAGCATTTCGAGCATGCGGCCTATAGCTCTCACACGTCCAACGCGGTATGGGCAAAACTGTAGGCAATATGGATGGACCAATGCTGAAACATCCTCCAAGATTTTCTGGAAATGAACTACGTAGTAAGGAATAGAATTTAATAACGATCAATACATATTTTCGATTAGTAATATCACTTTGAGGAGTGGTTAAGAAATCACACGCGCTTCTCTCCGGCAGATTCAGCTCGCATGCGTGCGTGTGAGGAGGTCAGGTGAGAGGGGAACATCACCCCTCCTACTTGTGTGGTGAGCAAAGAGTGAAGAAATGTAACCCGCACCGCAAGGTCCAGACCTCCTCACATTTCCACCAGCTACACTCATACAGAAAAGCTTCACATACTGTCCGCATGGGGCGCTGAAGTACTGCCATTTTCTCACGGAAAAGCAGGCGATAGTTACTATTGGTGAAACAAATTATGAATCTCTGATTCGTATTTCGTGCATAGATACATAAACACATTGTCATTATAGACTGCTATATCCTTCGCAAGCCTCTGTGAATGTTTTTAATTAAGCGCCTCCATAATCCAATATGTGTAACTAGCACTCGTTTAGTTGCACACCTCTCGTCATCAAATCATTATAAACTGAGTATAACCTTCATCCCCTTGATCTGCTTCTACTTCTACTCCTCTTACCCACCATGGGCGAGGCCATTATTCTCCTAAGTAACCTATCCTCTGGCATTTACCTTACATGACTCCAGTATCGAAGCCGGTTTATATGTAGATCTTCATCCATCGAATGCATTCCTAATCTACCCTCCATTCCGATACATTCCTGCCGTTGTTCCCACCTGCCTGTACCAGCGATCATTCTCGCTACTGTCATGTTCGTTACTTCCAGCTACTGCCCAGCGTTCACTCATGTAAAGTCGGTCTCATGCAGTACAGGAAATATCACTAAATATTTTCCGTGTGGTCTGCTCAAACAAAATACTAGTCCAAAACCATCCGTGAGTAATTTGCTGTCCATATCATTTCTTACATCAACTCATTGTGCTTACTACAATGTATTGTTGTTTAGTTCTGTGTGGAAAATCAACGTTTCAGAAGGGCATGTCCTTGTGAAAAGTGGAACCGAATGTGCAAGAAGTTCTGTTCAAACAGCAGGGGAGGGCCAGTCACAAGGAGTTATTAGGATCGTTTCTAGAGGTACCTAAGGAAGGAAGAAAGCCATATAAACCTGGACCTCAATATTTACAGAATGAAATGTGTTTGTAAAAGATTTGTTGGGGAAACAAATAGAAATAAATATTGACTTTTTTAGATATGTTTGACGTCATCCTAAACCAGGGAGTATTCGGCAACGCTGCGATAAGAAAGGGCTGCGATTGGGAAGGTAGTGGCCCTAGTCTTAATTCTGAAACTCCCCCTGCATTTTCCTTGTGTTAAATTGGGCACCGCAGAGCAACCACTTCAAGGCTGCCGACGGTGAGGTTCGAACCAACAATCTCTTCAATGCATGCTTATATATACACGATCCGTACCGTGCAGCCAATAATTAAAATATCGAATTGTGGTTCATAAGCCTGACCAACTGTATCGCAGCAGACTGGGGCATATTTGAATGCGCTCTGTAAACTTTGTAAAACTTTGTAGACGGCCTTATGCAAACAGTTTGTAAACTGGTGTTTCCCATTCAGTAAGGAATATAATTTACAATATAGGTCGACTCTCAAGATTTACCTGCTTTCTACACTGTGAAGTTCGTTTTGTCTGGCTCCTTGGCTGAATAGCCAGCGCCAGTGGTGTGGGCTTCAGATATAAAAATCCTAGGTTCGATTCTCTATGCTCTTTTGTTATTTAAAGGGGTCTAACATCTAGGTCATCAGCCCTCGATTCACGAATAGATCAAGGATTTTAGATGTTTGGTTCATTTTACCGACTCTGAAACTAAGTGTTTGTGTTGAGCTTAATATACAGTATTCCTCTTAACTTCCACACCATACAGCATACCGTCAACTACCACAGAAATACGTAGGTGCCCTCTCTGTGCGGGGAAAGCGGTCCTATAATAATAATAATAATAATAATAATAATAATAATAATAATAATAATAATAATAATAATAATAATGTCCGCCTCTGTGGTGTAGTGATTAGTGTGATTAGCTGCCACCCCCGGAGGCCCGGGTTCGATTCCCGGCTCTACCAAGAAATTTGAAAAGTGGTATAAAGGCTGGAACGGGGTCCACTCAGCCTCGGGAGGTCAACTGAGTAGAGGTGGGTTCGATTCCCACCTCAGTCATCCTGGAAGTGGTTTTCCGTGGTTTCCCAATTCCCCAGACAAATGCCGGGATGGTACCTAACTTAAGGCAACAGCCGCTTCCTTCCCTCTTCCTTGTATATCCCTTCCAGTCTTCCCATCCCCCGCAAGGCCCCTGTTCAGCACAGCAGGTGAGGCCGCCTAGGCGAGGTACTGTCATCCTCCCCAGTTGTATCCCCCGACCCAGAGTCTGAAGCTCCTGAGACGGTAGAGGTGGGATCCCTCACTGAGTCCGAGGGAAAAACCAACCCTGGAGGGTAAGCAGATAAAGAAGAAGAAGAATTGATACTATTTGTCAAGATGTTGTAAACTGTTATCAAATTAATCATCCTATTCATAATGAATATAAGTGAAATTTGAACTAGGAGTTGAGAGCAAAAGCTAATGATGTTCATTACTTGTACATTATTTTCTTACTTGTACATTATTTTCCTAGTTCAATAAGTGAGCAATGGAAACAGATGCAGTATATGACTCAGTTAAGGTCATCTTCAGTTGTACAGTAGAGTGTGAGAAGCAGTGAAAGATGTTATGAAGAACTGACTACTGAAAATGTTGACCTCGATGTAGGGAGACAGTACAATATGTAGCTCCAACCCAGCACAGAGCACAGGGCACGAATTGGCTCATTGAGTGAGGAGCACGGAGAGTGACATTGTGCGTGGCGGTCATAAGCACAATGCAAGCATAGACCGGACATATTCAGAAAATTCCCCGCAGCATTGCTACTCTACTGCGTTGTACTATAACTGCGGTAGGAAGGGGTGATTATTTCTTCTGGATACATAACGTGCAGTTAATAGGTTCGTTACCAAGCAAATTATTTCACAAAACTTCTAATGATCATGAAACAAAACAAAACAATTACGTAAATGATTTTGGCACAAGTATATGCAGCTAATACTTTATGTACATAATGTAAAACAATAATAATATTTAAAAAACCGATAAATAATATATTCCTTATTGACTGCACCACATTTCCATTCTCGTAAACTATACATCTATGTGGATTTAAGTGGAAAAAAACGTAACTTTGTATGGCTACATCAATTGTATTCTCCCCTCATTATTAATAATAATAATAATCATCATCATCATCATCATCTGTTTACCCTCCAGGTTCGGTTTTTCCCTCGGACTTAGCGAGGGATCCCACCTCTACCGCCTCAAGGGCAGTGTCCTGGAGCTTCAGACTCTTGGTCGGGGGATACAACTGGGGAGTATGACCAGTACCTCGCCCAGTCGGCCTCACCTGCTATGCTGAACAGGGGCCTTGTAGGGGGATGGGAAGATTGGAAGGGATAGGCAAGGAAGAGGGAAGGAAGCGGCTGTGGCCTTAAGTTAGGTACCATCCCGGCATTTGCCTGGAGGAGAAGTGGGAAACCACGGAAAACCACTTCCAGGATGGCTGAGGTGGGAATCGAACCCACCTCTACTCAGTTGACCTCCCGAGTCTGAGTGGACCCCGTTCCAGCCCTCGTACCACTTTTCAAATTTCGTGGCAGAGCCGGGAATCGAACCCGGACCTCCGGGGGTGGCAGCTAATCACGCTAACCACTACACCACAGAGGCGGACAATAATAATAATAATAATAATAATAATAATAATAATAATAAAAATAATTTCCTGTGGCTATTTCTAGCCGAGTGCAGCCCTTGTAAGGCAGACCCTCCGATGAGGGTGGGCGGCATCTGCCATGTGTAGGTAACTTCGTGTTATTGTGGTGGAGGATAGTGTTATGTATGGTGTGTGAGTTGTAGGGATGTTGGGGACAGCACAAACACCCAGCCCCCGGGCCATTGGAATTAACCAATGAAGGTTAAAATCCCCGACTCGGCCGAGAATCCAACCCGGGACCCTCTGAACCGAAGGCCAATACGCTGACCATTCAGCCAACGAGTCGGACATAATAGGCTAATAATAATAATAATAATAATAATAATAATAATAATAATAATAATAATAATGTTATTGAATTTTACCTTACACTAACTACTTTTACGTTTTTCGAAGACCCTGAAGTGTTGGAATATTTTCCCGCAGGAGTTCATTTACGTGCTGGTAAATCTAGCGACACGAGGCTGGCGTGTTTGAGCAACTTCAGATACCACCAGACTAAGCAGAGATCGAACCCGCCAACTTTATCCCTGAAGACCAGCGCCTCCCGCCTGAGTTACTCACCCTAGCCTATTCCGCATCCCCTTCCCCCCTTCTATTCAAACCCGTTAAGGTTGAGCTGCTTTAAGGTGTCAACTATAGCAAAAAATTTTGGGTTTTGTACAGCTGTTCTAAATTAGATTTCTTAAATGGCAAAACCTCCTCTGCGAACCATGTGACCTTGCCGCGGTGGGGAGGCTTGCGTGTCCCAATGATGCAGATAGCCGAGCCGCAGGTGCAACCATATTGGATGGGTATCTGTTGAGAGACCAGACTAACGAATGGTTCATCGAAAGGGGGGTAGCAGCCTTTCGGTAGTTGCAAGGGCAGCAGTCTAGATGATTGACTGATACGGCCTTCTAATAATACTCAACATGGCTTAGGTGTGTTGATACTGCTACACGGCTGAAAGCAACGTGAAACTACAGCCGTAACTAACTCCCGAGGACATGCAGCTCTCTCTGTATGAATGATGTACTGATGATGGCTTCCTCCCGGGTAAAATATTCCGGAGGTAAACTAGTCCCCCATTCGGATCTCCGGGTGGGGACTACACGAGAGGGGGCAATCATCAGGAAGATGGATACTGACATTCTGCGAGTCGGAGCGTGGAATGTTAGAAGTTTGAATCGTTGTGGTAGGTTAGAGAACCTGAAAAGGGAGATGGATAGGCTAAAGTTAGATGTAGTTGGTATAAGTGAAGTACGTTGGCAGGAAGAACAAGATTTTTGGTCAGGCGACTACCGAATTATCAACACAAAATCAAACAGGGGAAATGCAGGAGTTGGTTATATAATGAATAAGAAAATAGGGCAGCGGGTAAGCTACTACGACCAGCATAGTGAAAGAATTATTGTTGTCAAGATAGACACCAAACCAATGCCCACCACAATAGTGCAAGTCTATATGCGTACTAGTTCAGCGGATGATGAAGAAATCGAAAGAATATATGAGGAGATAGAAGATTTAATACAATATGTAAAAGGTGACGAGAATCTAATTGTGATGGGAGACTGGAATGCAGTGGTAGGCCAAGGAAGAGAAGGTAATACAGTAGGAGAATTTGGATTGGGACAAAGGAACGAAAGAGGAAGTCGGCTGGTTGAATTCTGCACTGATCATAATTTAGTCCTTGCCAATACTTGGTTCAAACACCACAAACGACGGCTGCATACGTGGACGAGACCTGGGAACACTGGAAGGTATCAAATAGACTTCATTATGATTAGAAACCAGGTGTTGGATTGCAAAACTTTCCCAGGAGCAGACGTGGACTCTGGCCATAACTTGTTGGTCATGAAATGCCATCTGAAGTTGAAGAAATTGAAGAAAGGAAAGAATGCAAAAAGATGGGATCTAGACAAGTTGAAAGAAAAGAGTGTGAGGGATTGTTTCAAGGAACATGTTGCACAAGGAATAAATGAAAAGGCTGAAGGAAACACCATAGAGGAAGAGTGGAGAGTCATGAAGAATGAAGTCAGTAGGGCTGCTGAAGAAATGTTAGGAAGGAAGAAAAGATCAACTAAGAATCAGTGGATAACTCAGGAGATACTAGACCTGATTGATGAACGACGAAAATACAAGAATGCTAGAAATGAAGAGGGCAGAAAAGAATACAGGCGATTAGAGAATCAAGTGGACAGAAAGTGCAAGGTAGCTAAGGAAGAATGGCTGAAGGAGAAGTGCAAGGATGTCGAAGGCTGTATGGCCCTGGGTAAGGTAGGTGCTGCATACAGGAAAATCAAGGAAACCTTTGGAGAAAGGAAATCTAGGTGTATGAATATTAAGAGCTCAGATGGAAAGCCACTTCTAGGGAAAGAAGACAAAGCAGAAAGATGGCAGGAGCATATCCAACAGTTGTATCAAGGTAAAGATGTAAATAATTTGGTTCTGGAACATGAAGAGGCTGTTGATGCTGATGAAATGGGAGACCCAATTTTGAGGTCAGAGTTTGACAGAGCTGTGAGTGACCTCAATAGGAATAAGGCACCTGGAATTGATGACATTCCCTCTGAATTACTGACTGCCTTAGGAGAAACCAGCATGGCAAGGTTATTTCATTTAGTGTACAAGATGTATGAGACAGGAGAAGTCCCATCCGATTTTCGGAAGAATGTTGTTATACCTATTCCCAAGAAAGCCGGTACTGACAGGTGTGAAAACTACCGCACAATTAGTTTAGTATCTCATGCCTGCAAAATTTTAACACGTATTATTTACAGAAGAATGGAAAAACAAGTAGAAGCTGAGTTGGGAGAAGATCAATTTGCCTTCAGAAGAAATGTAGGCACACGTGAAGCAATACTGACTTTACGTCTGATCTTAGAGGATCGAATCAAGAAAGACAAGCCCACGTACATGGCATTCGTAGATCTAGAAAAGGCATTCGATAATGTTGATTGGACCAAGCTATTTATGATTCTGAAGATGATAGGGATCAGATACCGAGAACGAAGAATTATCTACAATCTGTATAAAAATCAGTCTGCAGTGATAACAATCGAGGGCTTTGAAAAAGAAGCAGCAATCCAGAAAGGAGTGAGGCAAGGCTGCAGTTTGTCCCCTCTCCTTTTCAATGTTTACATAGAACAGGCAGTAAAGGAAATCAAAGAGAAATTTGGAAATGGAATCACAGTCCAAGGAGAGGAAATCAAAACCTTGAGATTTGCCGATGATATTGTTATTTTATCTGAGACTGCAGAAGATCTCGAGAAGTTGCTGAATGGTATGGATGAAGTCTTGGGTAAGGAGTACAAGATGAAAATAAATAAGTCCAAAACAAAAGTAATGGAGTGCAGTCGAACGAAGGCAGGTGATGTAGGAAATATTAGATTAGGAAATGAAGTCTTAAAGGAAGTAGATGAATATTGTTATTTGGGTAGTAAAATAACTGACGATGGCAGAAGTAAGGAGGACATAAAATGCAGGCTAGCACAAGCAAGGAAGAGCTTTCTTAAGAAAAGAAATTTGCTCACTTCAAACATTGATATCGGAGTTAGAAAGATGTTTTTGAAGACTTTCGTGTGGAGCGTGGCATTGTATGGAAGTGAAACATGGACGATAACTAGCTCAGAAAGAAAGAGAATAGAAGCTTTTGAAATGTGGTGTTACAGAAGAATGCTGAAGGTGAGATGGATAGATCGAATCACAAATGAAGAGATACTGAATCGAATTGGTGAGAGGCGATCGATTTGGCTAAATTTGACGAGAAGAAGAGATAGAATGATAGGACACATCTTAAGACACCCAGGACTTGTTCAGTTGGTTTTTGAAGGAAGTGTAGGTGGTAAGAACGGTAGGGGTAGACCAAGGTATGAATATGACAAGCAGATTAGAGCAGATGTAGGATGCAATAGTTACGTAGAAATGAAAAGGTTAGCGCAGGATAGAGTGGCATGGAGAGCTGCATCAAACCAGTCAGTCTATGGACTGATGACTCAAACAGCACAAATGGCAATATGTTACTGAGAACCTTTATCACCTCTCCAAACAAATATCATGCTCCACACTGTGTCACGTATCGTCACCTTGCTACATTTGTACTTTATTAGCCAATATTACCATCCTGTAGCTACCAACTCCGCTATAACTTCCTGCTATGTATTCTATGATATCATATGCTACACATTACGTCTTTCAATTCCTGCCACTAAAGCTAAGAAACGGATATTTAGACTGTGCTATTATTTTTACATTTAAGTATTCTTTCTCAAAATATTGAGGTCCTCATAGATGACATATAATATCAATTAAGCCCTCTGCCACAGTGCTCCGAAAAACAAAACAATTGCATAAATCATTTTGTTACAAAATAAGCCTGCGTGGCTCAGGCGGCAGCACGTTGGCCTCTCACCGCTGGGTTCCGTGGTTCAAATCCCGGTCTCTCCATGTGAGATTTGTGCTGAACAAAGCGGAGGCGCGACAGATTTTTCTCCGGGTACTCCGGTTTTCCCTGTCATTTTTCATTCCAGCAACACTCTTCACTATCATTTCACTTCATCTGTCAGTCATTAATCACTACCCCAGAGTAGTGCGACAGGCCTCGGCAGCAGGCACAATTCCTATCCTCGCCGCAAGATTGGGGGCTTCATTCATTCCATCCCTGACCCGGTAACTGACTGGAAAAATGGTTGTAGGTTTTCATTTTTATTTTGTTGCAAGTATATACAGCTAAAGCTTTACGTACATAACGTGCCATCATCCGAACATGATGGGGTGCTGATCCCTCTGTTCTCCTTATCGTATATCGTAGCTTAATCTAATCCAAAATGGATTATGGGAGTATGTTTTATCACAACGGATGAATTTTTATTTCCACAAGTTGCTTTACGTCGCACCGATACAGCTAGGTCTTATGGCGACGAAGGGACAGGAAGGGGCAAGGAGTAGGAAGGAAGCAGCCCCAGGATTTGACTGATGTGAACATAGGAAACCACGGAAAACCATCTTCAGGGCTGCCGACAGTGGGGTTCGAACCCACTATCTCCTGAATACTGGATACTGGCCGCACTTACGCGACTGCAGCTATCGAACTCGGAACACAACGGAAGCAAAGTCGCTCTGCAAAAGTTGGACAGAACACAATATAGTTGCATCAGAACCTGCACTGAAGCAATGGCTTCGACCCGAACAAATGCGCTGTTGCTAGAGTATGCCGAACCTCCCCCCGCTGTACGTCGACAGTATTTAGCAGATAAATTTGTATCAGCCAGGATGTAGGACAATGATCCACCAATTTTCAGCAGTCTGGCTGATTTAGAAATCGTTATGAGAGAGCACGAAAACCTAAAATTGATGAATAACATGTGCCTTCTGAACAGTCTTCAGTTTCTCCGCCCCATACTTTCACCGTTAACACCCCTCAAGTCTCGCCCTGCATTTGACATTCCGTACTCCTAGTTATCGTTTTCCTCTCCAATACATCGTCTTACAATGGACTTACTTCCTGTAACCAGAGTTCTGTCTTACTTCGTAGAATATACTCAAAGTCACTGGCCCAATGCTCTTCAGATCTCAAGTGATGGCTCACATACCCCCACCGCCTGCAGTGGGATGCGCGTTTTTACTGTCCTTTAAATGAAGAAGCTCGTTTATTTACTTTACCACATGGCTGGACGACTTTTACAGCAGAAGCTGTTGCTATTTCTGAAGCTCTAGCATACAGTTCAAGTGCTAAACCTTCAGCAGTTTTTATAATTACAGACTCTATCAGCGTCTTGAAGACACTACAGCCATCTACTACATACGAATTAACGGTCCATAAAATCCAGATCATTCTGATATTTCGACATTTATTTCGTCGCAGTATTGAGGTGCACTTCCTCTGGATAACTAGCCACAGAGGTCTCCAGCACAACGAAAATGTGTTAACCGTCTCGCTAGAGCAGCAACGCATTTGAGCCAACGTCTAGATTTCACAGTGCCATTGAGAGACTATGTGCCACGTATCAAGAAGCGTTCCCAAACGCAAATCGAAGAAGATTGGAACATTATAAAGATGCAGCGGAGAAAGCAATACTCTGTTGTACAACCATACCCTCCTCACTCACCTAGCTTTCCCAAGTGGAATGCTAGTCGCCGTTACGTCATTCTGTTATTCGCATGAGGTTCAATCATGGAAGTTTTACAAATTACCTGTACCGGATAGGAGTTCCTGTGACCGCCAAGCAATCGCTGATTTCAATCACATCTTCTTCTTGTGCCAAATTTATCATAAAATTAATAACAATTTTACTTACAATCAACTATCAGCTCCCTCTTAACATACAGTGCATTTTATCCTCCCAGCAACCAGAGGGAATGAAGCAGTGTGTGTGTGTGTGTGTGTGTGTGAGAGAGAGAGAGAGTATTTACTTAAAAATTAGTCTGGTGACAAGTTTCTAACTGATGAAGTAGAGGTGAGGTCGAAGGATGGGTGATGAAGATTTTAGTGTGCAGATGACCCAGTTTAAAATAGTTTCACGCAGTACACCACTGACTACAAATAATCCCGCTGTTTTTCTTTTACCCATCGCTTAGATGGGGAGAATTCTTGACCGAGGTGACCTAGGTGACATTACTGTTTATATTCCTGTCTTCTGAAAGAATCCTGATCTTCTTGTTTCTGCAGACTGGAGGCGCTGTCGAGAAGATTTTCTTCTTCCAGATTATTCGTTGCTTCGATGTGTTCATTGCATAGTATGGTACAACTGCTGATATGGGGATTTACTGAAGACGATGGATTGGAATATATTACCATATCTGAAGTACTTATTTGAATATTGTTTGCATGAAGGAGCTATACCAAATGAATGGAGAGTTGCTATATTAGCCCCTGTGTATAAAGGAAAGGGTGGTTAACATAAAGCTGAAAATTACAGGCCAGTCAGATTGACATGCATGGCATGTAAACCTTGGTGAATCATTCTTTCTGATTATAGTAGACATGTTTGCTAAATTAATAACTGGCTTGATAGAATGCAGTTTGGGTTTAGGAAAGGTTATTCCACTGAAGCTCAAATTGTAGGATTCCGGGAAGATATAGCAGATATTCTGGATTCAGGAGGTCAAATGGACTGTATAGCGATTGCCCTATCTAAGCATTTGATAGGGTTCATCTTCGGAAACTACTGGCAAAAATGAGTGCAATAGGACTTGACAAAAGAGTGAGTGAATGGGTGGCTATATTTTAAGAAAATAGATCTCAGAGAATTAGAGTAGGCGAAGCTTTATCTGTCCCTGTAATAATTAAGAGGGACATTCCTCAAGGCAGTATTATTGGACTTTTATGTTGTCTTATATATATAAATGATATGCGTAAAGTGGAATCAGAGATAAGGCTTTTTTCAGGTGATGTTATTCTGTGCAGAGCAATAAATAAGTTACAAGATTGTGAGCAACTGCAAAATTACTTCGATAATGTTGTGAGATGAACAGTAGGCAATGGTATGATAATAAACGGGGTTAAAAGTCAGGTTGTGAGTTTCGTAAATAGGAAAAGTCCTCTCAGTTTTACTTACTGCGTTGATGGGGTGAAAGTTCCTTTTGGGGATCATTGTAGGTACCTAGGTGTTAATATAAGGAAAGATCTTTATTGGGGTACTCACATAAATATGATTGTAAATAAAGGGTACAGATCTCTACATATGGTTATGAGGGTATTTCGAGGTTGTAGTGAGGATGTAAAGGAGAGGGCATATAAGTCCCTGGTTATATCCCAACTAGAGTATGATTCCGGCATATGGGACCCTCCCAGGATTACTTGATTCAAGCACTGGTAAAAATCCAAAGAAATCAGCTCGATTTGTTCTGGGTGATTTCCGACAAAAGAGTAGCGTTACACAAATGTTGCAAAGTTTGGGCTGGGAAGACTTGGGAGAAAGGAGATGAGCTGCTCGACTAAGTGGAATGTTCCGAGCTTTCATTAGAGAGATGGCGTGGAATGACATCAGTAGACGAATAAGTTTGAGTGGTGTCTTTAAAAGATGGAAAGATCACAATATGAAGATAAAGCTGGAATTCAAGAGGACAAACTGGGGCAAATATCAATTTATAGGAAGGGGAGTTAGGGATTGGAATAACTTACTAAGGGAAATGTTCAATAAATTTCCAATTTCTTTGCAATTGTTTAAGAAAAGGCTAGGAATACAACAGATAGAGAATCTGCCACCTGCGTGACTGCCCTAAATGCAGATGTGTATTGATTGATTGATTGATTGATTGATTGATTGATTGATTGATTGATTGATTGATTGATTGATTGATTGATTGATTGATTGATTGATTGATTGATTTACTTTGAAGGATTTCTTCTCACTTTCCTCGGAAAAGTACAAGGCAGTCGAATTAATGGTATAGAACATGGCACCTGGCATGTCTTCCGGAAGTGACGAGATCTCTTTTAAGCTGCACTTAACAATTTCATATAGGTCACTGAGAAATCGTTGAGAAACTGTCTTATTTGTGGCAAACAGGAATGCCATCCCCGTAATGTAAGCATAGCATGCCTGCCTCTAACCCGGAGACTCAGAATTCGATTCCCGGCCAGTCTAGGGATTTAAATCATGGACTAAGGAATGAAACAGGGCTCGCTCAGGCTTGTAAATCCAACAGATGAAATGTTGATACGAAAGGTAACGAACCCGGTTACGAAAACCAAACAATATGCTGAGGAGGTCGTCGCGCGTCTCGACAAGTCAAAGCTCAAAAATGGGCGTATACGCCAGGAAGGTGAGGGGTTAGATAGGAGCTGCTGGACTAATGTACTATTGATGTACTGCTAATCTTCCATCATTTCCCTGTCTAGCTTCCACGTTAGTCCTGGAATATTATATGGTGACTAGATTTATTAAATATGGACACGAAAAATGTAATTAATGATTAAGTCATGTATCACTGACCCACTGGATTCTTTGTTACTAATATTTTAGACAAATGTCCCCGTTTTATCTTGAGGACTGAGGAGACTAGAAGTTACGACGTATTGTGCCCGATCCTCATACTAGCCCACAGAACGATCACATAGGTTGTTAGGTGTTTTCCCACTTCTTCTCCAGGCAAATGCCGGGCTGGTACCTAAATTAAGGCCACGGCCGCTTCCTTCCCTCTTCCTTGTCTATCCCTTCCAATCTTCCCATCCACACGCAAGGCATCTGCTCAGCATAGCAGGTGAGGCCGCCTGAGCGAGGTACTGTTCCTCCTCCCCAGTTGTACCCCCGATCCAAAGTCTCACGCTCCAGGACACTGGCGAGATCCCTCGTTGAGTCTGAGGGAGAAAACAATCCTGGAGGCTTAACGGATAAGAAAGAATTAAAGAGAAAGAAAGAAAGAAAGAAAGAAAGAAAGAAAGAAAGAAAGAAAGAAAGAAAGAAAGAAAGAAAGAAAGAAAGTCTTATCTTCAGAAAAAGTCATTTATCTGGCGTGGATTAAAAACAATACAATGATGGCCATTAAATGTACCGTTTAGTGAAGAGATCAGGAAGAACGATTGATGACTGTGGTTGTAAAGGCGCCCAGTTCAATCTAATGGTTTAGATGGTTCGAGCCCCAGTCTTCGCCAAAGAAATTCACCATCAGATATTTGGCCGGCAAGTTAGGAGAGATGGTGGTATACAATTTCTAAATAAGTACTTCTTGATTTTCAGGAGTTTACACGTGGCTTTTATCGTATAATATTAAACGAGCAATTATTGTACTGTATATAAAGACTAGCTTTCTCGGAAATGGCTCTACAGATTTCCATTAAAATCACAGACTAGAGATTTCTTGGGACCTGAAACCGATCGGTAAGGGTCTTATCGTCCGCTTCTGTGGTGTAGTGGTTAGTGTGACTAGCTGCCACCCCCAGAGGCCCGGGATCGATTTCCGGCTCTGCCATGAAATTTGAAATGTCGTATGACGGCTGGAACGGGGTACACTCAGTCTCCTGAAAACCCTAAGCGGCTCTGAGAAACATTTAAGGAAAATCTCGCAGAAGATTTTAGACATACAGCTCGGTGAAACGGACAGTCTTCAGAAGGCGCAATTAAGCGCGCTTACCAGATTATTGTCCTTCTCCGTAGCGTAACGTTTAGTGTTATTACCCGCCGTACTCGGGTTTCGATTCCCGGTATTGCCAGAAATTTAAGAATGGCAGGAGGGCTGGTATGTGGTTGAAATGGTACTTGCAGCTCATCCCCATTAGGGGTGTGTCTGAAAAGATTTGCACCACCTCAGGATGAGGACACGAATTTACTTTACTTAACTTAACTTTACCTATAACTTAAACACTGACGGAACAGAAGGAAGAAATTTCCTATACAGGGTACAAACTTTTGGCTTTGAGGACATTGAAGAACAGAAATAAATTAGGATATTCTGAATGCCGACCAATCAGCAGCACTGGGAGAACAGATGTATCGGCTTCCTAGAGGGAAACGAATAGAAATCGTCAATACCATAATTCATGCAATAAATTATGCAAATGTTGAAACAAAATGTTTTTTTTTTCGTTGATGGTCCAGATGGCAATGGCAAGACGTTTATCTATAAAACTCTCTACTCCATGCTTACTGTAAGACATCTTAACGTTAAATGTGTGTCATTTACCGGTATCGCATCCATACTACTGCATAATAGTCGTACTTCTCATAAAACCTTTATACTCACACTACCACTAACACCAGAGTCAGTTTCGAGTATCAAGCCAGGATCTTCCAAAGCCAGGAAGTTAGTAGAAACATACATTTTTCTTATGGTTGAAACTCCGATGCTTCCAAAATACGGATTGAATATCATGGATCAACTTTTACGAAAAGTCTCCCTTTTGGTGGCAAAGTGATGGTACTAGGAGAAAACTTTCTTCAATGTCTTCTTGTACAGCCACGAGCAAACAGAGATGAGTTATTAGATCTTTCTATTAAAAGATGTTCTCTATGGCCATTATTCAAGATGTTTACACTCGAAGAAAACATACGTGTTGATTCAGAGCAACGCCAGTTTGCTGAATACCTTCTAAAGCTAGGCAACGGGGAATTACCGCTGAATATAAAGGAACAAAATGAAATGCCAGAAGATATAATTTCAAGTGACAATCTTATTGATGAAGTTTTCAGGAACTGCTTTGCTACTGGAAATTACGGAATTAAAGAGCAATACTCGCGCCTCTCAACAAAAAACGTTGATAGAATTAACCATGATATCACTGCCAAACTTCCCGGAGAGTACAAAAGCTATCACAGGTACAACTCAGTAAAATATCAACCCGAAGAAGCATTTGAATTTACAACTGAATTCCTTAATTCAGTGAACACATTTCAGATTTACCACCCATGAATTGAAATTGAAAAAAATTGCAATAATAATGCTAATACGTAATTTGGATGAACCAGAAAGTTAATGCAACGGAAGTAGTCTAATTGTCATTAAAGCAAAAGTCATCACTGGTGAACAATCCGGCAAAGAAATGCATATTCCTAGAATCACCCTTGATTCCGCAAAATATTATCTAGGAGGTACCATGCAACGACATCAGTTTCCAGTAAGACCTGCATTTGCTAATAGGGTGTACAAAGCTCAGGGCCAAACTTTCGCATTTGTAGGCGTGGACTTAAAAGGATCAGTTTTTTATACATGGTAAGCTGTACGTGGCATTTTCTAGATGCAAGAGTACATTAAGGGTACTGCTACAACAGGAGATTCCACGTCCTTCTCGTAAATATGTGTTAAATTAAGTTGTTTAACGTTTATTAACATATTTTTATAACAATGATAGTACTTTATGTAAACTAATGAGTAGTTACCATATTTTTGTTCGAAATTTATAATAAATTTATAAATTACTGGGTCCGACTCGTTGGCTAAATGCTCAGCATACTCGCCTTCGGTTCAGAGGGTCCCGGGTTCGATTCCCGGCCGGGTCGAGGATTTTAATCGCTTCTGATTAATTCTTCTGGCTCGGGGACTGGGTGTATGTGTCCGCCCCAACACTCTCCTCATCATATTCAGACAACATACCACGCTACCAACCACTACAGAAACACGCAATAGTGATTCCATCCCTCCATGTAGAGTTGCGTCAGGAAGGGCATCCGACCGTAAAACAAGGTCGAATCCCACGTGCGACGCAGTTTGCACCCGCGAACCTACAGGTGTGGGAAAAGTAGTAGGAAAAGAAGAAGAAGAAGGTGTGTAAATTACTGTGTTTTTACGAACATTTAATAGGCCTACTGTTCATCGAGTATAAATACAAGTTCACAACGATTCCGAGCAGCGCTCGGTCAACCTGGTACTGAATCCATAAATAAATAAAGCTGAGGATATAAACTGGTTTCGAACGTGGGGGTCAGGAGAGGAGAATGGAGGAGGATAGATTACATAGGAGAATAACGGACAGGACCACGGAGGGTAAGAGAAGTATATGGAGACTAAGGCGACGATAGTTTGACTCAGTTTTTAATGATTTAGAAATGAAAGGAGTGAACTAAACAAGGTCGCAGAGTTAGATGCAAGTAGATAATTATTGAAGCACTTTGTTGCTCACAAAAGCTTGCAAACTAAACGCGAAAGGCACAGCTGTGTATAATAAAGGTATATGGGTTTATATTTTATTTTTAACTTTTTTTACAATTTCGTTTACGCCGCACCGACACAGATAGGTCTTATGCCGACGATAGAATAGGAAATGCCTAGGAGTGGGAAGGAAGCAGTCGTGGCCTTAATTAAGGTACATCCAGAGTATTTTACTGGTGTGAAAATGGAAAACCAGGGAAAACCATCTTCGAACACACTATCGCCCGAATGCAAGCTGACAGCTGCGCGACCCTAACCGCACGGCCAACTCACTCGGTAAAGATGTATGTATGTATGTATGTATGTATGTATGTATGTATGTTTTGAACCCATGACCTTTGTGTCATAAGAAATCAGAGTCCTAAAGTTACCAAATGAGGCCCCTTGTCAATCACAATTAGGAGCTTCAGATACCTTATCTCACAGAAACGGCACGAGGCAAGCGGGTAGTAGCTCTCTTTCTCACGCTAAGAAAAATGATTTCACCCACACGGGTCAATGGAGTATGGATACAACAAAGTTGTTGGTTTAATAAATATACTTTTAAAAGGAATTAGCAGCGAAACTAACATAATAAATGTCATGTAATTGTGTGTGAGACAATTTGGTCCTTAGCAATACAGATTTAGATCGCCAAACAGTTTCCGAGGAAAAACTGGCAAAAGACGTGCTGGTCTGTTCACCCTATGCCACGTCAACAAAATATAGTGCCTATCAAATGAGGACATTTAACCAGTCGATTTGTCACGAGATAGTCTTAAATGTTCATAAACAATATCACTACTAATTTAGCAAGTATTGGGTTACTAGGAAACGTGCCTTCAACACAGTTCCATGAGGTAGGGAAATATACGTAAAATTATTGGCGGTAAAAGAAAAATGCCTGAGAGAGGGAACAAAGACTATAAAAAAGTGTGCACCATCTTGAAATCACCCGCATTGTGTCAATTGAGCTCGAGGAGGAACCTCGTACTGTTGTATAATTTTATCGGTGATTATTAAACTAAGTCCAACAGAGAACATGGAGTATCGTCTCCAAGTGGAGATAGCTTTTTTAAGTAGCGTACATTTAATAAACAGACAGTCATTCGTATGCCGCAGCCTTATAAGTGAAGTTTTTATTAAATAATATTAAATAATTGCGTGTGCGACCGGTATTACAACAGACGTGTTCGATTCGCGAATATACCATGTGAAGGGTATACTTTTTATGTGCCATTATTTTCAGGTGAAGTAAAATATAAATAAAATGACCTGTAAAGTCAAATGTGTAGAAATCTATATATATAAAATAACTTGTCCTGACTGACTGACTGACTGACTGACTGACTGACTGACTGACTGACTGACTGACTGACTGACTGACTCATCATCGCCGAGCCAAAACTACTGGACATAAAGAAATGAAATTTTGGGGACACATTCATATTAACATGTAGGTGCTCGCTAAGGGAGGATTTTTGGATATTCCGTCGCTAATGGGGTGAAAAGGGGGGGGGGGTGAACATTCAAAATGAGGATATCTATATCTCAAAAACTTAAAAGTTTACAGATGTAAAAATTGGTGTTTTGAATCTCCTTTAAAAATAAAAAAACACGTATTTTTTGTTTCGGAAATTCCCATTAAGGGGGGTGAAAAATGGGGGGAAAGAGGTTGAACCCCTTTTATGAGGAGACTTATATCTCAAAAACTGAAGATGTTACAGACAAGAAAATTGAAATTTGGAATCTCCCTTGAAAATAAAGAAACACGTATTTTTGTGTTTTTGGATAATCCGATGAAAAGGGGGTGAACAGGAGTGACAAACGGGGTGAATTTTAAAAAAGACTTTATCTGCAAATTATCGCAGACACGTAACATATTACGGATTTGAAAACTGGTATTTGGAATTTCCTGTAAAAGTAAAGAAACATAAATATTTTTTTCGGATAATCCACTTAAGGGGAACTGGAAAAGGGGGTGAATTTTTGAAATTAGCGTATCTACAGTATATCTAAAAAACTTAACATGTTGCAGACGTGAAAACTGGCATTTGCAATCTCCTTTAAAAATAAGGAAACACGTATTCTTTGGCTATCGGAAAAGACCGTTATCGGGGAGGGGGGGGGTCGAAAGGATTGAAAAATTAGTTGAATTATTTGTATGAGAATGTATATATACATACCAAAAAATCTAAAGATGTTGAAAACGTGAAAACTGCTACTTGGAATCTGTTTTAAAAATAAGGAAACACGCAAACACGCATTGCGGGAATAAACTTGGTAGAGGGGGGATGAAAACGGAGATGAATTCCTTTTACGAGGATACATATATCTCAAAAACTGAAGATGTTACAGAAGTGATCATTGGTATTTGGAAGCCCTTGTAAAGAAACGAGTACTGTTTGTTTTTGGAAAATTCACTTAAGTGGGGAGTGTGAAAGGAAGTAAACTAAATTGAATACTTTTTCTGGAGAAACTTATATCTCAAAACTGAAGGTTACAGACGTGGAAATAGGTATTTGGAATCTCCTTTAAAAATAAAGAAACACGCATTTTTGGGTGGGGGGAAACCAATTTAACGGGCGGGGGTGGAGTGATAAAGGAGTTGAATTCTTTTCATGAGGATACTTATATCTCAAAAACTAAAGATGTTACACACATAAAATTTAAATTTGGAATTTTTCTTTCAAACTAAAGAAACACGTAGTCTTTTGTCTTTGGAAAATCCACTTAAGGTGGGTGAATTAATTGAAAAATTAGTTGAATACTTTGTATGAGGATACTTATAGGCCTATCCGAAAAACTAAAGATGTTACAGACGTGAATATCAGTACTTGGAATCTCCTTTAAAAGTAAAGAAACACTTTTTTGGGGGGGGGGGGAATTCAACTTGGGGTGGGGGTGATGAAAAAAGGAGTTTAATTCCTTTTTATGAGGATACATATATCTCAAAACTGAAGATGTTACAGTCGTGATAACTGGCATTTGGAAGCTCCTTTATAAACAAAGATTCAAGTTTCTTGGTTTTCGGAAAATTCACTTAAGGGGGGGGGGGGGAGGGTGAAAGGAAGTGGAAAAATTTTATTCTTTTAATGGAGAAACTTATATATCAAAACTTAAGGTTGCACACGTGAACATTTTTTCTTGGAATCACCTTAAAAATAAAGTAACACGCAATTCGGAGTGGGGGAAGGGGGGAATCAGCTTGCTGGAGTGAAAATTTAGTTGAATTTTTGATAAGGATTCTTATATCTCAAAAGCTGAAGATGTTAGAGCCATGAACATTTATATTTGGAATCTTCTGTCAAAGTAAAGAAACACGTGTTCTTTTGTCTATGGAATATCCACTTAAGGGAGAGAATGAATTGAAAAATTAGTTGAGTTCTTTGTGTGAGGATACTTATATCTCAAGAAATTAAAAATGTCCGGCTCCATGACTAAATGGTTAGCGTGCTGGCCTTTGGTCACAGGGTTCGATTCTCGGCAGGGGCGGGAATTTTAACCATCATTGGTTAATTTCTCTGGGTCTGGGGCTGGGTGTATGTGTTTTCTTCATCATCATTCCATCCTCATCACGACGCGCAGGTCGCCTACGGGCGCAAAATCAAGAGACCTGCACCTGGCGAGCCGAACCCGCGAGCCGAACTTAACATGCTAGAGACAAGAAACTCGGTATTTGGAAAGTCCTTTAAAAATACAGGAACCTGTACCTTTTTGTTTTCGGAGAGGGCACTTAACACGGGGTGAAAAGTAGTGAAACATAGTTGAATTACTTTTTTACGAGGATACTCATATCTTAAAAACTGAAAATGATACAGACGTGAAAATTGATATTGAATCTCATTTAAAAATAAAGAAACACGCGCTTTTGAGGAGGGGGAATCAACTTAACGGGTAGGAAGGGGGGTGAAAAAGGATTTGAATTACTTTCATGAGTATAATTATATCTCAAAAACTGAAGATGTTACAGACGTTAAAATTAGTATTTGGAATCTTCTTTAAAAATAAAGAAACATGCATTTTTTTTTCGGAAAATCGACGTAATGGGTGTGGGGTTGAAAATAAGTAAATAAAAAGTTAAAATACGTTTATGAGGATACTTCATCTTAAAAACTGAAGCTGTTACAGACGTGAAAGTTGGT
Organism: Anabrus simplex; assembly: GCF_040414725.1. NCBI lineage: Eukaryota > Metazoa > Arthropoda > Insecta > Orthoptera > Tettigoniidae > Anabrus > Anabrus simplex. The sequence goes on from NC_090266.1 coordinate 857,447,092, forward strand.
ATTTTGAATTTCCTTTCAAAATAAAGAAGCAAGTATTTTTTTGTTTTCGGAAAGTCCACAAAAGGTGGGGAGGGGTGGAAAGAAGTGAGGAAGAAGAAATTGAATAATTCTTATGAGTATACGTTTATCTCTACAGGCATGAAAACTGGTATCTGAATATCTTTTAAAAATAATTATGTTGTCGGAAAATCCCGTAAAGGGGCTGAAAAGAGTTGGAAAAGCTGGTGAATTTTTAAAATGCGTACCGGTATATCTACATGATATGTCGTCCGTCTCCATGGCTAAGTGGTTAGCGTGCTGGCCTTTGGTCACAGGGGTCTCGGGTTCGATTCTCGGCAGGGGCGGGAATTTTAACCATGATTGGTTAATTTCGCTGGCACGGGGGCTGGGTGTATGTGTTTTCTTCATCATCTTTCCATCCTCATCACGACGCGCAGGTCGCCTATGGGTGCCAAATCAAGAGACCTGCACCTGGCGAGCCGAACTTAACATGGAAAGTCCTTTAAAAATACAGGAACCTGTACCTTTTTGTTTTCGGAGAGGGCACTTAACACGGGGTGAAAAGTAGTGAACATAGTTGAATTATTTTTTTACGAGGAATATTCATATCTTAAAAACTGAAAATGATACAGACGTGAACATTGATATTATTTTGGAATCTCCCTTAAAAATAAGGAAACATGTATTTTTTGTTTTCGGAAAATACACTTAGGGGAAGGACTGATCAAGGGGTTGAATTCTTTTTATGGATATACTTATGTATATCTCAAAAACTGAATATGTTACAGAAGTGGGAATAGGTATTTGGAATCTCCTTTAAAAATATAAAAAAAATGTATTTATTGTTTGACTTGAGAGAGGACTGTTTCTCTCATGTACAATTCTATGTCGCATGGTCGTCTTAGACCCAAAAGGTAATACCACAAACATGGTTTACAAAGAATTTCTGACCGAGCTCGATAGCTGCAGTCGCTTAAGTGCGGCCAGTATTCAGTAATCGGGAGATAGTGGGTTCGAACCCCACTGTCGGCAGCCCTGAAGATGATTGTTAAAGAAATCATTCGTCCGGGTAGATAGAATTTGTTGTTAATTAGGATTTATAAAAATCATTTAAATTTATTAAATTATTAGATTCAGTGAAACCGTATTTGAGAAATAACGTAAAACCAAGTGATTAACTTGAAACGTATTCTGGAAATATTAGTTTATTTTGTTGGGAAATTTCAATTGTTTACGTAACGATTAAGTGAGCATGTCCGAATGTAAAGGATTTTGCCGCCACAAAGGTTGTGAGCGTTGTTGTTGTTGTTGTATCATTTGACTTTTAATTGATTGAGCATTAAATGTGCTGGGATTATTAAAGTGGAAACCTTGGTCATCAACTACTGTAACTTAATTGTGTTTAGCCTTCAGCTTAGAAATTTGGATGGTCATGGGGTCATCAACCTCAGAGACTTAGATTAAGGCCATTTGGTATTAAAGCATCATTTTTCTTGCGGTCATCATCCACAGTGACTTTAACGTAAATTACAAAGTTAAATGTCGGTCCATGACAGTCGCAGGCCACATCGATTCAATTAAGGGTCCACTGTTTGGCACATACCGTTTGGACTGCCTTAATTATACCAAGAGTACAGAGTTCGTGTTACGAGGGCTGGATCATCACAAATCATTATGATGGTATATGTAGTCTCACGTGGAAGCTGATTTAAGGATTTCCAGACTTTCTTTACTTCACTCTTAAGAAAGTTGTTTCTAGTAAAGATGTCCATCAGGCAATTGAGTTAAAGTCTCTCAAACCAGTATATCTCTCCTCTGCGTTATATTGCCATTGTTGATTGTGTTTATTGAACAAGTTGGAGTTCGAGTTACAATGTTTGTTTTAAATTTCACAATCAAATAATTTCTTGAGTAAATATCGATTTTCTTATATTTGATTACTGATTTAGTAGATAAATTAAAATTACTGAAACCCGCCTCGTACCTAAGCAAGTGACGAAGAACCCTTAAATGACCCAAGTGACAGATCTCATGCCGATTGTCAATAGGTAAGTAAGGTAGGTACCTTTATGGACCTGAAGGGTTCAGTATGTATGTATGTATGTATGTATGTATGTATGTATGTATGTATGTATGTATGTGTGTGTGTATGTATGTATGTATGTATGTATGTATGTATGTATGTATGTATGTATGTATGTATGTATGTATGTATGTATGTATGTATGTATTGAACCCATGACCTTTGTGCCCTAAGAACATTATGCATAAATCGACAATCATTTAAAAGTTGGATTCTTGATAGCATGGATTTGACACGTGACGAGGGGTGATTACCTTCGGTCCCACGCTCTGGGATACGTGACGTCAGCCACACGTGTCAACGGCGGAAGAATCTCAAGTCATTTTTGTGAACTATTTCAAAGCGCGTGTACATGGCGTGATCCAAGCCGAGTCAAAAAAATATAGTGCCTATCAAAGGGGGTCAATCATCTCGCAAATCGAACCCGTAAAAATTTTAAATGTCCATGAACACTACCGCCAGAAATGTAGCAAGCATGTAGTCACTTTCAAAACTCTTGAAATTACAGTTTAGGTAAGTCAGAAAATTTATAGAAATTTTCTTGGCGGCAAAAGGAGATATCCGAAGAGAGGGGGTAACTGCTATAAATATGAAGGGACGCCATGACGAAGTCTCCTCCGGCATTTGTGATACAAAGCGGACGAAAAATTGTTGAGCTGCTCTGCGAAATCAAACAACGAAAGTAGACTGAGTTCAACTGCAGATTTTAGCCATTGCGGCTAGGTCTTGACTCCGTGAGGAGAGAGTTTTCTTGAGTGAAATAATTGTACCAGATAGGACGGTCAAAGTACTGAATAAATTCTAATGTGATTAAGTAATTCGTGTGCGGAAATAATTATAGTCCATCGTGTGCGCTCAGCAAACAAGTGAAGGGTATTTTCTTTTTTTTATGCTTTATTCCAGAAAACCTGAAGAAACATAATGAGCTGTACAGCCATGAATGTAAAAATGGCTAAATAAAATGCCAGGGTCGCAGGTGAGCCCTATGACGAACACTGGCGTGACTACATGAGGTAGGTGACTTTCCATCTTACTACCTCTTATATCTTGTCTCATGATCTCAAAAGGTGTATTTGAATGGGGATATACGACGCAGTGGTCACTCTACTAAGTTTTGTAAATGTGAGAATACGACTAAGAGAGTCATTTGTTTTATTTTCCACTTGGATAAATTTTTGAAGTCTTGCGAGTGCCGTATGATGTGGTAAAAAGTTATTGAATAGGGTTCCGAAGTGATATCACGTCCAATGTAGATCGTCATCCGTGTGAAGTGTACTGCCTATATTTTGTGATGCCAAATTAAGATGTTCATTCGACGTAAAATTTTTCTGTTTGCAATTTGACGTTAATAATAATCCATGGTCACTCATTTTCAATCGAGTGGAAGCGCGCTGTCGGGTGAGAACCTAGGGTGATGAATTTGGTCACGGAGAGAAACGTTTTTCTATGCCCATTTTAAACTGTGTCTGACTGACAATAAAAAGATCTAGTAGAATGTTTCAGTCATTTCTCGTAAAAATCAAGTTATTAAATACGATATCATTTATGCGAAGTTATTCATGATTAATGCATTGTGCGATATTAGACGTCGAGATTTCTAGTGAGGATTTTATTCCAGTTCTTTGTCGATGATAATTGTGGACCTGGGAAACAGAGGTTAGTTTTGTTGATATGGGATTTGTGAATCAGGTTGGACCTGTCATTGAAACCGGGACATTGAAGCCCGAGGAATGTTTTATATGAGTTAAGATGAGATGTGCGAATCAGGTTAGAGTCCTGTCATTGAAGCCGGGACACGATAGCCCGAGGTATATTTTATAATGTTGGGGAATGGAAAGAAATTCATAGAAATCCATAGCGGTATTAATTGGCGACGCGTATAATTAGTGTGGGCATCTTGAAGCTTAATCTGTGCATTTTGTTGGCTAGAATATCGTATTTGTTTAATTTTGTCGGCAGAGTTTAAAGAGAGCATTTTGAGAAGCCATTCAACTGTGAATAAACCAGGTGTTTCATGTAACTGCCAAGCGAACTTGGGGGATGAGAGGCCTCAGCTGTGATAACGGGACAGGAGTGGAATTGAGATTGTACTGTATTCTCGGCCGGGGAAAACGTTAAAATGCTGGATTTTAGTTGAAATTCATAGCCGGTAATGATCTGAGTATTGTGAAATACTGCAATTGGGGACGTAATGAACATTTGAAATCACAAACATTGAGCATAAGGAACAGAGTAACCAAAGTCAGGGTTGTCCAAAATATAGAGCGATGGTTGTGATGATCGGTTTGTCTGTGAGGGGTGTGCAAAATTCATAAATGGTAATGACGAGATATGACATCGTAATTATATGGCGAGTTGTTTGGTTTGTACGTAGATTATTAGGATATCCAAGTGTTAATAACGGTTAGGACTAGATTAGATTTTACAAGTGTGAGATCACGAGACAAGATATATAACTGGACATGAATTATGTAACAATTCTTTTCCAGCCAGACAAACATCACAATATTGAATTCACATCACAGCTGCGTAGAAATTTGTGAAGAAACCAGAGTCCGCGGAGATAAAATTTGTTGTTCGTTAACATTTCGTTAAATCATTTAAATTTATTTAATTATTAAATTCAGTGAAACCGCATTTGAAATAACTTTAATCAAGCGAATACCTTGGAGATGCATTCTGGAAATTTTAGTTTGTTTTCTGGGGAATATTAAAAAAAATAAAGTAAAAATTAAGGGGACATGGAAATGGATTTTACTGCCACAAAGTTTGTGAGCATTGCTATTGTTGTAATTATTGAACTTTGATTGATTGAGCAGTGAATGTGCTGGGATAGTAAAGTGGAAACTTTGGTCATCAACCGATGTAACTTAATTGTGTTTAGCCTTCAGCCTAGAAACTTGGATGGTCAGGGGGTCATCAACCTCAGTGACTTGGATTAGGGCCATATGCCATTGTAGCATCATTTCCTTGCGGTCATCATCCACAATGACTTTAAAGTAACATAGAAGATTAGATGTCGGTCCATGACATAGACGCAGGTCACATCGATTCAGTTAAGGGTCCATGCCGTGGAACCATTGTGTGGCACACACCAATTGTACTGCCTTAATTATACCCAGAGTCCAGAGTTCGTGTTACGAGGGCTGGACTATAACGAATCGCTATGATGGTACATGTGGTCTCACATGGAAGCCGAATTTAAGGATTTCCAGACTTTCCTTTCTTAAATGATTAATAATTGAGACAATGGTTTCTAGTACGAATGCCCGTCAGGCAGTTACGTTAAAGTCTCACACCAGTGTTCTGACGTTTATGTAAAAATGATTGTGGTGTCCAGTGGACACAATTGACTTCTATGATACCATTGACATATCAGAATGCTTCAGAATTTTCTTGAATAAATAGGAATCTTTTAAACAGACCTCTCATTCCAGTAGATAGATTAGAATTACTGAACCCTACCTTTACCTCAGCAAGTGACGAAGAACCCGATACGACCCAAGAGACAGATCTCATGAACTTTGCTGATAGGTAAGGAAGGTAGGTATCCCACTATATGGACCTAAAGGGTTCAGTATGTAGGTATGTATGTACGTATGTATGTATGTAGGTATGTATGTACGTATGTATGTATGTATGTATGTATGTATGTATGTATGTATGTATGTATGTATGTATGTATGTATGTATGTATGTATGTATGTATGTATGTATGTATGTATTGTACCAGGAAAAGTTCTTGGGTAAAGGGCATGAGTAGGACCTCAGGGAGTGGAACTTAGTTTTGGAGCCGATACAGAGTAGGATAGACTCGCAGAGCGAATAATAGATGGTTATTAAAAAAATTTAAACAATTTATTGATTCTTCACCCTGCAATGTGATTATTGGACTCAAATCTGGCATTGAAATTAAAAGTTTAAACGTAATCTTCTTGAAATCTGTTAATGAAAATTAAATGTATATCACTGATTCCAAAGTCTTTCATATGTGAGAATACGAGGTATTAGATTTCCACCTAAAGTCTTTCTAAATATGAGCACACACTTTTAATTGCAAATTGACATGAGAATTTAAATTTCTGTTGAAAGTTATTCAGTTTTTCAGTTTGTAAACCTTAATGTATAGCACGCTTGAAAAGCCTAAAGTTCTTCTATGAGATATGAAAATTAAATTTGAAAATTAAATTAATCACAAAAGATGAACTTCTGAGAAATGATGAGAACTCTGAAATATTTGATCACACGAGGCACTGAAGTTTCCACTGTTCAAAATTAATGAGAAAATTTTAGTCAGTTTGTTACTACTCACTTAATGAAAGAAATGTTGCTACAAATGTTGAAGGACGGATGTCTGGAATGTTCCGTGGAGAATCAGTATCGGCGATGTTCCATTAACACACCATGTTGACGTCCCTCGATGAGGTGATGATTGCTGGAACTGGATCGTGTAGAATTGCAGCTCGTTAAGGTGATTTTTCGCACACGGAAAATTTACTTAGTGCGAGTAGTTATCACTGACACTGTCATTTACTGTCGAACACTGTTTATGGCGTAATTGAACTTTAAAACGTTAAAAGAATAATCACAGTCCTTTCTGTATGAAATACTATTTAAAGTCGTTACTAAGAACGTCCATAATTACACAGTTCACACTTGAAAAAGGCAAATCACAGTCTATAATCACAGTCTTTGAACACGGTCATTAAGTCACTAAGGATTATTTTCTGATTATCTGGTTATTATAACGTCATATTACCTCAGAAAAAGTTCTAAGTATTCACCCAGTTTACTACTGTAAGTCGTATACTAATATGGCATGAACACTACGTGAATAAAAAAACACAGTTCAATGCTCGAAAAGAAATGAGTCCTGGTAATTCTACACATTAGTTTCTGTTCATTGTAGAAGTTCAATATTATGTAAAGTAAACTAAGTCCACACGTAATGATATACTCTCTGAACGTTAAATATTTGGTATTTGCACTTCAATAAGTTCACTCTTATTATATTCTCAAATGTCTTTAGAATTGGATGCCGTTATACATTACTAGACCAAGCGCCAAAAGTTGGTTGCGAGATAATCGCGTTTAAATTTGGTTCTATGTGTAAATTCGAGCGAACATAATTTTGCGAAATATGGTATTACTGGTGTTGTAGGATAATAGATTGTACCTTCTCACCAAATTTCAACATTTTTATACTCGCACTACATAGATTTTCTTGAAGAAATGGCGCTTAGTCTACTGATGCAATTTAAGGTTTTTCTCAAGTGCGAATAATGTATCATGATGCTACACCAATAACCCCCAACTGTTGAGTATCTACTGAGTAAAACTTCAAAAAGTATAACGTGGCGGCAGCCATGATTAAAAACTGAATCTCCTACTGTCTGAAAAGGCCCCCTAAGTGCTTGATCCACCACGAGCCGCGCCACAACTCCGGTACATTATTCATGTTTTAGATGGAGAAATTCTAGAAGGGAAGCTATTCTCTAAAGTCGTTGCTATAACGACTTACTGATTTGAGGAATTTCAACTTATCTGAGTCAAATACATTGGTAAGACATGAGCCATTGTAGTCTATACAATTTTTGAATGGATTTTCCTTCACGATAGGCCTATTATATTCTGAAAGTACAGTATTGACGTGATATTTTTAAGCCTTGTTTTGTTCTGCTTGAGACAGAAAATGTGATTAAAGCTATTTTCTCCCAAAAATACACATAAATCACTGGACAGGTAATAAAATTGTTTCTCTCAGTTCATTCAATCTCGAAATCAGGATCCCCATTAAACCTATCTACGTCATCCTCGGTGTCAGAATCTGCTTGAAGATTCTGGTAAAATTGTTTGGCATCTTCAGGTATTAGGTGCATCAGCGAACCAAAGTCTCTTAGTTTGGCTTCAGAGATAATAGGTTTTCCTTTTGGCCAAAACGGTATTAATGCCTGGTGAATGGGAACGCTACTTTCCCGTGGTCGTCCCTGTCTTGACTTATTTAGATTTACTTCCTTAGATTCACCATCAAATTCTAGAGAATGATTCTCAGACGCAACCTTCTTAGCAAGCTGCATTAGTAGCATTGTCCTTCTCCTTACTTTTGGAAGTACTTGATACATCGCTGAACTTCGTCACTTGATATACCACTCAATGTATCACCACGTAATAATGTCAGCACTATCGAAAACGCGGGCTCCCTCGCTGTCATCCGCGCGCAATGTGAGGAATGTGGCGCTTGGTCCAATGATGCAAACTGGAACGTCGCATAGTCTACTGATGCAATATACATTTTTACTGATTCCCGCTTTGTCGCTTAGGTTTTCTGTTTATTAACAACTAACGGCCTCTTGTAATGCAGTGGGGAATTTTTTATAAATAGTTCAACCCTTCCTCTACAAGATGGTGCTAAAATCTCAATTTTCGTCAAATGGCGCTTAGTCTACTGATGCATAACGGCATCCAATTAGACCGTAGTCACGAAGCGATACACTAAATACAGTGCGACGTCTTTTATAATTTTGTCGGCGATATAACTTCGTGTTCCGGAAATGCGACGGCAAGTACTTTCACCGTGACTGCGCGGACATACTGTACGAGGGTCGGTCTCCCCTCTGTCTCACTCACACACACATCTGTGTACTCGTCCTTGTACTGCTCTGCTCTGCTTGTTAGCCTTGACATATATACCGGCGCTGGGAGGGGTGGTTCTCTTGGTCATATGACCGTGAGTGCATAATCTTCTTAGACTTTAAATTATTATAACTCAACAACCATGGGATGGATTAATTCGAAATTCACAGGGATTAACTTTTATGACGTCCGCTACAATTCAGCGTTTTTCCCGTTGAAATTGGTTAAGGCGTTGAAAAGCTTGCGAAAAGAAAATCCTTTTCGAGAAATATCTCTAGGGGAGGTGAGCTTCGAGCGACAGGTGACGTCACTTGACTTCGCCTAGTGCACTCGTGGAGTCTGGCACATGCTGGAACATTCCTTTGGTCAGTTGTTCGTACGTCTGACGGATATTTTATGCTGGAATAACGTTTCTTTCGATTGATATGGGCCAGGACCTAGGCTTTCCTGGTACAGTATGTATGTATGTATGTATGTATGTATGTATGTATGTATGTATGTATGTATGTATGTATGTATGTATGTATGTATGTATGTATGTATGTATGTATGTATGTATGTATGTATGTATGTATGTATGTATGTATGTATGTATGTATGTATGTATGTATGTATGTATGTATGTATGTATGTATGTATGTATGTATGTATGTATGTATGTATGTATGTATGTATGTATGTATGTATGTATGTATGTATGTATGTATGTATGTATGTATGTATGTATGTATGTATGTATGTATGTATGTATGTATGTATGTATGTATGTATGTATGTATGTATGTATGTATGTATGTATGTATGTATGTATGTATGTATGTATGTATGTATGTATGTATGTATGTATGTATGTATGTATGTATGTATGTATGTATGTATGTATGTATGTATGTATGTATGTATGTATGTATGTATGTATGTATGTATGTATGTATGTATGTATGTATGTATGTATGTATGTATGTATGTATGTATGTATGTATGTATGTATGTATGTATGTATGTATGTATGTATGTATGTATGTATGTATGTATGTATGTATGTATGTATGTATGTATGTATGTATGTATGTATGTATGTATGTATGTATGTATGTATGTATGTATGTATGTATGTATGTATGTATGTATGTATGTATGTATGTATGTATGTATGTATGTATGTATGTATGTATGTATGTATGTATGTATGTATGTATGTATGTATGAAATTCAGTTGCCACAATTCATTCGGTGTTGGGGAATCTTTCTTGCACACCACTGTGATAACATTTTCGGTTCTATGGCGTACCCATAAATCCATGTTTTGTCATCGGCTATGAGAATCTGCATGAAGTTCTCATCTTCATTGGTGTGACAATAGCAACACATACTCAACACATTCACAAGCAAACAGCTGCTAAGCGATAACTGTTTCAGAAATGCACAGCAAATGGCTAATCTTAGGAAGGACAGCACTATACAGCATCACTTACCGCAAACTTACGGAAACTTCGCGTTTGCACAGTGTGTTCAAAGTTCTATTACTTTCTGAACAGGCCATGTATAAAATTAGTCCCGGCGCTCAAAGCTCAAAACCTGCCTCGAAGTAATTGATATTGCCCAGTCTGCCTCTTCAGTGACACCTAGGCAATCTATGAGAGCGTACGGTAGATCTATTGAGCCTTCGGTCTGAATACTGAACATACAAAAAATATACGCACATTATTACAGACAACATTATAACCATCCTTTAGATAACATCACGCACAATAATATAATAAGAGCTCGTATTTAAATACAACATTTTTACCCATTCTCTAGTTGTATTTCCCCTAAAACATTTACTACCTCCTTCCCTATTGTCTAGTCAAGTAACAATCATTCGAAGGTAACATAAGTACCTCTTAGGAGTATTATTTGAACAAGTATTAACGGCAAATAATGCGGTTTCTTTTAAATCCTGAGGCACTTAACACAGTCTTGGACAGAGTTACAATCCTAATAATAACACAGACCATCTGACAGTTTCTTCTCGAAATACAGTATATGCTCCGGGCCCTCACAAAAATGCAATAATAACAAATCAAAGATACGGTTATATATCAATACAAGTATGGACGTATTAAAAACCGATATGACGTCTGTATAAAACATTCGTCCCTAGAAACCCACAGGACGAAAGAATTATTATTGTCAGCATTTCAGCCACTGTCACACTGTATTATACTTAAGGGGACCCAGAATGCCCTATCACTTCAATGCTAAATTATCAATGTTTAATGTACTGAACTCTTTGAGGTCAAAGGTTCAGTGCCTTTTCTCAAAAACTATCCATGACAGGCGTATTAAATTTGTGTGTGTTTATGATATATACCATGAAAAGCTACTGAAGCGTATATGATTATGCTAAGTCCCATAAAACTGGCTTTATTATTTCCATCCCAGCAAGTGGCGTATTGTGTGGATGGTTGTATTGTTTTCCCAGTTATCAATAAATACATATTTATTGTAAAGTGTCAAAAAATGTATACAGTTCACAGAACATAATTTTCATTAAGATGACTATACATTTGAAATCAAACAATTAGAGATCTTTAGTACATGTAAAATATTGAATAAACAAACTGTGAATGTTTCAAGCTCCTACATATAGTGGAAGCTGAGAAAAGGTAGGCCTACATTAAATAATAAAAAAGTAAACTTATGAAAAACAGCCTTCAAAGTTAGAGTATCAAAATAAGCCTGATCCATAACTTGAGTCATCCTTCTCTACTTCAAACTGGTCCAGAAGTTTTCTTTTGGCAGCTCTATACTTTCCTGGCTTCCCTAGTTAATTTCTGGAACTTTCGGTCAGCATTTCGGCGCCATTCCTTTTCGCATTGTAGCATGGTGTCAATAGTTCGACACCCGATACCTAATCCTAGCTTTTACAAAACTTTACATCTTGTTATACTTCCTTCAGTGAATTTTGTCACTACATCAAACAGTCCGAAGTGAAGGGTATAGAACGTCTTGGGAATCCGACTCCAGTTGATATTGTTTAAACTCTCGTTTGGATTTTGTGTCTGTCTCTGCAGATACTTTTCCAGCAGATCAGGTTTTGCTAAGTCCCATAAAACTGGCTTTATTATTTCCATCCCAGCAAGTGGCGGATTGTGTGGATGGTTGTATTTTTTCCCAGTTATCAGTTTCATTACAGAAGTGCTACATTTTAAATACTGACGCTGAAACGTTAGAGATAACTCCATCTGTCATGATGGGAACCAGCTGACTACTTTTCATGCATGAGCTATTTAAAATAATTTTAAAAATACTTACACTTATCATTCAAAGGTGATTTATATGCCATTTTTAAAGCCGGGATTCCAAAGTTAATTTTTGGCTGAAAATAAGAAAATAGGTTTTGTGTCCGTAAATCTCGATTCCGGGTCCCCTTAAAGGATGACCACATCGTCACAGGAACTGTTACTACAGTTTACATCTTTCAAGCAGTTTTTCCACTGCATCTGATAGAGAGAAGCCATGACTTTCAAAGTCTACTTGATAACTGTGAAAGTGTAAAAATATTTGCCAGTCAATTGGATACAATCTACTGTATATAAGCAACATTATAATCTTGTCTGTACTTCATCAAGTTTTTGCCTCATCCAACGTTCTTCATTTTCTCGGATATACAAATGTCGAAAGTAGGTTCAATTCATTGTTTGCTAGTTTAGTAGTGCGTGTGTTTGTTAGCTTACAAGACAACGGTTAAACAGAATTTCTTAAAACTCGGTATTTACGTTCAGGGATAACCGTGTAATGCATTAGGCTAGTATAAAGTGCGTTAGACCGCAGCAAGTCGTGCAACTGCGGCCTATCCGAGTCGGGTGGCAGCGGTGTCTGCTCGGGGTCAGATGTGAGTGGACAGCTCGAGATATTGAGCAACACAGTGAATCGCGAGATTAACGGTTCTGTAATAACGCATTACACAAAATAGAATGTTAACAAAGCCAGTAACAAAGCAATTTGAAAAGGAATGAATTGTAAGCCTAATGATTGTTGTACAGTTACCAGATTCAAAGAAGATTTATACGGATCAAGATTTAGCTTCTTCCTTGCTCCTTTATGCGTTGTGAAGGCAGACAATCCAGTGTGCAGTGCCAGTGTCCGCATGGATTTAGATGGACTTTTAAATGAGCCTGTCGGAAATATCCAAAACTATCTCCTCCGTTAAAATTCGTGATCTCCCGATCTTCGGAGCATCGAATGCGCTACCGCAGCGACGAAATGTACTTATTAAATCTCACATAGCATCACGATGCTGTAGAACTGAGTCGGAAAACCGTTCGCGAAATCTTCTGTTTACTATCTTCGTGTATTTGTCACCTTCCCGGAAAACCCACTCCACTAAAAATATTCGCTCCTCTATAACAAGCATCTTAAGTCTCCCACGCCACGGCATAGCGTCGCGCTCGGCTCGTCTGGAGCGTTCCCAACATAAGCAGTATCGTCGCCAGCAAGCCAAGGTCATTGCCGAGATTCATTTCTTTCTTTCTTTCTTTCTTTCTTTCTTTCTTTCTTTCTTTCTTTCTTTCTTTCTTTCTTTCTTTCTTTCTTAATCCGTTTACCGTGCAGGGTTGATTTTTTTCCTTGGACTCAGCGAGGGATCCCACCTCTACCGCCTCAAGAGCAGTGTCCTGGAGCATGACACTTTGGGTCGGGGGGATACAACTGGAAAGGAAAACCGGCACCTCACCCAGGCGCCCTCACCTGCAATGCTGAACAGGGGCGTTGTGGGGGAATGGAAAAGATCCGAAGGGATAGACAAGGAATAGGGAAGGAAATGGATGTGGCCTTTACTTAGGTACCATCCGCGGTATTTCCCTGGAGAAGAAGTGGCCACGGAAAACCACTTTTAGGATGGCTGAGCAGGGAATCGAACCCCCATCTACTCAGTTCACCTCCCGAGGCAAAGTGGACCCAATTACAGCCCTCGTACCACTTTCAAATTTCGTGGCAGAGCCGAGAATCGAACCCGGGCCTCCGGAGGAGGGCGGAGGAGGCAGCTAATCACACTAACCACTACACCACAGAAGCGGACGAGATTCATTTCTAACGCACTATGTTATTTTGATAGTATGAATCAGTGGCAATATTAATGGGGGTCAAACCAGGAAATGTCATATTTCTCTGTTAATATTATATATATTGAAATACTGTGCGTAATAAGAGAAGTGCAAAATACAATTTCTGATCTTTTAATATGCGTTTTATCGTACGGGAAATGATAACAGATATTCGTGATTAATACATTTTTCTCAAGTTTTCTAATATCTCCGGAATTAAATACCTAACAAAAATTATAGAAAATTCAATTTGTATTGTTGTCTGATACATTTTTACCCAGTGACCTGTACGGTAATTATGAATGTAATAGTTCATTGCTAAGTTCATCAACGAAAATCATCGCTAACGGAAATAATGTTCAGTTATCATGGTAATGAACTAACAGATTGTCGTTAAAAGGGTGGAGGGCGATAGCCAAGGCCTCGAATGCCGTAAGATCGCCGAGCCGGGAGGAAGGAAACTGTTATGTGCTACAAGGCTCCAAGCCCCTGAAACTTCAGCAATACCATTACACTGGCTAGTAGTTGAGATGCCAAAGGCCGTAGCCGTGTTGAAATACCGGATCCCGTGAGATCTCCGAAGTTAAGCAACATTGGGCGTGGTCAGGAGTTGGATGGGTTGCCACGCGCTGTTGGTGGGGGGTAAGGGAATGGAGGAGCAGAAAGGAACTGGCCACCCTACCGCACGTAAACTCCGGCTCAGGACTACCTCTGCAGAGGTTCGGACCTGCCTTCGGGCAGAACAACCCTTACCTTACCTAGTAGTTGAGATGTATTCTGTCTCTTCTGCTGCCACTCATCTCAGAAAGATGGCATTATTAATGAATTTACTAACTAACCCGTCAACGACGGCACGTAATAGCTAAACTATATATATAAAATATCTTGTCCTGACTGACTGGCTGACTGATTCATCATCGCCGAGCCAAAACTACTGGACATAATGAAATGAAATTTTGGGGATACATTCATAATAAGATGTAGGTGCTCGCTAAGAGAGGATTTTTGGATATTCCGTCGCTAAGGGGGTGAAAAGGGGGGGTGAAATTTTAAAATGAGTGAATCTAAATCTCAAAACTTTAAAAGTTTACAAATGTAAAAATTGGTATTTAGATTCTTCTTTAAAAATAAGGAAATACGTATTTTTTTGTTTTCAGAAAATACCAATAGGAGGGGTGAGAGAGGGTGAAAAAGGGGTTGAATGCCTTTAATCAGGATACCGGTACTGATATCTCAGAAACTGAAGGTATTACAGACCTGAAAATTGGTACTTTTGATCACTTTTAAAAATTAAAAAACATATATATTTTTGTTTTTGGAAAATCCAATTAATAAGAGTGTGAAAAGGGGGGTGAATTTTTAAAATCAGTGTATCTATATCTCAAAACTTTGAAAGTTTACAAATGTAAAAATTGGCATTTAGAATCTTCATTAAAAATAAAGAAACACGTATTTTTTGTTTTCGGAAAATCCCAACAGGAAAGGTGGAAAGGGGTGAAAAATGGGTTGAATGCATTTAATGAGGATACTTATATCTCAGAAACTGAAGATATTACAGAACTGAAAATATGTATATGGAATCTCCTTTAAAAATAAAGGAACACGTATTTTTTTGGAAAATCCAATTAATGGGGGGTGAGAGGGGGTGACTTTTTAAAATGAGTGTATCTATATCACAAAACTTTTAAAGTTTATAGATGTAAAAAATTAGTATTTAGAATCTCCTTTAAAAATAAAAGAAACACGTATATTTTTGTTTTCGGAAAATCCCAATAGGAAGGGCAGAAAAGGGTGAAAATGTGTTGAGTGCCTTTAATGAGGCTAATTATATTTCAGAACCTGAAGATATTACAGACCTGAAAATTGGTATTTGGGATCTACTTTAAAGTAATAAGAAAAAGGTATTTTTCGTTTTTGGAAAATCCAAATAATTGGGGGGGGGTGGAAAGGGGAGTGAATTTTTAAAATGAGTGTATCTACATCCTAAAATTTTAAACGTTTACAGATGTGAAAATTGGTGTTTTTAATCTCCTTTAATAATAAAGAAACATGTATTTTTTGTTTTCGGAAAATCCCAATAGGAGGGGTGTAAAAGTGTGAATAATGGGTTGAATGCCTTTAATGAGGATACACATATCTCAGAAACTGAAGATATTACAGAACTGAAAATATGTATATGGGATCTCCTTTAAAAATAAAGAAACATTTTTTTGTTTTTGGAAAATCCAATTAATGGCGGTTAAACGGGAGTGACATATTTGGGTGAATTTTTTGAAAGGCAGTATCTACAGAATATCTGAGAAACGTAGAATGTTAAAGACGTAAAAAGTGATATTTGGAATCTCCTGTAAATGTAAAGAAACATAGGCGATTTGTTTTTTGAAACTCCTCTTAAGGTGAACTAAAAAGGGGGTTAAATTTCAAATGAGAATTTATACAGTATATCTCAAGAAACTTAACATGTGACAGAAGTGAAAAATGGTATTTTTATCTCTATAAAAATAAGGAAACGTGTATTTTTAGTTTTCGGATATAGCACTTGGGTGGAGGGGGGGATAAAAGTGACTGAAAATGGTGTTGAATTCTTTTAATTAGGCTACTGTTATCTCAAAAATGAAGATGTTACAGACGTGAAATTTGATATTTGGAATCTGCTTTAAAAGTAAAGAAACACGAATTCTCGGAAAATCCAATGAATGGGGAGGGGGGGAGGTGAAAGAATTGAAAAATTAATTGACTTAATTGTATGAGAATACTTACATCTAATAAAAACTAAGGTTGTTAGGGCCTACAGACGTGAAAATTGGTATTTGGATCTCCTTTAAAGACAAAGAAAAGCCCGTTTTGTGGGGGGGGGGGGGCGGGGAGAATCATCTTGGGAGGCGTGAGTGTAAAGGAGTTGAATTCCTTTCATGAGGACACAAAAATCAAAAACTGAAGAAGTTACAGTCGTGATAATTGGTATTTAGAAGATCCGTTACTATTAAAGAAACAAGTATTTTTTGTCGGGAAATTCACTTCATGGGGGGGGGGGGGGGAGGAGTGTAAAAGCGAAAGAAAGTGAATTATTTTAATCTGAAAACTGAAGGTAATAGACGTAAACAATGGTGTTTGGAATCTCCTTTAAACATAAAGAAACACGCCTTCTTTTAGTTTTTTGTGGGGGGGGGGGTAAATAAACTTAACGGCGGTGGGGTGTAAAACGAGGTGAGACCAACTGATTTTACTGTTCATAATGTATTTGAAAGGAGGATCCGTTGATCAGGCGGCAGCCTCTCACAGCTGGGTTCCGTGGTTCAAATCCCGGTCTCTCCATGTGACATTCGTGCTGGACAAAACGGAGGTGGGGCAGGTTTTTCTCCGGATACTCCGGTTTTCCCTGTCATCATTCATTCCAGCAACACTGTCCAATATAATTTCATTTCATTTGTCATCCATTAATCATTGCCCCAGAGGAGTGCGACAGGTTTCGGCTGCCGGCACAATTCCTATTGTCGCCACTAGATGGGGCTTTATTCATTCCATTCCTGACCCTGTCGAATGACTGGAAACAGGCTGTAGATTTTTGATGTACTTATTTTGATCATAAACCGATCATTTTTAATCCTTCCTGGGTTCGTTTTCAAGAGCCATCTTTCCCTTCGGAGAACGTTCTTAGATTACAGTACCTTCTCCTGGCATATAAATAAAAATTTAAACACATTTGAAATAAACGATAGGAATGAGATTGACCGTCCAGTTTTTCACCTCTGTACTAAGGTCAATAATGCACGGAGGTATGTCATTCGTATGGCCAGAAATCCCCCACACTTGCCTACGCGCGAAAATGGTGCTGGTCACATTCTCAACAATGACAATGGCAGCAGATGTAATTTACCGCCAAGTAGCGGTCTTGCATCTTGCTGTTGGGTCCATCTATAATAATAATAATAATAATAATAATAATAATAATAATAATAATAATAATAATAATAATAATAATAATAATAATAATAATGTTCTGGACCGTCGTCAAATGTGCGGACCGCGCTGGAAACGGGCCCTGGACGGGTTATGACTAAGAATGCAGTCCGGCTGCGGGTTCAGAACCGCCAAGGCACCCAAGACGACACCAGCCGGATCTCCTGAAGGATTTCATCCATATTAAAAATGCTTATAGGAAAAGACGGCAAAGATTTAGGGACGCAACTGACCGGGTGGAATACCTGGACCTAGCCCGGGAAGTACGAATCATAATAATATTTGCTTTACGTCCCACTAACTACTTTTACGGTCTTCGGAGACGCCGAGGTGCCGTAATTTAGTCCCGCAGGAGTTCTTTTGCGTGCCAGTAAATCTACCGACACGAGGCTGTCGTATTTGAGCACCTTCAAATACCACCGGAATGAGCCAGCATCGAACCTGCCATGTTGGGGTTAGAAGGCCAGCGCCTTAACCGTCTGAGCCACTCAGCCCGGCAAAGTACGAAATCGATTGTTGGAAAGAAAGATTGAAAAAATGGAGGGAGAATTGCCGTAATCTATTAGCAAACGACTCAGATCGCGTATTTTGGCGGATTCTCGCAGAAAACGAGTCAGATCGCGAATTTCGGCGGATTGTATGTCTAAAACAATAAGCATTCAATTATAAATTTCAGTATAATACCGTAGCGAAGCACGGGTACCTTGCTGGTGTATAATATAGGTAAGGTAAGGGTTATTCTCCCCGAAGGCAGGTCCGAACCTCCGCAGAGGTTTTCCTGAGCCGGAGTTTACGTGCGGTAGGGTGGCCAGTTCCTTTCCGCTCCTCCATTCCCTTACCCACCCCCCACCCCCCAACAGTGCGTGGCAAACCATCCAACTCCTGACCACGCCCAATGTTGCTTAAATTCGGAGATCTCACGGGATCCGGTGTTTCAACACGGCTACGGCCGTTGGCAATGTATAATATAAGCAAACAGTTAAGTCATACGAGCGGGGGTAATCACGTCACTACATACGGAATGACATGTTTTGTATAAGGTTATAGGACATATATTACTAAAGGAAGAATTACGTTCTAACGACTGGAGAGCTTGCATTTTCACATTTTCGTTATCTTCTATCAAAGACGATAGAAATCTACCTGAAAGGAGAACTCGCCCAGATGGTTACTGGGGTCGGATTTTAGCGGTGGAGGTCTGTTCATTACACCTTCCCATTATGGGCTGCATTAGTTCCCAGACTGATTAAAGGTAGGTAACTCTATTATCGGCCAGTTGATCTAAAAGGCTGCGAGACACGATAATCCAGTTACATCAGTTATACTCCAAAATCAGGTAACAGGAAAAATTTAATTTATTAGATGCCAGCTTTGATCTCTCATCATTCGTATTATTTCGTGACTTGATTCTCCTATACGCAATATTCGATATTAACTTTGCCACATAATATTAACTTTTTTGTTATTGCTGTGACCTTTGTTACGAAACCACAAGGGAAAATGCATTAAATTATAATAAAAAGTACTGGCATACTAGACAGTTTTAAAAGGTTCTAGATCGAGCACGAAATTACTAACTATGGCAACCCTTCACCCAAGTCTCCTGCCATTTTTCCTCATTATTCATTCCTGCTTGTGTAGGATAGGCAGCTGTTGCGTTTTAAGCTGAAAACTGTTCCTCGGAGTAAATTCCACAGTAGAGGATACCGACTTAACAAATCAGTATCTAGTGCACACATCAAATAGCATAAGATAAATCTAAGTTATTATTATTATTATTATTATTATTATTATTATTATTATTATTATTATTAGAATGCATCATTCCTACATGAATCGCGCCACGTGTTCCTTTGGACGTAACCATTAAACATCTTTCATAAACCGATGTAATACTGCAAACGTAACAACATTCAAACAATTCACACGACTATCGCTTTATTTTTCGACATAGTATACCATATGTGAAGATGATTTAGATTCATGAAACTTTGCAAAATTGATTTTCAAGTAGTAATCCACTGTAACTGATACCGGACTATCATGAAGAGACTGCTAGCAAGAACTATCTGAGAATAGTTATACTGGTGGAATACTGAACGGCGAAGGTGTATCATGGACCAGTTGGACACATTCAGATTGAATGTAAAGTGAAGAATTTTTCGGTTTTTCGTGTACGAGATATAGTACATATAGTACACTGAGTGGCCGAAAATCATGAGAAGACAATGAATGTGATGTTAATAACGAATTGCTCCTCCACTAGCCTTCAAAACAGCAGCAATACGGCGAGGTATCGACTCTACAAGGTGTTGGAATCGTTCTGGAGGGATCTGATCCCACGCATCTTGCACTGTTACCCACAATTGGTCTTGGGTACTTCGTGCAGGGTTCATGGAGCGTACACTAGCATCGACAGCATCCCATAAATGCTTGATTGGATTCAAATCGGGGGATCTGGAGGGCCAATCCATCGTCGTAACTCAAAGGAGTGCTCCTCCAACCATCTGCGTGCCATCAGAGAGCGGTGACATGGCGCACTGTCCTGTTGAAACATGGCATCGCTATCAGAGTGATCTAGGGCCAGAAAGGGATGCAGATAATCTGAAAGAATGTCCACATAACGTGTACCTGTCAGCGCTCCCTGCAGCCGGACAATGGGGCCTAACTGAGACCACGAGAATGCCGCCCAGACCAGAACTGAGCCACCTCCCGCCTGGACACAACCTTCTTGACACGTAGGATCCACAGCTTCATGGCGCATACGCTACACTCTCGCGCCCATAAGCTCGATACAACTGGAACCGGGATTCATCGGACCATACCACACGCCGCCACTGTTCCATGGTCCATTGCCGATGTTCGTGAGCCCATGCACGTCGTTGAGCTCTGTGTCGAGGTGTCAGCAAAAGGACACGAGTTCGTCATCGGCTGATGAAGCCTATATGGTGCAGTTGCGCCTCCTGGTTGAAATGGGTTCCCGACTCCTAACATTCAACTGGGTGGTGATTTGACTCACAGTAACATTCTCACTGCGATATTGAAGATCCACTCTCGACAGTTGACCTCGGAAACCCGAATCGCGTGTAATCTCCGCAATGCTATGACCCATGTGCCATGCGCTGATGATCATCCCACGTTAAAAGTCGGTTAAATCGCGACGTGTTGCCTTCTTCACGACACTGGTGTCTGTGACAGACTGCTCAGCTACGCCGCAGCTAGCCGCAACGCTCAGGGGTCATACACGGCACATTTTCTAATGGGACACACCTTCCCGTGATTTTTGGCCATTCAGTGTATTTATTATAACTAAAGCACATTTAATGATATTATGTCTATTACTAGTAATTCATTAATTAAAATATTAATGACACATACTCAGAGTGAAATAATATTTAGTGCTGTTCTTTCTAAATCTAGTACCTTTCTGACAAAGCGTTAGTACTATTTTATTTTTACTTCTTGCAACCCTGTTTGGACGTGTAATATCCCTGGTGGAGCGGAGCGCACTGCATGACCTTGAGTGGCACACAGGATTAAACCAACAATGTGTATAAGGGTTGTTCAATTGAAACATAGGAAATCTGAGAACACTGCAAATAGCCGATAAAACAGCCAAGAAGTGGCAGCACTCCATGGTTTTGGTGTTTTGTAGTACTTGCTCAGAACGTGGTCAGGCTGAGACACGCGTCCACTAAGTAGCTTACAGGAAAAATCGAATTAACATTCGTGTTTAATGTTTACTTCCGAATGAACACGTGGCGCTATTCGATTCTTGTGCAAAGAAATGAAATGCGTATGGCTTTTAGTGCCGGGAGTGTCCATGGACAGGTTCGGCTTGCCAGATGCAGGTCTTTTGATTTGACTCCCGTAAGCCACCTGCGCATCGTAATGAGGATGAAGACGACACATATACCCTGCCCCCGTGCCAGCGAAATGAAACAATTACGGTTAAAATTCCCGACCCTGCCGGGAATCGAACCAGGCAACCGAGTGACCAAAGGCCAGCACGCTAACCATTTAGCCATGCGGCCGAACTTTGTGCAAAGAAGGTGCTTTGACCGGAAAAACTCAGGAAGCGTACTTGTGCTCCGCGGTAACGCACGTGAACACGCTGCCAACGCAACAATGAACAGTCTGCGCTGTCTTCACTGGGGTCTTATGAATCGCCCGCCTTACAGCCAAGAACTCTGCCCTTTCGACAGTCACATCTATGCTCTATCGAAATACTTGAGAAGGAAGAGGAGTACTTTGTTTCTGGGACACATCATAGATGGAGACGGAATTAAACCAAACCCGATGAAAATAGCAGCAATCCAGCAATTTCCCACACCCACCAGGATTACACACATAAGGCAATTTCTAGGCCTATACCAGTTTTTCGTAAACAATTGTCCAGCTTATACCGATACAGTAGCGCTACTGCAGAAGGTTTTGAAGACAAATTGCCGATGGAAGTGGACACCAGAACATACTGAGGCTTTCCATAAAACCAAACAGTTATTAACAAATTCAGTATAACTAGGATACCCGTCGTTCGATAGAAAATTCATAATTCAGACAGATGCATCTAATGTCGTGATTGGAGCTGTGTTACACCAGGAGACGCCCGAGAAGGAAAATAAGATCACCTATTTAGCATTTATGAGTAGGAAATTACGTTCTCACGAATTAAAACACACGACCACCGAGTTGGAAATTGTAGGAATTGTGGCAGCTTTAAGCCAATGGAGAAAATATGTGTACGGTTTTCCAATAACAATAAGAACTAACCACAAAGCCCTAACCTCCATCCTCAAGACGAACATGGTGAGTGAAAGAGTCAGTAGATGGGGTTTATATGTGCAACAATTTGACCTTACGATGGAACACTGCCCAGGAAGATTAAATAGACTGGCAGATACCTTGAGCAGAAATCCAAATCCGGAGGAGATATCTATTAACCTGGCTGTGTTGGATGACGAAGACCAACGTATTATTGAGAAGTTTTAAGCGGGAACTCGAACCCGGTACTCCAATTTCATCGAAGCGCAGAAGAAGGCAGCGTCTTTCCACTCTTTTAATGAAATCCTACACAAGTTAATAGATGACCAACACACTAAATTACGAATTGTGGTACTTTCGATATTTCATATTCATCTCATTTGGTTAGGACATCATACGACCGGGCATGCAGGCATTGACAAGGTGACGTCTGTACTACAAGAAACCTGTACATGCCCGAGACTAAGGAGAATTGTAGAACAGGTACTGAAAACGTTTGACACATGCCAGCGGATTTAGCCTAATCTGTACCTGTTAAAATAAGCTCCAAAGGCATTATTACCCAACAAACCAAGGGAGTTATTCGCAATTGGCTTTATGGTAATTTACTGGCAGACCGTAGGGGCGTAAAGTTTATCCTAGTCTGCATGGATGTATTTTCCAAATTTGTGACCCTGTGCCCAGTCCAGAAGGCGAATACAAGATCAGTCGTCAACCAGATCAAGAATAACATCATACCAGCAATGGGCAAGCCTGAGGATATCTATAGTGACCATGGTTAACAATTTACCACAGCGAATTTCAAGCGTGAAATGCAGAACTTGGACATTATGCATGTAATGAGTAGCGTGCGTCACCCAGAGTCAAACCCAAGCGAACGCATCATGCGAGAAATGGCGAAGTACTGCCGCATCTTTATCCCACGAGAACACTGGAAATGGCTAGATGTAATCCCTATCATTACGGACTGTATCAACACTACACGTCACGAGTCAGAAGTAGGAGATTTGTCAAATGATCTCGCCTAGGTCACAGCATTGTGCGTAGTTACGTACGAGGCAGCGAAGCAGTGTATTTATTTTGTAGCAGCCAGTTTCCAGGTCGAGCAAACCTCAAGAGAAAAGCAGACGGCAACAGTGATGGCGTTCCAGGGAATCGAGTGCCAGAATTCCACACTTGACGTGCACAGCACCATTATGGTATAAAGTCCACCACGAGCCCTAGCTGGTAGCCGGAAGCATTGACGGAAGACATCAGATGAGTTGAAATGAAATGGCGTATGGCTTTTAGTGCCGGGAGTGTCCGAGGACAAGTTCGGCTCGCCAGTTGCAGGTCTTTTGAGTTGACTCCCGTAGGCGACCTGCGCGTCGTGATGAGGATGAAATAATGATGAAGACGACACATACACCCAGCCCCCGTGCCAGCGGAATTAACCAATTGTGGTTAAAATTCCCGACCCTGCCGGGAATCGAACCCGGGACCCCTGTGACCAAAGGCCAGCACGCTAACCATTTAGCCATGGAGCTGGACATCAGATGAATTGAACTACACTTTTTAAGCATGATATGTAATATTAGGCTCGTCTAAATGCCCTTTTCTTTTTCTTTTCCTTAATCTTGTATATACATTTATTATGTAAATTCTATGCCTTAAACATAATGTTTTCTAGTTATTTAAATTAATTTAACTTGGGGCAGACGATCCGAGCTTGTGATGACAAAGGGGAGTGTTAGTTTAGTGGTTTTCATGTGGTATTGTTTTATGTAGTTTCATTAGCGCCATTTTTGGGTGCCTAGATTTATGATGTCAGCATCATCAAACTAAATTCAGAGGTTAGATCACCTCTAACATTCGGGCGGGATATACGGGACCTAATACCAGATAGTTAAGGTTATAATGTGCACAAATTTTTGCATGTAGCATGTCTTTCAGCGTGGAGTTAGACCAGCGAGGTAATTTTTCCACCATTGTGTTGAGCTAAGATCTTTCAGATTAATTATGCAACAGACCGATCCGTAGCCAACCCAGAGAGGGTAGAATAAGAGGTCGGAATGTGACCAGGTATTTGTAATACTACCGTCACCGGATAGATGTGAATTTATTCGTGTGAAAACTTTGTGGATAGCCTGTGAATGAGCCGAGATTCGAAACTACAGTGTTCGAGATATTGGAAACCAGAAGCGCTTATGAGAGTATATTTATGTAGAGTACGGGTGATGTGTGCCCTGAAACGGCGGACGGGAATGTTGAATGCATTGAGGGCTTATTTTTGGGATTGCTTCCCTCCTACGCGAGCAACTGGAGCTTGTTTTGTAAGCCACGAGGACAAGAATTTGTTTGGAACGCAGGTAGACTCGATGTCGGCAACCCGTGACGTGGTAGTTGGTGTGTACGCTGTGTACCCTTATATAGTAGCCCAGGCGAAGGAAAGGTCTTGTCTACAGTTAAAGCTTATTTCCGCCGCCCATTCACTTTCTTCACAGCTGATAATTTTACCCTTGACGTCTACGACTTGCCTTGTGGGCAGGACAGTACAGCTGATATCCCGTATGTGCGACCAGGATATCAGACGGCGATATGGAGTATATATTTTGTGTTTTTCTTTCAGATGGTGTTTTCAGTGCACAGTATTGTGATTTGTATGCGCATTCTGTTTGTCTTCTTGTTAATTTGTGCGCTGCGTTGTTAAACAAGTGTATACAGCGCGTGCTGGATTTTGATTGTGGGGTTGTCTGGACCTCTCTCTAATTTATCCGGGAGGACCCCGTGATGTTAAATTCAGTGCTTTTGGGGGGAATGTGTCAGTCCCAAGACAGTGTGTTTTTATGTATATGTTCACCGACTTGATCGGATTTATTGGTTAATGTTGGGCGAGACAAGCGAGTCTTACTATTGTATGTCATATTGAATTGTACAGTTAACTTGCGGCTTTGAGCCATCCGTAGATTAACTCATCTGAATATTCCGCGTAAATACGTGATCCAAGCGTATTTCTCCATTTACGACATTTTGATATGGGTTCGAAACACGCATTTGCGTCATACGCTCATAACGTCGAGCTATTTATGTAAATTCTTGTAAACTTGTTGTGTTTAAATTTTTATCTTTTACTGGTTGTGCTATTTCTCGCGCGATTTGATTATTAAATTGTTCCACACTTCATATATTTGGCTTCTCGTTTAATTAATATATTTAATCATGCACGTTCCTATTTGATTTAAGTAAATTCTAGTTAGATTTCAAACCCACTTTGCAACCGAACGATCCACGCAGCTTCTCCGCTGAGCCAGGCCAAGATTTAGAGGACAGGGTAAGGTTCAGTACCTAACTTAAGGCCTCGGCCGCTTCCTTCTCTCTTCCTCCACTATCCCTTCGGATCTTCCCAACCCCACAAGGCCCCTGTTCAGTACAGCAGGTGAGGCCGCCTGGGCGATTACTGGTCCTCCTACCCAGTTCTATCCTCCGAACCAAAGTTTCACGCTCCAGGACACTGCCCTTGAGGCGGTAGAGGTGGGATCTCTTGCTAAGTCCGATGAAAAAACCAACCCTGTAGGGTAAACAGATAAATAATAATAATAATAATAATAATAATAAAATACAGAGCTCGATAGCTGCAGTCGCTTGAGTGCGGTCAGTATCCAATATTCGGGAGATAGTGGGTTCGAATCCCACTGTCGGCAGCCCTGAAGATGGTTCTCTGTGGTTTCCCATTTTCACACCAGGCAAATATTGGGGTTTTACCTGAATTAAGGCCACGGCCGCTTCCTTCCCACACCCAGCCTTTAAAGAGCTATATGTGTCGGTGCGACGTAAAGCAACTTGTAATAATAATAATAATAATAATGATAATAATAATAATAATAATAATAATAATAATAATAATAATAATAATAACCTGCCGACATCGTACGACATGGAGTGACGAATGGACTTTTTATCCGCCCTTCAAAAATCCAGCTACGGATCACAAGAGATGGCCCTAGTCACATCAGTTTTGGTAGAAACTTTTTCTAAATCCACATGACTTCCCAGTTTAAAATTTCATCCCATCGTCACCAGGATTCGAAACAGCCTCCATCCATGGAGGGGAAGGCTGGCAGTTAAGCCACTGTGATCTCACACTACCACGGAATATAATGATATATAATTATTACCAACTAAAATTAATACATTTTTACATTATTCCTAATTGGCGGCTGTTATGTCAATATAGGCCTACACGAAAAGCCGAATGTTGAATATTTCAGCTGGGCCGCCATAAGTCTTCGTTAAATGTTAGCTCGAGAGCAAGTTTGTTTGATACTCAACTACATAGGCTTCTCATACGTATTTGCGAGAATCTGGTGACGTAGAGTGTTGGTTCGGCTGCCGTTTATAGTCAAAGTTCACTCTACAACCTCGTAGTGACACGATATTTCTTACTCTAATCATGAGGGAATACGACGACGGAAAGAGAAACGCAATTACATTTCAAATAGAGCATGATACGCTATACAAGGGATTATCGAAGTAGATCAAGCACAAATTGCCGAAAGAAAGAAATCAAAAGAAAATTTCAAAGTACAAAATATCATTCCAATTCGTTATACTCCGTCACCAGGTATTGTAAGTGACATGGATAATAATAATAATAATAATAATAATAATAATAATAATAATAATAATAATAATAATAATAATCGTATGGGACTAATTACCATGTGCACATATTTTAATTTGACGCCATTAGGCTTCCTGCATGTCAATTCCGACATTATATTTTACTTTATCAGATGGCAGAGAAACCAGCACTCTGCTAGATGACTTGTATCTAATTAATTTTGTTGGGTAAACACCAAGTGTCTCGCTAGAAATTTTTATATGACGACAAAGTATGGCTTGGGATGCCGAATATACTTTCTTCCGTCCGTCAAAATCCGACTACATCTGTCGGGTTTGAATCCGCAATTTTCTGATCCGAAAGCCGACACTCTAGCACTGATACATACAGGGAGCTAATAATAATAATAATAATAATAATAATAATAATAATAATAATAATAATAATAATAATGGGAAGCAGAAGAAGAAAACAGAAAATAGAAAACATAGAAAGATAACAGGTCTATAAAGAGAATATTTGAAAAATCTCCAATGAACCAAACTGAAGATGATTTTAAAAAAAACTCTAGAAATGTATACAAAACATTCGAAAGGAGTTTAAAGAGATACCAGCAACATAGCTTTTGCTTTAAAACAGCCGAGAACGTGCTTTGAACACGATTAAATTTGGGCAGAATACTTCGAAAAAGCTTCTAAACTGCGAAGAAACAACAATAATGTTTGTTATAAGTGAGCCTCAAAACACTTTCCCAAATTTAAATTCCCCTAACAAAACAGAAGTACAAAATATAATCAAAGAACTCAAAAACAATACGGCTTCTGTAGAAGACACCCTTATTGCAGAAAAATGGAAATGGGACGGCGACGAAAAGAATGATAAACTTCTACACCTCTTAGAAGAAATTTGGAAAAATAAAAGGTTCCAAAAAATGGACATGTTCTCCCTTTCACCAACTATACAAAATGTGACGAAACAGATGCTAGTACCGAGCGAGTTGGCCGTGGGGTTAGGTTCGCACAGTTGTGAGCTTGCTTTCGGGAGAGAGTGGGTTCGAACCCCTCTGTCAGCAGCCCTCAAGATGGTTTTCCGTGGTTTCCCGTTTTCACACCATACAAATGCTGGGGCTGTACTTTAATTAAGGCCACGGCCGCTTTGTTCGTACTCCTAGCCCTTTCCTTTCCAATCGTCGCCAACGTATGGCTACGAGTAAAATACCACGTAGGCTTGAACTGGAATTGTATATAGATTTCTCAGCCCAAAGGCTGGTTGGAACACCAACATATCCACCTTCAAGCTGTCATAAAAAGCCTAGGCGTAACTGAAGAGGCATACTAGAAAAACGAGAAACGAGGTAGCTCCCCGTTGCTTTCTTCACCCGGCAAGCCTGTGCTATTTCCTATTGTGCCATTCAACTATTCCAGAAATTAAGTTCAATCGAATTAAGAGGAACGCGATTACTAGTAATGAAGTTAGACACAATGGATAAATTATATAAAATGTCAAGGAAATTGAGAGTAACGCAAAGTCGGAATAAATAAGATCGTGATGACAGTGGCCAAAACAAAATAGATATTCGAATTGTTAAGACCAACACTGTTTAAAATTCACAAATGAAAAGCTAACTCAAGGGACTGGACGTGTTGCAAACAAGAAGCTGCATAAATCCTATAAGACATTAAAAACCAGAGAAGAATTTAAGGAAAGAAAGACATTCATAACGTCTACTAGATACGCGTGAAATATTAAAATACGAGACTTGTGAATCGAGTAGCAGCGGCATAGAAAACCTACAAAGACAATGCCGTGGCTATAAAAGTAGATATTCAATACATCGCAGCATAAATGATCAACAACTAATTAGTCCATTCTATACGAGATAAACTTGAAATATTAGCAGACATATTGGAGATCTAATATCAATTGAAATTATACGAAGCAATATTAAGCGGAATTAAGTAGTTAAATTATGTTAGAAGGCTTTGAATACGATAATATGTCACAGCTGATTTAATCAATGTATTTTGTCTTTTCAACCGAGCTTTTCAAGGAAACCATGGCTCTCTAAGAAGATTTGAGATCGACTATCTGGATGATTCCGAGCTGAATTGACGTGGCAGAAATGGCCCCTGGTACCCGATGACATCACGATGACAGGCCAAGCAGAATGACCAGAACCCAGAACTGCGAAGGGTGACCAAATGACAGATATCATTCCGGAAAGCGACGGAAGAAGATAAGTTGCTTTAATAAAATATATATATATATGTGTGTCAATATGAAAGAACAAGGTTAGCAATTTTGTAGTTAAAGTCCACAGTAATAGATATGTGTTTAGTGTCGTCAGAATTATTTAAATGATGTTAGATTCTCACGAGTGATTTATATGTACCGATGGTATAAGGGAATAGGTAGTCTTCATCATAAATAAGACAAACTCCAGTTAGGGAATGTAATAAAGTGATAATAAGGTTTCAACGAAAGCAAAGAATCCCAATTAGCCATGTTATACCGTATCATGTGTGAAGTGTATAAGAGGGATAATTTTAGGATCTTCGATACGCAATGCCAAGTAATAGTAGGGGTTATATGTTACCATTCTAAGTTAGGATATATACTAGATATAGATATGATGGCAGACTGAAGACCTGTAAATATTATTTAAGAAGATACAGATCCGATACGACGAATATATGAAAATAAGGTTATTTAAGCGTCAAATAAGTTATATATGCTAAATGTATGAAAGAATATGAAGAGTTATGAGTTAAAATGAGTTGTGATGAAGATATTATGATGTTATATGAAGAAAATGGAAAATATATTGAAGGAATATGTAATGCTATGACGAAATATGAGAGGTAAATGATATATTTGAAATGTCAGGAAAGAAATATTGACGAACAGTATGTTCATCATGCAATAATAATGTATTGTCCGAGAATCCATATCATACGTTAATGTTGACATGGTAACACATATATGAAATGTTATTATAGATTAAGATCATCAGTATGCAGTAGAGGGTTCACTTTTCTTGCTTAAACGTTGTTCTTATTTTCTTAATTTTTGACGTACTGAACAAAGTTTTCCCGAGATCACTGGACAAACGTGTTGTTCCCCATGTGGCTCGGCCAACTGAGTCGTGTGTGCAGTCTGCCCTTCTCTTGCCCTTGGCAGAGGGTATGCGCGACCGAACTCTACTTGCGAATAGTTCCCACAGGGTCAAGTAGATACACGACTGAAGGATTAAATAGTCGATTACTCGATTCCGCGGGTAGGGCGAGCTTCTAACCAACTACAATACATTTCAGACGATCAAGAAAAGAGCGGCCGCATGACTTGAGTACGGAAGATGAAAATCCACACCCTGTTGCCAGTCATTTGACCGGGTCAGGAATGGAATGAATGAAGCCCCCATCTAGCGGCGAGGATAGGAACTGTGCCGGCTGCCGAAGCCTGTCGTACTCCTCTGGGACAATGATTAATGACTGACAGATAAAATGAAATGATATTAGTGAGTGTTGCTGGAATGAATGTTAACAGGGAAAATTGGAGCACCCGGAGAAAAACCTGTCACGCCTCCGCTTTGTCCAACACAAGCCTCACATGTAGTGACCGGGATCTGAACCAAGGAACCCAGCGGTGAGAGGCCGGAGCGCTGCCGCCTGAGCCACGGAGGCCACAGTACGGAAGATGTCCACCTTAAATAACCGTTACATATCGTCGTTGCGCCGCGGAATACCGTTTGTTGTGAAGGGAGAAATACTGACCCGCTGTACATGTATCAGTTAGAACGAAAATTCATTGAACCACAGTAGACGGCAGAGCCATTCCGGGTAGGAGTCCTAAGCTGAAACATTATCACATAGCGGCTTTTCTAGGGTTAACGGCGATTTATAGAAAATGTATTTATACTTTTGGTAATTTTTTCTGAGGGGCTCACAATCAAACTTGTGCAGTACTTTTACGGAGTGTCAATAACCGCAAAGATAACTGTACTAACTTCGCTTTCTTAAATGGAATTACACTATTTTCTACACTATTTCAGTTTGTACACCGACATAGGTATCCTTCAACCCCAATTTAGGAAATTCGATCGTGCCTCAGTCGTCCAGTGGTATTTAAATGTGCTGAAATACGTCAGTCTTGTGCCGGTAGATTTATTGGTACGTAAAATAATACCTGTGGGACAAAATTCCGACACCTCAGCATATCCGAAAACCGTCAAAGGTAGTTAGTAGAACGTAAAAAATAACAAAAATATTATTATATTGTTCTTTCAATTGGCTTTATGTCGCACCGACACAGATAGATCTTATGGCGACGATAGGATAGTAAAGAGCAGCAGTGGGAAGTAAACAACCGTTGTCTTAATATTAAGGTACATACCCTGCATTTGCCCGGTGTAAAATGGGAAACCATGGAAAACCACGGGTTTCGAACCCACAATTCCTGGCTGGGCCACCGGAATTTAATCGTGACTCCCATGGCGCAGAGATTAGGTATTTATGTCCTCAACATTCCTGAAGATCACTCCACAACCACATTATACAGTTTCGAAATCACTGCAGATCATCCACCCCCATCAGAGGGTCTGCCTTACAAGAAATGCGCCGGGCGAGTTGGGCGTGCGGTTACGGGCGCGCAGCTGTGAGCTCGCATCCGGGAGATAGTGGGTTCGAACCCCACTGTCGGCAGCCCTGAAGATGGTTTTCCGTGGTTTCCCATATTCACACCAGGCAAATGCTGAGGCTGTACCTTAATTAAGGCTACGGCTGCTTCCTTCCCATTCCTAGGCATTTCCTGTCCCATCGTCGCTATAAGGCCCTATCTGTGTCGGTGCGGCGTAAAGCAAAAAAGAACAAGAACTGCACCAGGCTAGCATAACCACATGAAATTAGGGGAGGGAGGGGCAAGCGAGTCAGACGGGTTATGTGCGTCCACCCTATCTAATTTTCAAAACTGTAGGATTTTGGACCCTGTACGAGGTTACATGTTGTGAAATTGGCTTACGAGATGTGCAGGTTGAGTTATGAAACGTTCCGCCGCGAAACTTCGAACTTGCCGGTGTTTCTTCTCTACAAAATACAATTTATTTATTACTAGTCAGACAGATTCATAAAAGTGTGGAGCAAACTTCAAGATAGCATTTCTTAAGTACATAATATTTGGCCTATCAGGGTAGCTTGGTAACAGCGTTCAACGACTAGTCTCCACAATCAGCCAATTTATTTGAGTGTTGCGCGGGGCAAGCGAGTCCACTTCAGCATTCCCCTTGACTGATGTCTGATCTAGCTAAAGCTTTGTAATGATATGCTTATACTTTAATTATAACGCTTGAGCAGTGTTATTCAGTCCTTTCCCTACATCTTCTTTGTAAGAGTGTTCAGAAATTACATCAGAAAGACAGACAGGGGAGTGGCATGGAGTGAAGATTTGCAAAATTCTTGGGAGGACATAAATACAGGAAGTTTATCCATGGTAAAGGACTGCATTAAACATAGTATACCACTAACAACATTAGTTTCCAGAATGTTATTAATCAAGCCACTCTCTGACGCTAACTGAAGCTCCCTCAGTTCAAACGGTGACAACCTTTAGATTAGTATATTAAGAAACCGGATGACTTTTCAATTCCTCCGTCCTTAAAGTGAAAACTAGTTTAAACCTTTCCATATTTAACATTTCTTTCCGTCGAATAGTTCGATAAGAAGTGAACTCATTCATAACAGGAGGACGACAGGAAAAGACTGGCGGCAAACGTTTCTGCAAGCTGGACTGAGCAAGCTAGCTACAAGACATGGTAGTTCTTACAATAGAGCACAAGAACGACCCTTCGATTTTATAACATAATTGGCTTGAGGAAAGTTTTTGTTAGCATGTGTATTTATATCGTTATTTACGATTTTATATATCTATGTTTTGTTTTGTGTAAACCCAAAATTAAATTGATTATTCTGATCAAAAATAAGTAGGAAAATGAGACTCACTTGCCCCATCTTGGTGAACGCTTTTGCCCCACTAGTAGCGGAAAGTGAGTACATGAGCTTAATATTGTTAATTTATTGTTTTTCCTTTTTTTAATTGCTTTACGTCGCGCGGACATAGATAGGTCTCATGGTGACGACGACGACGATGGGATAGGAAAGGACTAGAAATAAGAAGGAAGCGGCTATGGGTTAATTAAGGTACAGCCCCAGCATTTGCCCGGTTTAAAATTGGAAAATCACGGAAAACAATCTTCAGGGCTGCCGTGAGTGGGGTTCGAGCCCACTATCCCCCGGATGCAAGCTCACAGCTGCGCGCCCCTAACCGCACGGCCAACTCGCCCGGTTTTTATTATTTCAAGCATGCATATGTTTTATTTACTTCTTGTGATTGCTACGTGTGATTAAGAAGGTCTTGAGCTAAGTTTGCTATATTTATTATTAATTTCAACTAACGATTCTGCTATTTTGCCTTAGGTGAATCGCTTGCCCCACTCCCTCCTACTATTATTTCTCACTTCGATGAACGTTGCCTACGCAACTTTCCACCATCTTTGCATGTAAACGCATCAACTCAAATTTGCTACAAACACCAACACAAACTGTTTCTCGAAGTACAGGTGAAAATGACATGACACTATCACATGTAGAGCTTTCTACCAATCAGCAGACCAAATTGGTGGCATCCGATGAGACAATTAATACCCGAATTTTGTATAAACAGATATTTAGTCACGGGGGTGCTTAGCGGAATATTAAAAAATAAGATAATGTTCTGCGTCTGGTGAGATTTCCAAAGTATTCCTTATTACGAGCTTTGCCCACATATGACACGAATACTGCAGCAGTGTGGAGTAATTACAGCATTATATTCAATAGAACAGATCAGAACGAACGATTAGAATGAGTGGTGTTCTCTACCAAAGTAACTCTAGGACCCATGGGTATTCGATTTACATATAGAAATTTGCACTTTTATCTGATATATATATATTATCACCAGAGGTGTGCATCGTGCTCTCGCAGCCCGTGCCAGCACATTTTTGGCGAGTTAGCTCGTCGTCCATGCATCCTTTGCCGCCCGACTGTTTGCAACACTTCAAGTATTGCCTCTTGAAAATTGTGGACTCGCCAGGGGGACGAAAGCAAATCAGCGAGGTCCCACCTCGGGAGGAGGTCATTGGCTTCATCGCACTACACGTGGATCAGCAAATATTCCAGCGTCGATCCGTATTTTCCAACATTCTTTGCATATCTCTGGGGTCTTGAGTCAACAACCATGTACCCATAAACGCCATATTTTCCTGCCACTACTATTGCCACGAACAGCACCACTACTACCTCCATCGCCACCATTGGACGATTCGCCGCAGACACCTCTGCCGTAGCTTTCCAACACAGCACTGATTTCCAGCCACGCAGCTCAGAATTACGAAGCACGCTTTCTACAAGTGGCATCAGCTCATCATCTCTACACCTCACGAGCACCATCCAAAAGAAGGGTCCCTTGTCTAGCCAGCAGAGAGGAACGAGTACCACGTCTCCTGGCAGTAGATTCAGCGCCAGGACCGCAGTTGAGCACAGCAGGCGAAACATCTCCACCCATGGATACCAGCATACAGCACTCTCCGCCGTCTACCACAAATACCGCCACCACCACTACCACTACCACTACCAACTCTCGGCTCGAATATTCCTGAATTTCCGGCACTAGATGACCCATCATCCACCTCCATTTTCTACAGCCAACCCCCTCTGGAACTCGTGCATTTCTCCTCTCCAATCCTTCCCCAGAACGTCAGTCACCCCAAGCCATTTTCTCCATGCTTCTCCACCACAATCTGCGCCTAGAATACATCGCTAATATCCGACAGACATCAAGAGGAATAATCATCCAAATCAACGAAGACACTACAGCTCATCTGCTCGCCACCCAAATCAGAACAATCCCCTTCGGATCAAACTCACCTCTTCAACCCCTTCCATCACCACTAATTTAACTCCCACCTCCCCCACCCCGTTATCATCAGCTAAGCTGCGTCAACCGTGGCGTGGATCCTTCACTCACACAAGAAACGATTGTCACCGAGCTCAACGCAGTGGGAATACCAGCTCAGAGGGCCTTCCGCACCACGAACGCAGCGGGGCCAATATTCATGGTAGGGATCCTCCTGCCAACACCAGTCGACGTGGAAATACTACTTGTCAGTGGTGTCTCAATCCATCATCATAATTACAAACTCGAACAATCCCGCGCTCCATCTCCACAGACCCTCAGATGTGAAAAATGTCTCCATTATAATCAACACACAACAGCACAATGCAAAACAATTCATCCCATCTGCGGTCATTCCACCCAACATAACTTCACGAACAAGTGCCCCAACACCCTTCACTTCCCCCCTCCACAGGTGTAACACCTGCGGTGGCAACCATGCAGTTTATTCTCGCCGAAGTAAGGGCCGTCCCCCACCTCTCCTAAACCACCCTGAATCAATAGCCCCCATTCGCACTATATGCCCACCAAGCACGCTAGACCGATAGTCCTCAACCATCTATAGGCAGCAGCCAATCAGGCGCAGAATTTACACTTTCTCACAACACATTCAGGTTTAAATACACATTTCAACTTTACACCTTTAGAAACTGTTGTATAACCCTTTTTATAGTACTTTCATCCTCAGACACTTGCCCAATAATAACATATATTTCCATGTTTCCTTGCCATGCACTAAAGACAACCAAGTCAAGAATAATAAGGAAGTGTAAGTGCAATCAGAGCTACGCAATTACCACCTTTATACTACTTTTTTCTATACTGTAAATGCATTCATAACTCAAAATTTGCCATGTTTATCAGGCGTAGGATTATAACGTAAAAAGGAAAAAATAGCAAATAAGAAAACATGAAAACATTATCCTCAACTTGAATGTATATATCTAATTCTATGTATTGAATCATATCGTTTCATGGTGATAGAGATGTTATTTAACGCATCAGGAACGCTGTACCGGGAGTCGAAACTGGTAAGGCGCGAAAAGAAGCTTGGAGCTCGAAGGGGGGACAAGGCAAGCTAGACTGGGCGTGGCAAGATGTGTGAGAGAGCGAAGAAGCAAGGGAAAAGGATAGAACGACTCGAATACTGTTTGGAGATTCACAGATACAACACATATAAGAAGAAACGCGGCATGAAGCAGGCCTGGCAAGGTATGGAAAGACGACGATAATTACTCATATGAATAAATTTCGGCAAAGTTAAAATAACAGGACATTTTGTAGTAATTTACTGTGTGCTTCGAACTGATCCGATGTGCTAAGTGTAATTGCATTTCTTAGTATGATTTGAGCGGGATGAGCGTAGGAACCAAGCTTTAGTTTGCACAAAGGAGAAGTGTTTGTATCAGAGGGTTTCCACGTGTTTGGCGTCTCTGTCAAGAACATATAACGGAGAATTGAGACGAGATGGCATTCAATGTAAGACAGGCGATGAGTGCGTCGTGACCTTGTAGCAATCACACAAAGCCAGTGTTAGAATATATAGTGTAGGTCAGTTTTTATCATCCGTAGCCTGGAGAAATAGCAATTACACGGAGCTA
This sequence comes from Anabrus simplex, assembly GCF_040414725.1. Classification (NCBI taxonomy): domain Eukaryota; kingdom Metazoa; phylum Arthropoda; class Insecta; order Orthoptera; family Tettigoniidae; genus Anabrus; species Anabrus simplex. Next base: position 857,483,809 of record NC_090266.1, read on the forward strand.
GGAAGTAATATTTTAATAAAATTTGATCCAGAAATCAGTGCGCAGATTCGTGCTACAATTTTTAACAAATACCTTCTACTTATGTTTAGGAGCTCTACGGGACGAACTATCAGTCTGTATGGGAGATATGTTCTATAGTTTCTTCAGTTCGAACCCACGATATACTGAACTAGGAGTGGCGGGAGTGCGCAAACAGGCATCTTAATTGTGTGCGTAAAATTGCAGTTATTGGCGGTGCGGGATTCTACGACAAGAGTTGATTGAGCACGAGACCTTCCTACAAACCAGCGCTCAAGCAGACGGCAGCGCGATGGACCATACCATGGAACTGAACCGAGGACCAGCAGCCCAAGATGACGCTAGCGAAATGTTGGGCTAAGTCCATACGCAGTCCAGCATGGAGGAGCCGTGAGGTCGCAATATAAGAGATAAATTTGAACAGCCTTTTCTTTTGGGATGAGAGTGGGGCAGTTCAGCTTCGCATATTTTTCTTTGTAAGTAAACGTTAATTATACCTTAATCATTTAAATATGCTTAGGACTAATGCATGTGTTATCTGTGATATTAGATTTAAATCAATTGTGTACAGTTACGAGGGTGTTAGGATTAGGTTTGCTCTATAGTCATGTAAAGTAGTGTTATTCTTATTGGGAATTAATGTATAGAAGCTTGTGAAGCTAGGATCATTGAAAATTAAAGGACTGAGGTGCCTTATAAGTATCGAATGGGAGACTCTTACTGGAGTGCCAGGCGACCTAAAGAATAGGAATTGCATGTTGTGTTAATGTGCATGAGCTTTAACAGATATGCAGAAGTAGCTGAGGATATTAAATCCCAACGTTGTACTAGAAATGGTTTTTAAAATAATTCCGGAAAGCTAACACATGGCTATGCACATGGCACATGGCATGTACCGGGGTCAGCATGAAGAAAAGAGATTTACTGAGTATATTTCGGATATTCTGGATGGCCTGAAGCGAGGTTAACCATATAGGCCTTTGTGTTATGAGTCTTAGGAAAATGATTCCAGACCAGAGAGATTGTTATTATGTCTTATTGAGTGGCCACAATCGCCCGCAATCTGTTCCCTAGCGAGGGGATGAGATTTGGCTTAGCTGACAGCTGCCTTGTACTATCAGACAGGAAGGGGACCCATTAGCCATGTGATGATAAGCAGATGTGAAAGAGGTTTTGTCGTGTAGCTATGTGTATCTGCAGACAGACAAATGTCATTGTTTGAAACAGCAAGGGGAAGACGGCCTTGCCATTTCCTCAGCAAAGGTAAGGTCAATGAATGTCGCTTCAGAAGATGACCCTAAGATGCGATTACATCACCAATCCATCAAGAGCATTGTGTATTTTGTGTCTTTATTTCAGATCCAATGGAATATTCGTGATTCGTTTATTGTTGTTGTTTGCTGTGTCTCAATGTTCGTGTTTGTCATTTTATTGTGAATTGCTAAGGGGAAAGGCTCGTACGCATTTTAGGGGATGAGAGGTTCAATCCTCATCTTTGATTATGAGATCGGGCTCATATTAGCTTCAGTGTCTTTCTGGGGGCATAAGAAAGTCCTGATCTAAGCTTTCTTGTGGATTATGTGTCCCAAATTAATTGTGAATAAATTTAATCTTAGTTTTCTCCTATATGCGAAGATTTCTGCTGTTTATCTCATGTACCAGGACGTTTAAGTACGGCGCAGATAGTCGAGTCTGTTCAAACTCATCTATATATACACTGTAGTGTTTATGTAACCGACACACGGATTCCAAGATTAATGATTTTAGACTTGTTTTGACAGGCAAGGTCCTGGTACCACTCGATGGCTAACAACGCTAATTGTAGTAGAAATCATATTGAGTTATCTAAGGGAATTTATATTTTCTTATCCGTTTTTATGTTTTAGCATATTAAAATATTTCAAGCAAATTTTAGTAGTAGTATAATAGGCGGGTTCTGCCGCCACCACCACCACCGGCTCCCAGAGGCCTCCTCCACCACCACCAGCCAGAGGCCTCCCAGAGGCCTCCTCCACCACCACCACAGCCAGAGGCCTCCCAGAGGTCTACTCCACCACCCACGGGAAATTTGAATTTGTAAACAAAGCCACGTGCTTCTTGACAGCTGTCATCGACAACAACGCATCGCTAACCTCACTGATGCCATCTTGACGGGCCTAAACCTCAGTGGTACCAACTTAACCTAACTAGCGCGAGGTAAACAAATCCACGTGTTTTTTGACAGCCACGTGCTTTTTGACAGACAACAACGCATCGCTAACCTCAGTACTGCCATCTTGACGGGCCTAACCTCAGTGCTACCAACTTAACCTCACAAGCGCGAGATAAACAAAGCCACGTGCTTATTGACAGCCACGTGCTTTTTTGACAGCTGTCATCCGCCATCTTTAAACTACAGAGCACCGTGCTGCCCTCTTTATCGCAGTAGCTGCAAATTCGTCACCTGTCATCGGCAGTGCTGTCATCTTGGCGGGCATAAACCTTAGTGCTACCAACTTAACCTCACTAGCGCGAGATAAACAAATCCACGTGCTTTTTTGACAGCTGCGATCCGCCATCTTTCATCTATAGAGCACAGTGCTGCCCTCTTTAGCTACTTACCTTTGAAATGTGGTACGTCACAGCTGTCATCCGCCATCTTGCATCGCAAACCTCAGTGCTGCACTCTTTAGCTAGATACCATTGAAATGTAGTGGCGGCAATTTGAAAAATTCTTTACGCTCTTGTTTGGAAACAAACCTATGCGCTTTTTTTGACAGGTATCATCCGCCATCTTTAATCCAGAGAGCACCGTGCTGCCCTCTTTAGCTACTTACCTTTGAAATGTGGTACGTCACAGCTGTCATCCGCCATTTTGCATCGCAAACCTCAGTGCTGCATTCTTTAGCTAGATACCTTTGAAATGTAGTGGCGGCAATTTGAAAAATTCTTTATGCTCTTGTTTGGAAACAAACCTATGCGCTTTTTTTTGACAGCTATCATCCGCCATCTTTAATCCAGAGAGCACCGTGCTGCCCTCTATGTGGTGGTGGTAAATTCTACGAGCTCTTGTTTGGAAACAAACCCATGTGCTCTTCTGACAGCTGTCAATCGCCATCTTTAATCCAGAGAGCACCGTGCTGCCCTCTTTGTGCCGGTGACAAATTCCACGTGCTCTTGTTTGGAAACAAACTCACGTGCTTTTTGACAGCTGTCATCCACCAACCTGCATCACAAACCTCAGTGCTGTACTCTTTACCTAGATACCTTTGAAATGTGGTGGCGGCAAATTCCACGTGCTCTTGTTTGGAAACAAAGCCACGTGCTTTTTTGACAGCTGTCATCCGCCATCTTTAATCAATAGAGCACTGTGCTGCTATCATGCGGGTAATTTCGTCAGCTGTCATCCGCCATCTTTAATCTACAGAGCACCGTGCTGCCCTCTGTAGTAGCGGGCAATTTGAAAAGTTCTGTTAGCTGTCATCCGCCATCTTTAATCAAGAGAGCAGCGTGCTGCCATCTTTAGCTAGATACCTTTGAAATGTGGTGGCGGCAAATTCCACGTGATCTTGTTTAGTAAACAAACTCACGCGCTTTTTGTCAGCTGTCATCCGCCATCTTACATTGCAAACCTAAGTGCTACACTCTTTAGTTGAAATATGGTGGCGGATAGTTTAAAAAGAAAAATTCTACAGCAGCCATCTCTCGACGCTAATTGCACAAGATGGTGGCTATACATGACTCCTTAAAGGTGCTTATGCAAGATGGTCGCTATACATAGGTTCTTATGAGACACACTTGGGATGCTTGCGCAAGATGGCGGTTATACAAGGCTCCTTATGAGACACCCTAGGGATGCTTGTGCAAGATGGTGGTTGCTCTTATGAGGCGGCTTAAGGGTCCTTGCACAAGATAGCTAGAGACGCCCCTAAGCATGCTTGCGCAAGATGGTGGACGCAAGATGGCGGCTATACATAGCTCCTTATGAGAGAGCCTAGGGGGTGCTCACACAAGATGGCGGCTACTCTTATGAAGAAAGCTAGCTTAGAGGCTACTGCGCAAGATAACGGTTGCTGTTATGCATGCGGTGGAGAGCAAATTGAAATTCTATGTGCTTAATCAACAGAACACCCTGCTGCCCTCTTTAGCTGAAATGTGGTGGTGGATAAATTGAAAAATTATTTTGACAGGTGTCATCTTTAAACAATGACGACTATACATAGGCTGTTAAGACCTTATCATTCTCCCCCTCCTCCTCCTTCTCTACCTCCTCCTCCTCCTCCTCCTCCTCCTCCTCCGCCTCTTATGTCAAGGCATAGCTTTATATCGAACAAGTTTAAACCTGCATCGCGAAGGCAAGCGTGTGCAGCGATAATATTATTGTACATGTTTAGACTTGCGAAACATAAGAAGAGTAGAATCAAACGCTGTACTCGATACAACATGTGATCAGAACATTTATTGATGTGTTCAGAACACAAAATAAGTAGAACCGAACACTGTACTCGATACAACATGTCAGGGGATACCCTTGTTCTAAGAAGATCAGATTGAAACATAACAAGACTTGAATCGAACACTGTACTCGATGTCGTTAACTTCAACATGTGATTAAAACATTGTTTGGTGTGTTCAGAACACTACATAAGTAGAATCGAACGCTGTACTTAATACAACATGTTAGGGGATACCTTTGCTCTAAGAAGATCAGATTGAAACATAACAAGACTAGAATTGAACACTGCACTCGATGTCGTTAACCTTAACATGTGATCAGAACATTGATTGATGTGTTCAGATCACTAAACAAGTAGAACCGAACACTGTACTCGATACAACATGTTAGGGGATACCTTTGTTCTAAGAAAATTAGATTGAAACATAACAAGACTAGAATCGAACACTGCACTCGATGTCGTTAACCTTAACATGTGATCAGAACATTGATTGAAGTGTTCAGATCACTAAACAAGTAGAACCGAACACTGTACTCGATACAACATGTCAGGGGATAACTTTGTTCTAAGAAAATTAGATTGAAACATAACAAGACTAGAACCGAACCCTGTACTCGATACAACATGTTAGGGGATACCTTTGTTCTAAGAAAACTAGATTGAAACATAACAAGACTAGAATCGAACACTGTACTCGATGTCGTTAACCTTGACATGTGATCAGAACATTGATTGATGTGTTCAGATCACTAAACAAGTAGAACCGAACACTGTACTCGATACAACATGTCAGGGGATACCTTTGTTCTAAGAAAATTAGATTGAAACATAAAAAGACTAGAATCGAACACAACACTCGATGTCGTTAACCTTAACATGTGATCCGATACAACATGTTAGGGGATACCTTTGTTCTAAGAAAATTAGATTGAAACATAGCAAGAACTAGAATCGAACACTGTACTCGATACAACATGTGATCAGAACATTGTTTGATGTGTTCAGAGCAAAAGTACAACTTCAATGATTTACCTAGTGTAAAAATCAAAAACACACTGTGCACATATCGCGAAGCTATCTCGCCTACCACTTGCCTAGTATGAAAATCAAAAACACACTGTGCACATATCGCATAGCTAACTCGGCAACACTTCAAATGATTTGCTTAGTACGAAAATTAAAAAAAATCTATACCGCGTAGCTAACTCGTTCACCGCACTGCTAAGACGCTTAGTAATTGCAAATACACTGATATATGTCATGCGAAAATCAAAAAAGCACACTGCGTAGCCAACTCGCTCGGTCACTCGCTTAGTAATTGCAACACGACTAGAACACTGATACACGTAACTCTTTTTTTCTCGAAACACACACACACACGGATAAGAATGTTGCGAGATACTACATACTTACATGTTTTTTTAAAAAAATAGGGGGGTGAATGATCATAACTTATATGTACACATGTTGTCTCCTCCAAGTTGTAAGACGAAATAGACGCAGTACTGCGAGTTTCCGCTATAGCTTGCGAACGGAAGTAGCATGATATCTCAGCAAAAAAAAAAAAAAATACGCGTGAGCTTGCATACACGCAAGTCAGACACAATGATGAATACCGCGATTCAAATCCTGGCAACTTATGCCGTCAGGAAGGGCATCCGGCTAGATCATGTAATTACACGTTATGACGATCGCTCAGGTCCCTCACCTAGCATTTGCTATTTTTACGGCTTCCGACAGTAGGAGTTCGAACCCGCTATCTCCCGAAGTAGCGAGAATGATTGCGGGTACAAGAGTGTTGAGGGTGATTCATCTGTCGGATGGAGGTGATAAGCCTTGTGCAGGCTTCTTCGGTAGGAGTAGGCTATGTGCCGGTACCGGAACATCTAGTTATAAAACCCGCTACAACAGATTTATCGCGTATACTGCGATTTAAAATCCTAGTCCGTTAACGTCAGGAAGGGTAACCGGTAGTAAAACTATGGTGTATGATCTAAGAGGCGGGGTGCGCAAAAAGCCAGCATTAAGTAAGGGCTGTTGATGGGGACGTTAAACCTTGTGCAGACTCCTTCGAAAATGATAGTGAGTACAAGACATTGATGGTGCTTCATCTGTCGGATGGATTCAATAAGCCTTGTGCAGGCTTCTTCAGTAGGAGTAGGCTATGTCCCGGTACCGGGACATCTATTTATAAAACCTGCTACAACAGATTTGTCACGTACACTGCGATTTAAAATCCTAGTCCTTTAATGTCAGGAAGGGTAACCAGCTGTAAAACTATAGAGTATGATGTAAGAGGCTAAATACTAATAGTTTATGCGTCAAGAAGGGCATCTAGCTATTAAACAATAGTTTGTGGTGTGGGACACAATTTAAAATCTTGTTTCGCTCATCAAAAATAACACCCGGCTGTAAAATTAATTCTTGTGATTTAAAATCTTAGTTCTCGCGTTAGGAAGAGTATCTAGCAGTAAAACAGATTCTCGCGAGTTAAAATCTTAGTCCTCGCGTCAAGGAGAGTAAATAGCCGTAAAACTATGGTGTATGATGTAAGAGGCTAGATACTGTAATTTAAAATCTTATTTCTTGCATCTCGAAGGGTAACTAGTTTTAAAACAAATTCTTGCGATTTAAAATCTTAGTTCCTGCACTAAGAAGAGCATCTAGCTGTATAACCCCGATTCTCGTGTTAGAAAGTGCAACTAGTTGTAAAACAGATTCTTAATCCCAGTTCTTTGACGTCAGGAAGGGCAACCGGTCGAAAACAATAGTGTATGATGTAAGAGGCTAGATACTGCTAGTTTTGTGTCAGGAAGGGCAACCAGTCGTAAAACAGATTCTTGTAATTTAACATCTCGCGTCAGGAAGGGCAACCGGCCGTACCGTGAAACAATAGTGTATGATGTAAGAGGCTAGATACTGCTTTTTAAAATCTAAGAAGAGCATCTAGCTGTAAAACCCCGATTCTCGTGTTAGAAAGGGCAACTAGTTGTAAAACAGATTCTTAATCCCAGTTCTTTGACGTCAGGAAGGGCAACCGGTCGAAAACAATAGTGTATGATGTAAATGGCTAGATACTGCTATTTAAAATCCTAGAAGGGCATCCAGTTGTAAAACAGATTCTTGTGATTTAAAATCTCGCGTCAGGAAGGGCAACCGGCCGTACCGTAAAACAATAGTGTATGATGTAAGAGGCTAGATACTGCTTTTTAAAATCCTAGAAGGGCATCCTGTTGTAAAACGGATTCATGTGATTTAAAATCTCGCGCCAGGAAGGGCAACCGGCCGTAAAACAGATTCTCGCGATTTAAACTCTTGCGTCAGGAGGAGGCACTCGGCTGTAAAATATATTTTTAATCCCGGCTATGTTACGTTAGGAACCACATCTAGCTGTAAAAACAGGAGCTCCAAACATTGACAGTGTTAAGCTTTAGGAACGGGCTATGGGTTACATTTTTTGTTCCACTGCTTTTTTGTTCTGCAGTCTTTGAAGTTGTATCGGCGCAGTTAGAGCGACGTGAGGAATGAATGCGTTGACTGAAATTGTACACTCGGCTTCCGGCTGTACTAACCTTGAACGAGGACACTGCGTGCTGATAAGCCACTTGTAACTCACGGAACGTTTTCTTAGCCGTGTAGCATTTAGCTCGTGTAAGTTCCTAACATAAAATATTATGATTGTACGGAGAGGTTAAAACACAGTGCCAGAACATAGCCTACCCCTATCGAAAGACCCTGCACGGTGCCGGCAAATAGACTACTCCTGTTGAAGGAGTCTGCACAAGGTTTAACGCCCCCCATCAACAGCCCTTACTTAATGCTGGCTTTTTTGCACGCCCTCGAAACTACCTAAGAATGTAATATACTACAGTAGGGAGAGGGTAAAACTCGATGCCGGCACATAGCCTACTCCTGCCGAAAGAGCCTGCACACAGCTTATCGCCTCCACCCGACTGATGAATCACCCTCAACATCTTGTACTCAAAATCATTTTCGAAGGAGTCTGCACAAGGTTTAACGTCCCCATCAACAGCCCTTACTTAATTCTGTCTTTTTTGCACACCCTCGAAACTACCCAAGAATGTAATATACTACAGTAGGGAGAGGGTAAAACCCGGTGCCGGCACATAGCCTACTCCTACTGAAGAAGCCTGCACACAGCTTATCGCCTCCATCCGACAGATGAATCGTCATCAACATCTTGTACACACAATCATTTTCGAAGGAGTCTGCACAAGGTTTAACGCCCCCATCAACAGCCCTTACTTAATGCTGGCTTTTTGCACGCCCTCGAAACTACCTAAGAATGTAATATACTACAGTAAGGAGAGGGTAAAACCCATTGCCGGCACATAGCCTACTCCTGCCGAAAGAGCCTGCACAAGGCTTATCGCCTCCATCCGACTGATGAATCACCCTCAACATCTTGTACTCACAATCATTTTCGAAGGAGTCTGCACAAGGATTAACGTCCCCATCAACAGCCCTTACTTAATGCTGGCTTTTTGCACGCCCTCGAAACTACCTAAGAATGTAATATACTACAGTAGGGAGAGGGTAAAGCCCGGTGCCGGCACATAGCCTACTCCTACTGAAGAAGCCTGCACAAGGCTTATTGCCTCCATCCGACAGATGAATCACCATTAACGTCTTGTACTCACAATCATTTTCGAAGGAGTCTGCACAAGGTTTAACGTCCCCATCAACAGCCCTTACTTAATGCTGGCTTTTTGCACACCCCGCCTCTTAGATCATACACCATAGTTTTACGACCGGTTACCTTTCCTGACGATAAAGGACTAGGATTTTAAATCGCAGTATACGCGATAAATCTGTTGTAGCGGGTTTTATAACTAGATGTTCCGGTAACGGCACATAGCCTACTCCTACCGAAGAAGCCTGCACAAGGCTTATCACCGCCATCCGACAGATGAATCACCCTCAACACTCTTGTACCCGCAATCATTCTCGCTACTTCGGGAGATAGCGGGTTCGAACTCCTACAGTCGGAAGCCGTAAAAATAGCAAATGCTAGGTGAGGGACCTGCGCGATCGTCATAACGTGTAATTACATGATCTAGCCAGATGCCCTTCCTGACGGCATAAGTTGCCAGGATTCGAATCGCGGTATGCATCATTGTGTCTGACTTGCGTGTATGCAAGCTCACGCGTATTTTCTTTGCTGAGATATCATGCTACTTCCGTTCGCCAGCTATAGCGGAAACTCGCAGTACTGCGTCTATTTCGTCTTACAACTTGGAGGAGACAACATGTGTACATATAATTTATGATCTTTCACCCCCTATTTAAAAAAAAACATGTAAGTATGTAGTATCTCGCAACATTCTTATCCGTGTGTGTGTGTGCGTGTGTGTGTGTGTGTGTGTATGTGTGTGTGTGTGTGTGTGTGTGTGTGTGTGTGTGTGTGTGTTTCGAGAAAAAAGTGTAACGTGTATCAGTGTTCTAGTCGTGTTGCAATTACTAAGCGAGTGACCGAGCGAGTTGGCTACGCAGTGTGCTTTCTTGATTTTCACACGACATATATCAGTGTATTTGCAATTACTAAGCGTCTTAGCAGTGCGGTGAACGAGTTAGCTACGCGGTATAGATTTTTTATTTTCGCACTAAGCAAATCATTTGAAGTGTTGCCGAGTTAGCTATGCGATATGTGCACAGTGTGTTTTTGATTTTCATACTAGGCATGTGATAGGCGAGATAGCTTCGCGATATGTGCACAGTGTGTTTTTGATTTTTACACTAGGTAAATCATTGAAGTTGTACTTTTGCTCTGAACACATCAAACAATGTTCTGATCACATGTTGTATCGAGTACAGTGTTCGATTCTAGTCTTGCTATGTTTCAATCTAATTTTCTTAGAACAAAGATATCCCCTAACATGTTGTATCGGATCACATGTTAAGGTTTACGACATCGAGTGTAGTGCTCGATTCTAGTCTTTTTATGTTTCAATCTAATTTTCTTAGAACAAAGGTATCCCCTGACATGTTGTATCGAGTACAGTGTTCGGTTCTACTTGTTTAGTGATCTGAACACATCAATCAATGTTCTGATCACATGTTAAGGTTAACGACATCGAGTGCAGTGTTCGATTCTAGTCTTGTTATGTTTCAATCTAATTTTCTTAGAACAAAGGTATCCCCTAACATGTTGTATCGAGTACAGTGTTCGGTTCTAGTCTTGTTATGTTTCAATCTAATTTTCTTAGAACAAAGTTATCCCCTGACATGTTGTATCGAGTACAGTGTTCGGTTCTACTTGTTTAGTGATCTGAACACATCAATCAATGTTCTGATCACATGTTAAGGTTAACGATATCGAGTGCAGTGTTCGATTCTAGTCTTGTTATGTTTCAATCTAATTTTCTTAGAACAAAGGTATCCCCTAACATGTTGTATCGAGTACAGTGTTCGGTTCTACTTGTTTAGTGATCTGAACACATCAATCAATGTTCTGATCACATGTTAAGGTTAACGACATCGAGTGCAGTGTTCAATTCTAGTCTTGTTATGTTTCAATCTGATCTTCTTAGAGCAAAGGTATCCCCTAACATGTTGAATTAAGTACAGCGTTCGGTTCTACTTATGTAGTGTTCTGAACACACCAAACAATGTTTTAATCACATGTTGAAGTTAACGACATCGAGTACAGTGTTCGATTCAAGTCTTGTTATGTTTCAATCTAATCTTCTTAGAACAAGGGTATAACCTTACATGTTGTATCGAGTACACTGTTCGGTTCTACTTATTTTGTGTTCTGAACACATCAATCAATGTTCTGATCACATGTTGTATCGAGTACAGCGTTTGATTCTACTCTTCTTATGTTTCGCAAGTCTAAACATGTACAATAATGTTATCGCTGCACACGCTTGCCTTCGCGATGCAGGTTTAAACTTGTTCGATATAAAGCTATGCCTTGACATAAGAGGCGGAGGAGGAGGAGGAGGTAGAGAAGGAGGAGGAGGGGGAGAATGATAAGGTCTTAACAGCCTATGTATAGTCGTCATTGTTTAAAGATAACACCTGTCAAAAGAATTTTTCAAATTATCCTCCACCACATTTCAGCTAAAGAGGGCAGCAGGGTGCTCTGTTGATTAAGCACATAGAATTTCAATTTGCTCTCCACCGCATGCATAACAGCAACCGTTATCTTGCGCAGTAGCCTCTAAGCTAGCTTTCTTCATAAGAGTAGCCGCCATCTTGTGTGAGAAACCCCTAGGCTGTCTCATAAGGAGCTATGTATAGCCGCCGTCTTGCGTCCGCCATCTTGCGCAAGCATCCTTAAGGGGCGTCTCTAGCCATCTTGTCCAAGGATCCTTAAGCCGCCTCATAAGAGCAACCACCATCTTGCGCAAGCATCCCTAGGGTGTCTCATAAGGAGCCTTGTATAACCGCCATCTTGCCCAAGCATCCCAAGGGAGTCTCATAAGAACCTACGTATAGCGATCATCTTGCATAAGCACCTTTAAGGAGTCATGTATAGCCACCATCTTGTGCAATTAGCGTCGAGAGATGGCTGCTGTAGAATTTTTCTTTTTAAATTATCCGCCACCATTTTTCAACTAAAGAGTGTAGTACTGAGGTTTGCGATGAAAGATGGCGGATGACAGCTGACGAAATTACCCGCATGATAGCAGCACAGTGCTCTATTGATTAAAGATGGCGGATGACAGCTGTCAAAAAAGCACGTGGCTTTGTTTCCAAACAAGAGCACGTGGAATTTGCCGCCACCACATTTCAAAGGTATCTAGCTAAAGATGGAAGCACGGTGGTCTCTTGATTAAATATGGCGGATGACAGCTAACAGAACTTTTCAAATTGCCCGCTACTACAGAGAGCAGCACGGTGCTCTGTGGATTAAAGATGGTGGATGACAGCTGACGAAATTACCCGCATGATAGCAGCACAGTGCTCTATTGATTAAAGATGGCGGATGACAGCTGTCAAAAAAGCACGTGGCTTTGTTTCCAAACAAGAGCATGTAGAATTTGCCGCCAGCACATTTCAAAGGTATCTAGCTAAAGAGGGCAGCACGGTGCTCTGTTGTTTAAAGATGGCGGATGACAGCTGTCAAAAAAGCATGTTGATTTGTTTCCAAACAAGAGCACGTGGAATTTTCCGCCATCACATTTCAACTAAAGATTGCAGCACCCTTCTCTCTGGATTAAAGATGGCGGATGACAGCTGTCGGAAAAGCATATAGGTTTGTAAAGCACGTGGAATTTACCGCCACCACATTTCAAAGGTAAGTAGCTAAAGAGGGCAGCACGGTGCTTAAAGATGGCTGCTGTCAAAAAAGCATTTTTCAAATTATCCGCCACCACATTTCAAAGGTAAGTAGCTAAAAAGGGCAGCACTGCGCTCTATAGATTAAAGATGGCTGGTGACAGCTGTCAAAACATTCACGTGGCTTTGTTTATCTCACGCTAGTGAGGTTAAGTTGGTAGCACTAAGGTTTAGGCCCGCCAAGATGGCAGCACTGCCGATGACAGGTGATGAATTTGCGGCTACTGCGACAAAGAGGGCAGCACGGTGCTCTATAGTTTAAAGATGGCGGATGACAGCTGTCAAAAAGCACGTGGCTTTGTTTATCTCGCGCTTGTGAGGTTAAGTTGGTATTACTGAGGTTTAGGCCCGTCAAGATGGCAGCAGGCCGATGACAGGTGACGAATTTGTGGCTACTGCGATAAAGAGGGCAGCACGGTGCTCTATAGTTTAAAGATGGCGGATGACAGCTGTCAAGAAATCACGTGGCTGTCAAAAAGCACGTGGCTTTGTTTATCTCGCGCTTGTGAGGTTAAGTTGGTACTACTGAGGTTTAGGCCCGTCAAGATGGCAGCAGCGAGGTTAGCGATGCGTTGTTGTCTGTCAAAAAGCACGTGGCTGTCAAAAAACACGTTTCTTTGTTTACCTCGCGCTAGTTAGGTTAAGTTGGTACCACTGAGGTTTAGGCCCGTCAAGATATCAGCAGTGAGGTTAGCGATGCGTTGTTGTCGATGATAGCTGTCAAAAAGCACGTGGCTTTGTTTACAAATTCAAATTTCCCGCGGGTGGTGGAGGAGACCTCTGGGAGGCCTCTGGCTGTGGTGGTGGTGGTGGAGGAGGCCTCTGGGAGCTGGTGGTGGTGGTGGCGCCCGAATCCGCCTATTATACTACTTTTAGTCCTCATTCACTCACACAAATACAATTCCTGTCCTAATTACATCTTTAAGAGGTCTTTGGCAATTCAATAAAACGTAGCCCACTGGCCTCAAATTTCCCTTCCATCTCCTTCATTTCTCACATCTTTTACCCACCTCCCTCTTCCAGCACATCTCCCCAACCCGCCTGCAACTCTCGGCCCCCAAACCGCCTGCAACTCTCGGCCGGACATATAAGTACGACGCAGATATTCGAGTCTGTTCAAACTTATCTAAGTATGCTGTGCAGTGTTTATGTAACCGGCACACGGATTCCAAGATTAATGACTTTAGACCTGTTTAGACAGGCAAGGTTATTCGCCCCTTCAGGGTGGGGAATGAAAATATCATCATCATCACCATCATCATCATCATCATCTCATAGACATGACAGTCAAAGCGCCACGCGGAACACATCACGGTGGGCCGCGCTCTAGCTCGACTTGCTCGTATGCATAGTATCAGCAAGCCACGTGCTTTTGGACCGCCAGGTACACGCACTACCAGTGCCAATCCCGTTCAGTAGCGGCAAGACAACGGACATGTCGCCGAAAACGCCATATTTTAGCCCCGAGAAACGAGTGCTTCCACCGTACTTAAAGAAATTTCAGCAAGACAAGACCACTTACCACCCAAGAAAGCAGTATAATCAGCCCTCAGAATGTAAATGACCTACTAGTGCAAAACATTAAGAAAAGCCTATTGCATTTCAGTTTTGTACTCATTTGTGCTGTGAATAACTGGCGTATCCCTGTGTTCTTTGCAGTGCAGTTAGCTCGACTTAGAACCGGAACAGCGCATACATGTCAAGCGGTAGCTAATGAAGTTGCCTCCGGCAAGGAAGCATCTTGAAGTTCACCCGTAAAAGCCGCAGTTCTGCACACGTGTCGCTTTCAGTTATTCGTTTGATCGTGCAGAATAAGGTTCTTAAAATTCAGTCTATTTTGGAAATACCCTTAACTGGGGAGTGCTTCTTTTTCAAATGTCTTAAAATTCAGCACGTGCGTAAATTATCAATTACTTAGCGTGAAACATAATCAAATGCATGTATTGTAATGCCAACTGAAAAGTTCACGCTTGAAGAGAAAGTTTCTATGTACAAGATGTAGGGTATCTAAAAATCAACTCGTGTAGAGAGGTGTGTAGAAAATTTCGGATGAAATTCCCTGGTATTACAATTCTAGTAGAGAAACTGTTAGGCTTCTTGTTAATAAACTAACGACAACAGGATCACTAAACGCTAAAATTCTTAAGCCGAAACAAACATTTCTAATGGAGGGAAAAATTGACATCGGTGCATCGTTTGCACGCTCAAAATAAATATCTAGGACATATTACACAGAAAGATGGTGTTTCAAAAACCTAGGTTCATACGACTACCAAAGTCCTTAAACTGAAATAGTGACTATCGCACATGAATTACGGCTCCGTGACGATGAAAATGAAAAAGGAATGAATTTCTGTACTTGGGTTTTACAAGACATTGTTGGCGGCATTGCTGCTCCACAGTTGATATTTTTTCCGATGTGGAATGGTTTCATTTCAATAGACACAGATACAATTCAAACATACTCGTACAGTATTTTTAATGTTGTCAGATGATAAGAGAAGCAACGGGTATTTCAATTAAGAGTCTGCTACGCCTCATACTGCCAATGACCCCTTAAACGATATAAAAAATATGTTTGTGACAGGGCTGTTTCTAGGATTATGGCCCCTCGTTCTCCCGATCTTGCCGTGTGTGACTTTTATTTGTGATGAACCCTGAAAAATAAAGTTTTTGTTACTAATCCCCGCACTATAGAGGAATCACAGGAAAATATTACGCGTGTGAATGGTGATTTCACCAGAAGAGGTCACGAATGTACGGCTGCAGATTAGGGTAGAGCAGACCGGAACAGTCAGTTGTTCCGGAACATTAGGAGTTTGAGGTGGAGTGTTTCGGTACAGTGTGCCGGCACACGGGACTGTAACTGCGCAGTAGAGAGATCTTCGTGAGACAAGATGACATGCTCCGCGTCAGCAGGAATATGCTGCTGTACCGGACGTGCTGTGTGCAGTTACGGCCAGCGTAAAGCTGCACGGAACGTGAAGGAACAGTTGGAACACTGAAATTCGCGGCAATAATAACGTTTAAAGGCTGCTTTTAGGTAAAAAAATTTCGGTCTATATGAAATACACATAACACGATCACAATGGCAGTACAGGTGTTTAAAAGTAACTAATACAAGGATTTTTTCACCGGTTGAATGTATCAGCCTATATTGTGAGTAATTAGGGTCAGGCTTAAACTTCACCGCACGTGAAAAAGCAATCGGAACTGTGAAATAGGCATCCAGAAAATCATGTCTAAATGTTGTTTTTAGGATAAGAATGTTTTCATTCATTTTGAAATACACCTGTCACAATTACACCGGCAGTAGATGTGTTCACAAATTTCACAATGTTATTTTCGCCAGTTAAAAATACACTCGCGCAGTTGAAGAAACATTCGTCAGTACCCTATTTACGTACACAATATACAAGCGGAACATGAAAATAAAAACTAACCCAAAGAAGCAAATCACAAAGATAAAAATTGAACACTATATACAAGCGGAACAGGATATTTAAAAAAACTATACAAGCAGAACAAGAGAATAAAAATTGTGGGAAGTTTAAGTTTAAAATGTCTCGTCATTGTGACGGTTGAAGATCGCTTTGCAGACAAAATAGAAGAACATAAATTGCATTTCACGCTGTCCGGTTTTATTCTAGTAAAAAAGTCTAAACAGGACTCCGGTGCGACATTATTCAAAGTTAACCGTCTTTCTTACGGTATATATTACTAGGCTTCAATGAAAACACTCTTACAAAACAGAACGCATTAAGTTATCCGCATGTATCGATGACCAGTTGCCGGTTCAACGGAACTCACAGAACAAAGAGGATACGACGGAACACGGAACACTCCAGCACATGGCGGCACACTGCTGGTATCGACAGTCAGCTAGTGGGCGAAGGGCAGTGCATAGTAGCGCTTCTGAGGGGATAGCAAGTCACTGTCTCGGTCTCGCTTGAGAATGTTTCGGAACAACTGATGCTGCGTGTCCCGGAACAGCGGAACATAACTGTGCACCGGCACAGTGTGCCGAAATAGAGACAGTGCCCAACCCTACTGCAGATGGACATCACTTTCATCACCGCCTATAGCACGGTTGGTATACAAAACCGGAACACTGTGCATTTATCAGTAGATTGAGCGGGTTTAAAGGTCTGAATTCCCCCTTTACGGTCAGTAGAACGAAGGTAGTCGTGTAGTTAAGTCCTACTCCGCTAGTGTGTGTTACCACCTGTCCGACCGCTTGGCGCTTGACAGTCTGAGCGAATGCACCACATCTGGTACGACTGATTCACATTCCCACTCAGTACGAAATCCGGTGAGAACATGGAACGGGAGTCCAAAGACAGGGTGAAAGCAAAACCTGAGAGGAAGCAAAATGGATTACTAAATTAAGAAAGGATGAAGAGCTAAATGTGGGAATACTTTTTTACTATTAACAACAGCGAATGATCAACATGTAGGATATGTGCCTTGTAAATGTTGTGCTTCCTTATTGAAGTTTGCATCTACTACATGACATATGAAAGCTGTGGCGTATTTGTCAATGTGGGGTGCTAATAAATATTATGTTCATACAAATGGCTAAAAGGACGAAAATCTTGGCATAGATAATGATAGGATGGTCGACCCACAACATCAAAGATCGTCAAACGGAAATCATTAGGACACCATAACGCTAGAAGCAAGCAAATGTTATTTCACTGGTGGTGACTTGTCGGACCACGGAAAGGCATGCGCTTGATGCCTCGTTGGGTCAAACCTAGTATATCAGACTTATTATTCATCAATCAGCAGAGCCAGTGGACGCCACGGCGGGCTAACCGAGAGGGCTGTCCGTGGTAAGTACAATGTTCAAAAAAAGAGGAGGAAAAGGTAAAGAGTGAGAGAGAACGTACAACGAACCAAATGTAAGAAAAGTGAATTGATATAAAACAAATTGTATTTAAACTTCAAATGACTAGAATAGGCAGTGTATAACAAACAAAGAATCGGAATTACAAACATTTAGCAAGGGCCCAGCCCGTTTGACAACCAAAATACAATCAATATGAATAATAATTAAGAATTCTTGGGAATAACGATTATGATTTTCAAGAAAAGCCCAAGACCAGAGTTCGACAGAAAAAAAAAACAGAATTAGCACCTATTTAAATTTACTACTGCCTTTTTTAAAAAAAACACATTGGTTAAGAATTGAAGGGGGGGTACATTAGTATATCTGAAAATAGTGATTTAAGGCCACCCTTACAATCTTCATTTGAAACCCAAAAGAGGGATAGAGAATTAAAGCACGTTGGGAGGCAAAATTTTTACCACTCAATACCGGAAAAGAAAAAAGGGAAAGAAAAAGAAAACTGACTGAGAAGGGAAGAAAAGATGAAAAGGAGGGGGGAAAACCTTCCAGTCTGCTTAAACGCTATCACGTTGGCAATGTAAGCGACCACCCGGGCCTGTCGAAAAAGTCCAGGATGTGGCAACACTTCTATCACTTGTCCAAGCACAGTTTATTTTGGTGTATGAGATAGATAAAGGTATCAGTCTGAAGGACTCAGTTAGAAAGTTGGAATGGAGACCATGAAGCCACCAAATAATTTAACATTCAAAGTTCAAATCTTGATATAAACCACGAAAGATATAAAAAGTTGTAACATTTTGCTCACCCAGTCTGTTGATAAACAATGCAGCTATTCACAAATTAAAAGTAGGTAAAACGTCGCAACGGGCCAGCCGCTAGCGAACAGTTCCGCTCTCTCCACTCGTGTTGTTTTCCAACTCAATATCTGACCGGGGAAACTAAGGAATAGCTTGCTTATATACGTGGTGAAGAGATTCGAGAAGTTACTCGATGAAAAATACGTAGGTGTGACGTCACAACGAGGGAGCAGCAACAGTGCCGGAGAACAGGCCAGTCAGTGAACAGCTGGGCGAGCAAGCAGATGGATGGTAGAATGCGACAGAAGGCAGAAGGTAAGATGTAGTAGAGCGGTCGTAACATATTCCCACCACTCGGCGAATCCGAAGGATGGGGGAGATGACGACGATGATGCAGAGGAGTAAAAGAAATTCCCATGTTGACCAAAGAAGGTACCATAGCCAGAACTCGTAGAACGATTAAGCAGAAACGGAAAGCAAAAACCAAACAGGCATAAGCAGCGAAATAAAAAAAGGAAAAAGAGAAGAAAGGGAAAAAGGGATGGGATGGGATAGAGAGATAAAGAGGGGAAAAAAGGGGTATAAAGAAAAAGGAAGAGAAAAGTGATATGGATTGAAAGAGAGAATTACAAAAATATACATATATACTTTAATAAAAAAAGGAGTGGCCTTAATATATAGAGAGAGAGATGCAATAAAGATAGATGTTTTAGGACAATATATGTAATTTAAAGTAGAGTTTCCCATATTAGAAATCAAAAATGGGATATAAAACCCCCAAAATTTATATATGGGAGAGTCAGACATAGGGCGAGGGTGAGTGGAGAGAGCAGAACGGAGTGAGCAAAAGGAAAAGAAGAAAATACAAGTATAGAAAACTCAAAATGGACAAATGAAAGAAGATAAATAACCTAACCAAAAGGAACAACAAAGGCAGCCTGGAAGAAATCCCTATCCCTGGCCCTCAGGAACAGAAGGAGGAAAAAATTTCTTCATCAGAGAAAAATGAGCCTTTTTAACATCAGTAGGAGTGTCAAGGGATTGGAGGAGGGCAGTGGTCGGAGAGGGAAAGGAGAGGATACGGAAAGGGCGAATCCAGCGAGGGGAGAGCTTTGCAGATAAATTTTGAGAAGTAGAACTAATGGGGTGATTCTTTAATAATACAAAATCAGAAACTTGAAAAGATGGAGAACAGACTCGGGAATTGCAAGCCTTACGGTGAAGATCTCTGGCGTGAAGAAGTTGTTGAAGGGCTTGATTCAGTTGAGTATCAGTGAGAAGATGAGGGGGGTTTCCAATAATGAGGGTAAATTCCAAGATAAAGAAAGGGGTGTGTGTAACTCTCTGCCAAGAAACAACTTGGCAGGAGTAAAAGAGTTAATAGTAGCATTTAATGCCAAAACAAAATGGGGGAGTTCGGAATCCCAAGACTTATGGTCAGTAGAATGAAAAATAGAAAGAAAGGTTTTGAAATTTCGATGGTAACGTTCTACAATGTTACCCTGAGGATGATATGGGGAGGTAAAAACTTTCTTGATACCGTGAGAGAAACAAAAATTATAAAAAGCTTTAGAAGTAAAAATAGAGGCATTATCGGAAATTAATACTTTAGGAAGACCAATGATAGGAAAAATCTGAGTGGATAATAAATTAATAATTATTTGGGAAGAAATATTTCGTAACGGACGAACAATAAAAAACTTTGAAAAACCGTCGAGCAAAGTGAATATATAAGCATTTGCTTTTGAAGATTTAACTAATGGGCCAACAATGTCAATATAGAATTTCTCAGCGGAATGAGTAGCAGGGGAAGCAGCATAAGTACCATAGGGTTGGTGGTTGAGTGGCTTATGTTTTTGACAAGAATCACATAAACGAACCCATGAATATATGTCTTTTCTCATCTGTGGCCAAAAAAAGAGGCAAGACGAGCATAAGTTTTGACCATTCCAAAGTGGCCCCCAACAGGGGAAACATGAAAATACTGAAAAATCATAGGACGTAAATTTGAAGGAAGAACGAGGCGAGAAATAGCACGTGGAGTAGGTTTAAAAATGAGGAGATGATTCTGCAAACGAAAAGGACCAGAGTAATTTGGAAGAGAAAGGTCATGAATCAGCTGTTGGCAACACGGATCTTGTTTCTGATGGTCTACAGAGGACTGAAAAGAAAGAGGAAAATTAGTAAGGGAGGAAATAGAAGTAATAGCATTAACAGGCAAAGAATCAATTTCAGGTTCATGGGATTGATTATCTTCAAAAAGGCGGGATAAAGCATCAGCAACTGAATTATGGAAACCCGATACAAACTTGAGCGAAAATTTAAAGCGAGATAACCGAAGGAGCCACCGACCAGTACGGCCTATTTTAGGAGCATTATGAATCAACCAGGATAGTGCTTGATTGTCGATATTTACTACAAATTCCCGATGGTCCAAGTATTCGGCAAAATGTTCAATAGCCAGAAGAAGCCCCAGAGCTTCTCTTTCGTAGACAGAATATTTTCGTCCGACAGGAGATAAAAGACGACTGAAATAGGCAATGGGTAAGGTTTGGCCATTACAAGTTTGTTGTAAGACAGCACCAAGAGCGACGTCAGAGGCATCAGTTGAGAGTTCAAAGGGGAGGGAAAAATCGGGAATTTGCAAGAGAGGGGCATGAGAAAGTTTTGATTTTAAGGTATCAAAAGCAAGTTGTTGAGAATTAGTCCAGTGAAATTTAATGACTTTTCTTTTAAGGAGATTTAAAGGTTCCGAAGTTTGAGAGAAATTAGGAATGTATTTGGCATAAAAGCCCACCATACCTAAAAAGGAGCGCATTTTTTTCAAATTCTGAGGAGGGGGAATTTTATGAATGGCGGAAACACGGTCAGGATCAACAGCGACACACTGTGAACTAAGGATATGACCAAGAAATTTGATAGATGTTTGAGCGACAAGAACCTTGGAAGGGTTAACAGTCAAGCCAACGGAACGAAGACGTGTAAGAACTTCACGGACATGCAGTAGGTGAGATTCAAAATCAGGAGAATAAACAAGGATATCGTCAATAAAAGGAAATAAATATTTGTACTTAAGATCGGAAAATAAAGAATCAACAAAACGCTGCATGATCTGAGATCCAAGATTTAAACCAAAAGGAACTTTTTTGAACTGATATAAACCATTAGGCGTAATGAACGCAGTGTAGCGAGAGCTAATGTCATCAAGGGGAATCTGATTGTAAGCGGAATTGAAATCAAAAATAGTAAAATAATGAGAATTAGAAAAATGTTGAAAAGCGGATTGTAATTTGGGCATCGGATAGGCATCATACAATATACGGGAGTTCAATTTCATATAATCGACAATAAATCGAAAGGAGCCATCAGGTTTATTAACAATGAAGGCAGGAGAAGCATAATTGGAGGATGAAGGAACGATAGTGCCATCACGAAGCATCTTATCAATTAATTCATTAAGAATCTTCATCCTAGGAGAGCTGAGAAAATACGGAGAAGAACGAACCGGAGTAGTGTCAGTCAGATCGATATGAGCAGTGAAGTTCTTAACAGTCCCTAAGTTAGGGGTGATCATATCAGAAAATTCCTGGAGCAGAGACTGTACCTGATCAGAATAAAGGGAATTAATTGTGAGGGAGGAAGACTGATGGAGAAAGGGATAATCAAAGAGGTTTATCAACGGAACAGATTTAGATGAAAAATGAAAAGAAACCTGGGAGTGAACTGAATCAAGAATGAGACCAGTGTGAGAAAAAAATCAAAACCTAAAATGAGAGGAGACGATAAATGTTCAACCACAAGGAAAGTAAAAGGCCAGGAAAAATATTGCATTTTAATGTTTAAAGATATACTGCCAAGGACATGAAGGGGTTGGTTTGATGCGGAAATACATTGCCGAGAAGATGGAGTATACTGCAAATGAGGAACATTAGCTTTTAATGATTCAAAAAATGGTAAACTAATAAGGGATACGGCAGCACCTGAATCTAAAAGAGCAACCGATGGCAAATTATTCACAGTTATCAACACATGAGAAGTACATGGAAGGAAAGAAGCATTATATATACTGGAAGAAAATTGAGTAACATTTTCAGCTGGAGAAAAAGTAGATGAAGGCAGGTTTTCCCCAATAATACGACGACTGCCTAACGACGTGGGTGGAAGGCGTTTCCCGAAAGTGAGGCAGTAGAATACTTAGAAATATGTCCCTGACCTTTACAAGGAAAGCATGTTATAGTTGAACGATTTGTTGATGGAGAAGGGGAGACGGAAGGCGAAGGTAACGAAATAGGTAAGGGAGGGGGTACGATACCAGGTGGGGGAATAGATGAATAATATGAAAGATCTCCTAAAGAATTAATGACATGAGACTGAGCCAAATTATATAACTGAAGCATGGTAGTGGGGGGGTTAAGTGCATCAAGGAGCTGACGAAAGGAAGGAGCAGCATAAAAACGGACAATTGAAATTAATTCAGAAGTATTATAAGCAATGTTCAATACATCACTATAGGTGGTAATAGAATCAAGATAGTCATGTGTAGATTCAGTAGGTAGTTGGTGGCGACGGACAAAGTACTTAATTTATATCGAATCTCATATGGCAAAAAATAATTGTGTATTATAGTCCGTAAGTGAAACCATGAAGAGATATTAGACATATTATCAAGCCAAAATTTTGAAAAGAAACCAGTAGTTTTAGCCGACAAAAGACCGATTAATTGAGGGAAGAAAGCAAGTGTAATATTTAAAAATTTTCTCACAGAGAAAAGCCAAATGGTCAAGCTGCGAGGATCAGTAGCCTGTAGCTGAGGTACAAGAAGCAATGACTGCTTAACTATCTGAATATTAAGTGCACTGTCAACAGAAGTAAGGTGAGGGGAGGAAGAAAAATGGGATGGTGGAGACGGAAACATTGCATGTTGAGCAAGGACTGGAGAAAATTTTATGTCATCAGAAGAAGGAGAGAAAGACATCAAGTCCCCGACAGGAGGGTTGGGTAAGGACAAATTATGATATGAAGGAAGTGGTGAAGAATTAGAACTGTCACCCAGAGGAAAGTTATCCGAAAAACATGCCATAACGATAAGGAAAAGAAAAACAGGGCGTATAATTATTAGAAAAGATTGTCTGCTACCATTTGTGGCGTATTTGTCAATGTGGGGTGCTAATAAATATTATGTTCATACAAATGGCTAAAAGGACGAAAATCTTGGCATAGATAATGATAGGATGGTCGACCCACAACATCAAAGATCGTCAAACGGTAATCATTAGGACACCATAACGCTAGAAGCAAGCAAATGTTATTTCACTGGTGGTGACTTGTCGGACCACGGAAAGGCATGCGCTTGATGCCTCGTTGGGTCAAACCTAGTATATCAGACTTATTATTCATCAATCAGCAGAGCCAGTGGACGCCACGGCGGGCTAACCGAGAGGGCTGTCCGTGGTAAGTACAATGTTCAAAAAAAGAGGAGGAAAAGGTAAAGAGTGAGAGAGAACGTACAACGAACCAAATGTGAGAAAAGTAAATTGATTTAAAACAAATTGTATTTAAACTCCAAATGACTAGAATAGGCAGTGTATAACAAACAAAGAATGGGAATTACAAACATTTAGCAAGGGCCCAGCCCGTTTGACAACCAAAATACAATCAATATGAATAATAATTAAGAATTCTTGGGAATAACGATTATGATTTTCAAGAAAAGCCCAAGACCAGAGTTCGACAGAAAAAAAACCAGAATTAGCACCTATTTAAATTTACTACTACCTTTTTAAAAAAACACATTGGTTAAGAATTAAAAGGGGGGTACATTAGTATATCTGAAAATAATGATTTAAGGCCACCCTTACAATCTTCATTTGAAACCCAAAAGAGGGCAAGAGAATTAAAGGACGTCGGGAGGCAAAATTTTTACCACTCAATACCGGAAAGGGAAAGAAAAAAGAAAACTGAGTGAGAAGGGAAGAAAAGAGGAAAAGGAGGGGGGGAAATCCTTCCAGGCTGCTTAAACGCTATCACGTTGGCAATGTAAGCGACCACTCGGGCCTATCGAAAAAGTCCAGGATGTGGCAACACTTCTATCACTTGTCCAAGCACAGTTTATTTTGGTGTATGAGATAGATAAAGGTATCAGTCTGAAGGACTCAGTTAGAAAGTTGGAATGGAGACCATGAAGCCACCAAATAATTTAACATTCAAAGTTCAAATCTTGATATAAACCACGAAAGATATAAAAAGTTGTAACATTTTGCTCACCCAGTCTGTTGATAAACAATGCAGCTATTCACAAATTAAAAGTAGGTAAAACGTCGCAACGGACCAGCCGCTAGCAAACAGTTCCGCTCTCTCCACTCGTGTTGTTTTCCAACTCAATGTCTGACCGGGGAAACTAAGGAATAGCTTGCTTATATACGTGGTGAAGAGATTCGAGAAGTTACTCGATGAAAAATACGTAGGTGTGACGTCACAACGAGGGAGCAGCAACAGTGCCGGAGAACAGGCCAGTCAGTGAACAGCTGGGCGAGCAAGCAGATGGACGGTAGAATGCGACAGAAGGCAGAAGGTAAGATGTAGTAGAGCGGTCGTAACAAAGCGCACGTGTGTAAAGTGCAGCTGAACACAGAGCATCCAACAAATACAATACCACATGATATGAAATGTTACACAGGAATGCGTCAATATGTGTGCAACAGATCTCCGTTCTTTTATGGTTGTTCCATACTACAAAAATGTATTTATTAAAAGATTGCCGCCTTTCTAATGACGATCCCCTTACATAATGGAGAAATCACAGGACAGAATATCAAAGACTTGCTCTGCTAGCTAAGAAAATATTGTCTATCCCAGCCTTCAATGCGGCAAGTGAAAGAAAATTCAGTTCAGTTGGTAACCTAATTAATGACAAAAGGAGCTCGCTCTAACAAGATATAGTATATGACACTCTCTTGATTCATTCTGTACTAAAACAGACAACACAATAATGGTGAATGTTTGGAACAATGTGAAAGATAGTACAAGTTAATATCCTGTGTCTACTAACGTGACAAGTTGATCTCACAGTCTTTATAGTAAGTTTGTAATTACTTCACTTCAAAGCATATTTCGTTAACATATTTGCATGGTGTCCAAAATTTTATAGTCAGCCACTCTCCTTTCCTCGCTCCTTTTAATTTTGTTCGTCGTAAATTCGTTGATACTGTCCGTAAACGCACCAGCCGCCTTATCTCAGACTACTTGCTGCTAGGCAACCCACCCAAGGTCGACCGAAATACGGTCGACCGTATGAGGTTGGAATTTACGTGAGCGAACGAACTACGTCGTTTGCAGACCTCTAAGCGGGAGGTTCCAGATCGAAAATCTCTGCTAGTGGCACGCCGTCACAAGGCAGAGCTAACCGCTCTGTATTATAAAGCTTTATGTTTCAGAGTAATGATGGATCCAATCAGTGACCGATAACCTCCAATTCACTACAGTTTGGTAGTTCACATGCTTTTGTGAAATGTACTTACTAACTCAGAAAAGGTAAGCATTTATCTAGTATTTAAGAAGAAGGCCTTCTCCATATCGACATCTAATATGCAGTTATGATATTAACATGTAAGTTTCAAACTGAATGTACTTTATATTACGTGCACGTGGCTCATACTTTAGGCCAGTCAAAGTCTACAGCAGAGGTGCTCACGCTGGGCATTCCGTCCCGCGGACGCTCAGTACTGTAAGTGGGCGGGCTGGCAGGTGTTGAGCGCAGCGTACGCTATTCAGCCTCAGTGATGTTGTGGCTACGTCGCAGACCGCGAAGGATGGGCGAAGTTCTCCCCGTCACTCTTGATCACTGCTGCGATACCCGAGTTTGAAATGGAGGCAGAAAATAATTAAAGAAAGAGGGCAGAAATCCACGTCAATTTTCAATTTACGTTATAAGAAAAGTTATTCATGTTCATTGTAGTTTACGTATTTTGACCGGATGCAATAAAGAGTTCGGCCTACAATCTCAAATATTTTTTTGATGTAGGCCTATGTAAAGAATTACAATTTTCACTATTACGTTTTAACACGTGCTTTGGAAACAGTTCTAATATAATACGGAGTTAAGGTGGATAAGCTGTTGCTAGTGGTTGTTTGGCTTTAAAATATCTGATAAACTCACCAACAATCCAATCATGCTTACTGGGAATAATATCAATGAGGTTATTTATTTGAAGGCATGGTGTACATCTACCTGGTAGACATAGTTACGTTGTTCTTGTTGTCGTACTTTAATGTTGGATAGTAAATATCTATGTCCTCACTAGTAATGAAACTCCCTCTTGCCATTTAGAGGCTAGCTATTATCACCGGACTCCTGTTAAATTTTAAATCCTATTTTCAGGAATTCAGTGAACAGAGAAAGTCACACAACACTACAACACTGTGCAAAAATAATTGTTGCATTATGTAATTATATTCATTTTTGCTTAGTGAATAACAGGAATTTGACCTTTCTTAAATGAAAATATTGTCCCTCCCAGACAAGGAATTGTAATTCGTAGCTTGTACGCTTAAACCATGTACCTTTGTAGATGGTAACACAAACATTATAATGTGTCGGTTTTCTTTGAATAAATAAATATAAGAAAATAAAACCGACTGTTTATATCGAGCGCAGTATAAATCAAAGAGGAATATCTTGAAAAGGTCAGGGTTTTTTATTGCGATTATACAGTTTTAATTTAAATACTGCACCCCAGTCAGCACTTCGGTGAGTAGTGGAGGAGAGCTTTGTAATCAGAAGTGAACGTCAATGCTCCCTCGCTGCCCGGCAAAGGGTGTCCGCTCTCTCGCTTCACTGTGACGTGTGCTTGTTACGTACGCTTCTTGGATCTACGTCACGCCTGCATGGCCGCACTGGGCTTGCCTCAACAGGCGCGCTGCTGTGCACCTCTGGTCTACAAGCTAACTCGGCACTCTGCTCCAGCTCGGTGATCTGCGTTCCACGCGGCGGGTTGTATTAGCTCCGCCAGCTCGCCTGATACTCACCTTATACTAGTCAGCTCATCGGAAGCGAGCTGGCACAAGATGTAAGAGCGCCATGCATGCATCTGCTTTCCAAATTCTCCTCATTAGCCAAGACTTTTGCCACCTGGTTGGCATTTTCTTCAGACTGTGGATAGTTATTTAAAAGGAAAATCATTTGGTGATTCCAATGCTGCCAACAAGTACCTGTATGACTTCTTCCCCTCTAAACCATCGGTATTCTTCATGGATGGAACTTTAACTTTTCCGCGAAAATGGACCAGTGCTTTTATGTATTTGTTTGCATAAACACACAAAATTTAGACCAAAACTATCTTTCAAAAGTCATCAGAACTATCTGTACAACAAATAGTATGGTGCACAACACTGAGAGTGAATTACGACATCATCTGAATATATGGAACTCACAGTTGGTCCATTCTTCTCTAGTTTGTCGTGCAGTATGTAGTTGCTACATCTTCAACTCAATGCCGTGACTCGCCTGCTGGACGCCTCGTGGACTCGTCTCGTAATCACTCGGGGTTCTGGGTGATCCAGCGTTCCACCTCAATCTGTTCAGAAATAAAAATTCTATTAAGATCATATTTTTTTACTCAAAAATTAAGGTAGGAAATTGGGAAGGTGAATTTAAAAATGATGCGAATTATTTCAAGATTGAAAATACTATTCCAACAAAATGTACCTTCATGTAGTCTACATACTCACAAATGCAAACCCAAATTTGTTAACACACAAGACGTTTATTTTAAAGTAGAAGAAAAAGTATGTTTCCAATCATGTAGACTACATTTCAGTTTGCGCGCGCTTACGAGTATGTTGTTTGCTGGCAGGATCGCAATATCGAGCAGCCCTGTAAGTAGCGGGGAACAACGGGTAAAGAACATTTGGACACAACGCTACGAATTGCACATACGTTTTTTGCGAGTTGCACTGGGTGGTGTAAGAAACCACTCCATAGGGCAAAGAACTTTAACTACTACTGTCTAACGTTAGGGTGCAGCACATTCTGGAGACCCCAATCACTCGCTCAGCCACAGTTAGGCATTACTGGCACTTAATAGCAGTGTTGCCAACTTAGCTTTTCCCCCACTAAACCTAGATTATTTCATCCAGCGTTCCTCACGCGATGTGGCTGTGTGGTCACCCACAGTATGAAAACACTCTCTCTCCTTGCATAGTATGGCAGCAACGGCGAAACTAACTATGATCATGGTAAGTGACTCACCACTGGTCCAGCGGAAGCATGGAATGTACCTTTATGATATAATATTATGACATCCCTTCTCATACTTCAGTTTCACTATCGTCCGATGAACTCACAAGACTTCCTTACTTGTGATAGGCTCCTCACTTTCATCTATCCTATCCGACCTCTCTTAGTCAACTCTTGTTCTTTTCCGACCCCGACCGTATTAGGTCACGAGGCCCAGGGAGTTTTTCACTTTCACGCCGTTCGTTGTCCTTGTAATTCTTTGACCGATATCTTCATTTCTCTAAGTGTCTGACCCGTAATAATTTTTTCTCTCTGATTAGTGTTCTTTAGAGAATGGTTGCCCAGGTGTACTTCCCCTTAAAACAATAATCACCACCACCTCCCTCTGTCAGGACTAGCTCAGTGTGCACAATTTAATATCTATGGTTTGCGGTTATAGCAATTTGCTAATTGAACAGAACAACGAACATCATCATTCCCTACCGGTGAGCAGTGCTATAAATATTTGGCTTATTTTTTAACTTTTTCTAGTTCTGATTTACCTTTTTCTAACTTATATTGGATGATGATGTAGCTTATTAAATGAAAATCGGGTTGGCATCACTCCTTACTAGCCCAGGCCAATTGAGTCAATGGTGTCTTACGGCCCCGCTACTTCCCCACGAGCTCGTCTCCTTCGTGTCTGATAATAGATAAATTTACCAGCAAAAAGGACCGTAGGATGGGATTAACAGAGAATATGCGTGATTTTCAAATATATGTTATTTGAAAAGTACACAAATGAAATAGTTCGGAAACATATTGCATTGTGATGGGTCTCTTTTTGGGTGCTAGTTGCTTTACGTCGCACCGACACAGATAGGTCTTATGGCGACGACGGGATAGGAAAGGCCTAAGAGTTAGAAGGAAGTGGCCGTGGCCTTGTGGCCTTAATTAAGGTACAGTCCGAGCATTTGCCTGGTGTGAAAAGGGGGAAACCACGGAAAACCATATTCAAGGCTGCCGACAGTGGGATTCGAAACCACTATCTCCCGGGTGCAAGCTCACAGCCTCGCGCCCCTAACCGCACGGCCAACCTGACCGGTTTTCTTTGTTTTCTAACATTTAAAAGTCTCCTTCTGCAAGGACTGTTGAACGTCCTGTGACGTAACCGGCGGGCTAAGGCTCTATAAGATGGGTATGCTAAGCCGCCATTTTGGTTCATACATGCGCACTGGGCCATGTGATCAAACTCTAGATTCTCCTACGAGCGCTCGCTTCGTCACTTTGAAAGTACCGCTTTAGTCACCGCGTGCAGGGACAGAATAGTGCTATGTTTGTGTGGATATTTATTACATAATGGTGGGCAGTTCTGCACCTAATTGTAGTCATGTCTCTACTGCGGGATATAGGTTGTTTAGATTCCCTACTAGTGCATTATGCCTCCACTTCCTCTGCTACACCTTCTACTTCAACTTAAACCTGCATCCAGCTCCGACTGACATTACTACACCCCTTAATTTAGTCACATTGATCATTCAATGTTCAGTTCTGCCCCCGAAGTCTGGCAACAGTAGTTCAAACACCACAGTTACGATATTTTCCTAAACTAACTTCATATGACAGAAATAATTTGTTTACCGTTGTTGGTAGTACAACAAATGTATTATTGAAAACCAAGATCTGTGGTAGGCCTATATGCAGACAGGTTTTAAACTATGAGCTTTCTGACTCAAGCTCTGGAACATTCGTATTTTTTTAATTTGGGCGGTATAAGGAAACCAAACTGTGAAGTTATGCAATTCATTTGTACATGTGAGGTCTTCTATAGGGACTACAAGTATTATATACGATAATGCAAAATGGTGCAAATCTTGTAACGGAGAAAATTTTAAATGATAAATATACCGGTACATGTTTTCCAAAGTGCTGTAATTTAAAAGAAAACATTGTTAGGCACTTCTTCAAAATTCGATCCTATGCTGTTGTGGACTTTAACGAGGTAAAATGTATGGGACTGCTTCGGAAAAAGAAGAGAAAAATATAAATAAGGAATGAAATGTTATTGTTTTGTAAATACTGTACTAAAAGGAGACAGTAAATTAGTAAAATATTACTTAAATATAATTTTCCTTTTAAATGTGCTGCCTGAGCAAGGTAACCTATGTTACAACCCTTTGAAAAAATCATACTACTACTCCTCAAACCAGAGTAATCTATGTAAAAAAAAAAAAGAGTACTGTTAACTTTGCCATAGGAAAACATTTTCAATATTATCCACA
Source organism: Anabrus simplex (assembly GCF_040414725.1). Classification (NCBI taxonomy): domain Eukaryota; kingdom Metazoa; phylum Arthropoda; class Insecta; order Orthoptera; family Tettigoniidae; genus Anabrus; species Anabrus simplex. Next base: position 857,514,714 of record NC_090266.1, read on the forward strand.
GCTCGAGGGCACTCCCCTTATAAGTCACTGGTAACTGATTATCAGTGAAATACTTCAGGTTGGGAGAGAAGATTCAACTATAGAAGTAGTTACTCTATTCCTATTTTCTTCCCGAATGTAATTTATAACAACATAACATTTGTTTCATGAATAAACTAAAATCCTCTGTTCACTGCTACTGCATAAGCTGGTGAGATTCATAACACTCACCAAATATTAAGTTTATTTTGCACATATAATGTCTTTTTTTAAAATACTGGTAAATAAGAAAAAAAGGCTAAATTTTAGAAGAAAGAAATAAACTTAATAATAATAATAATTTCGTGTGGCTATTTCTAGCCGAGTGCAGCCCTTCTCAGGCAGACCCTCCGATGAGGGTGGGCGGCATCTGCCATGTGTAGGTAACTGCGTGTTATTGTGGTGGAGGATAGTGTTATGTGTGGTGTGTGAGTTGCAGGGATGTTGGGAACAGCACTAACACCCAGCCCCCGAGCCAATGGAATTAACCAATTAAGGTTAAAATCCCCGACCCGCCCGGGAATCGAACCCGGGACCCTCTGAACCGAAGGCCAGTACGCTGACCATTCAGCCAACGAGTCGGACAACTTAATGAATACCAGTTACTCGAGTGTGTTCGTCTTCGTACATCAAATTTCAGCGTTATTTTTGTTCGAAGAATATTTTTCTTATTATTTCGACAACATTGAAAAGAGCGCTGAATCAATTTCACACAAGTATGAAATACCGACTGAGATCATATGGTATCAAAATTTTCTGTAACAATTTATATATCTTCGACACTGACCGATTACCACGTCAGATTCTACGATTTAGGAATGACAGTAGCCTATATGAATACCACGGTGTCCCTCATTTCATTCGACGGCACCGCAGTGCATAGGTTACGAACATCCAATTCTACTTGTCAATAATATTAATATTAATAATAACCCGATGTATTAGTAAGCTACTTTTTCTAATATTTCTCCAGTGGGAGTATATGCCTAGTTTGTTTGTTTATTAAAAGACACATTATCAACGACTTTGCTTTTATAATCCCCGTCTCGAGTTACACAATAATGTACGGAATATACTAATATTTATGTTGAGTAACCGTTTGAGTGATATTGAGAATGATTATTTTTACGGTATGTTAGTTTAGCATTATTTTCTAGTGTGTAGAACAGTAAAAAAGAGAGATATACAAGGCTGGGTCGGTCAGGTGCCTTACCAACGTACTGCAGGAATGAACCATAATGGCGTGCGACCATACCTAGTCTGTAGAGAGCCCTACGGCGGGCTGTGACGTCACCGTCCAGTACCGCATGAAGATCTACCAGCCATTGTGCATCAGCTGTCCCTAAAAATCCGAATGTTTATTATTCGTGTTCGGAAATAACTTCAAAATGACAGAAGAAGGGCTCAAAAAAGCACAGTGAGACAATCAACCCTGTGTGGACGCAATCATGGTGGCATCGTTCTAAAAAAGGAAAACAGCGACTGTTTAGTGGCTGCAGAAATTCGCGGATCAAAGGCAAGGCGGTGACTTCTTTTATGTACGTGCAATGTACTGTAACTCATAGTATTAGAATAACAAGGAACATGATAGAAATTACTTAAATCGTCTTAACAATGTATTTCTAGATTAGAAAATACATTAAATTTCCGGGCTTTCACCATTACTAAAGTAACAAGTCTGACTTCAGTACTAACATAAAAATACGGCTAGCATTATAATACTACTGTATAACCTATCCTTCCTGAAAAATATACATTGAATAAATATATGTAGTTCATTTCTTTAGTTATTGACTGTCGAACAAGGACAGTGTCTTGGTGACATCTTAATCACTCAATATGGGAATATCTATGGGTGCTGTGATTTTTACCCTTTGGTTTATTGATTTGGCATGCATCATCTAAAACTTAGGCTAAGTTTGGACAATATTTTAAACAGCAACATCACTATTATTTGTATATATCTTTAGTCCTCAGCCCGAAGGCTGGTTGGATCCTCAACAGTTCCGCCATCAGCTGTCATAGATGGCCTAGGCATCACTGAAGGGGCGTACTAGGGAAATGAGGAGTGAGGTAGTTTCCCGTTGCTTTCCTTACCGAGCCAGAAGTTGCTATTACATATCAGTTTGCCAAGCCCACTGAAATGCATGCACCAGCTGAACCAATGAGCAATATTTTCACACCATTCATAGCAGGGACTGGCTGCAGAAGGAATGGCATTACTAGCATCACTCATACCTCAGTCACTTTCATTTTGTCAAAGCCAAGGATAAGACTGAGACAGGTCAATGAAACTAACAAAATTGCTCTAGCCCATACCAGAAGACATAGTGCACTGTAAACACTAGGTCCTGCCAGCAAAGGCACCTACTATTTGTAGTAATGAATATTCACTGCAGCGTGCGCAATTATGTTAATTATTTAATTAATATTGTTTTCATTATTATTAATGAGCAAGACAGAGATATCGCCAACCGACAAGCATTGGGTTTGTAAAAAAACATTTGTGTTTTCTAAATTCACGTTGTTTTTTCATGATGTACAAGCTTACTTTCTGTTATATTAGAGAGTATTTAGTTGTAGCGTAAATTTGTTTACAAAAGTTTCGTCTTCAATAAATAAGTAAATAAATAAATAAATAAATAAATAAATAAATAAATAAATAAATAAATAAATCTTCATTATAGACAGTTCACCTTGGGAGAGGCGACCCCATTGTAATAATAGCCTATATCTGGTTCATTCATTACATCCCTGACCCGGTCAAAGACTGGAAAACAGGTTGTAGGTTTTCATTTTCATTCATATAGACAGTTATACCTTTCAACGTTCAGTCCGCAAGCCTCTGTGAATTTACAAACCGCCATCACAATCGTCTATTTGTAACTAGTTCTGTGGCGTCGCTTAGTTCTCTTATCTTGATGTCATTAGAAACTGAGTCTAACCTCCGTGGTCTTGGTTTCCCACTACTCCTCTTACCCTCCATACAAATAAATGACAGTCACATGCCAAGGTAAATAAATGAGATAATTACGTAAATTACTATGTGAATATGACAATAATAATACAGATCGCATGAGCTACAGATTTAAATTGCTTCGCAATGAATAACAGAAACGTGCGTGTAGAGGCGCGCGGCTGTGAGCTTGCATCCGGGAGATAGTAGGTTCGAATCCCACTATCGGCAGCCCTGAAAATGGTTTTCCGTGGTTTCCCATTTTCACACCAGGCAAATGCTGGGGCTGTACCTTAATTAAGGCCACGACCGCTTCCTTCCAACTCCTAGGCCTTTCCTATCCCATCGTCGCCATAAGACCTATCTGTGTCGGTGCGACGTAAAGCCCCTAGCAAAAAAAAAAAAATAACAGAAAGTCCAAGTGTACAGTAGTGCGCATGCGTAAGCATGTGATTGCTTACAACCAATTAATAACCAGAATTAAATCTTGGATTTCTGGTCTGTAGATAAATGTAGGGCCAATGGCGGGAAAGTGGTTGGGAACACATTGATGCCAGAGGTCGGCCGACCCCAGAGGAGAAACTGGAGCCATTACCCCAGCTGTCGTCCGCCTCGTTGGCTGAACGGACAGCGTACTGGCCTTCGGTTCAGAGGGTCCCGGGTTCGATTCCCGGCCGGGTCGGGGATTTTAACCTTAATTGGTTAATTCCAGTGGCACGGGGGCTGGGTGTATGTGTTGTCTTCATCATCATTTCATCCTTATCATGACGCGCAGGTCGCCTACGGGAGTCAAATGAAAAGACCTGCACCTGGCGAGCCGAACCCGTTCTGGGATATCCCGGCACTAAAAGCCATACGACATTTCATTTCACCCCAGCTGTCTAAAATACATGCAGAACACTACGTCAGTTTGTTTAAAAGTAGGTCATTGACCCCTTCTGTGCGGGTTGCCTAACTCACAGGCGCTACCCCCCCCCCTTTTTTTTCAATTCAAAACTTGAACAACTTCCCTTACTCATATCGTATTTCTTCTGGACCATTTCCTGGACATTGTCGTTTCCAGAATTCCTTAGTTCATATTTTCTCCTCCGCCATATTTCAAATATTTGATACTAAGTTATTGAAGCAATCCATGTCCCCGCCATGACACATTCTACACCAGCTGTTCCTATGGATGTTCTGCACCTTTCATTTCCTTGGTACTCTATTTCTGAAAGTTATATTCATTTAGTGTTCAGAAAAATGCTCCGCTATTTTGGGATTCGAACTCCAGTGTTCAGCATTCATACTCCACCGCCTTACCCCAAGGCCATATATCAGTGTGGAACGCTGTCATTGAGATACTGGGTAATAACATTCTAAAGGTAAGGGACCTATGAAAGTATAAACACCATGAATTTCATTTTGTAGGCACAATGTAGTCCGCCTCTGTGGTGTACTGGTTAGTGTAATTAGCTGCCAGCCCCGGAGGCCCGGGTTCGATTTCCGGCTCTGCCACGAAATTTGAAAAGTTGTACGAGGGCTGGAACGGGATCTACTCAGCCTCGGGAGGTCAACTGAGTAGAGGTGGATTCGATTCCCACCTCAGCCATCCTGGAAGTGGTTTTCCGTGGTTTCCCACTTCTCCTCCAGGCAAATGCCGGGATGGTGCCTAACGTAAGGCCACGGCCGGTTCCTTCCTTTTTCCTTGTCTATACCTTCCAATCTTTACACCCCGCCACAAGGTTCCTGTTGAGCCTAGCAGGTGAGGCCGCCTGGGCGAGGCACTCGTCCACCTTCTCAGTTTCACGCTCCAGGACACTGCCTTTGAGACGGTAGAGGTGAGATACATCGCTGAGTAAGAGGGAAAAACTCTTTCTTGTCCATCCCATCCAATCTTCCCATCCCCCGCCAAGGCCCCTGTTCAGCATAGCCGGTGAGGCCGCCTGGGCGAGGTACTGGTCATGCTCCCCAGTTGTATCCCCGGACATAATGTCTCACACTCCAGGACACTGCCCTTGAAGCGGTAGAGGTGGGATCCCTCGCTGAGTCCGATGGAAAACCAACCCCGGAGGGTAAGCAGATTAAGAAAGAAAGACACAATGTAGGAAAAAAATACCGTAATTAATGTATCGGTCCGCATCTGTGCTATAACGATTAGTGTGATTAGCTGCCACTCCCGGAAGCCCGGGTTCGATTCCCAATTCTGCCAGGATTTTTGAAAAGTGTTACGAAGGCTGGAACGTGAGCCACTCAGCCTCGGGGTGTCAACTGAGCAGAGGGGGCTTCGATTCCCTCCTCAGCCATCCTAGAAACGGCTTTCCGTGATTTCCCACTTCTCCTCCAGGCAAATGCCGGGATGGTACCTAACTTAAGGCCACGACCGGTTCCTTCCTTTTTCCTTGTCTATACCTTCCAATCTTTACACCCCGCCATGAGGTTCCTGTTGAGCATAGCAGGTGAGGCCGCCTGGGCGAGGCACTCGTCCACCTTCTCAGTTTCACGCTCCAGGACACTGCCCTTGAGACGGTAGAGGTGAGATACATCGCTGAGTAAGAGGGAAAAACTGACTATAAGTAGAACACCTGAAAATAAAATAGAGCATGTCATTGACCTAACCAGGACGTAGGGCGTGGCGTGGCGAGGCGGAAGGTCAATGGACTGACTAGCCAGCTGGACTCACAACAATGACAGAACAACAGTTTATCAACACCTCGCATTCTATGCTAGAGTGGAGATAAAAGAGGACTTCATTAAGTTGAGTTCCAGATTTCAAGTTCCTAAATATTTAAACAGAAATAAACATAAACATTTCTAAATATTTGAGTGTGATATGATAGAATCTGATGATTTTCTTTGAAGAATGAAACATGTCATTCTGTTTTAAGTTGCATCCTGGAAAATTTTCGGTAGTGACTTAGTGTGATGAACGTGATTGATATCTTTCTTTCTTTCTTAATCGGTTTACCCTCCAGGGTTGGTCTTTTCCCTCGGACTCAGTGATGGATTCCACTCCTACCGCTCAATGGCAGTGTCCTAGAGCATGAGACTTTACGTCGAGGATACAACTGGAAAGGAGTAACAGTACCTCGCCCGGGCGGCCCCACCTGCTATGCTGAACAATGGCCTTCTGGGGTGTGGGGCATGGGAAGAACGGAATGGATTTACAAGGAAGCGGCCGTGGCCTTTGTTATGTACCATCCCGACATTTTCCTGGAGGAGAAGTGGGAAACCACGGAAAACCACTTCGAAGGTGGCTGAAGTGGGAATTCCACCCCCTCTACTCGGTCGACCTCCCGAGGCTGAGTGGACCCCATTCCAGCCATGGTACCACTTTTCAAGTTTCGCGACAGAGCCTCCGGGGATGGCAGCTAATCACTCTAACCACTACACCACAGAGGACGACTATCGATATCTTGCTCTTTACGATGACTTCACGTGTCACACGGACAGGATTTCTTGAATATGTGTTCATATTGTGAGCATAGCGTCTTGACTCAGGAAAATATGGTCGCTAATATACATCTCAGTGCGAGTGAATGCATGTGTGTGCGTATCCACCTATTCCTTAGGTTTTGAATATTTTTTTGCAGGTATATAAACCTAAAACACAAACTGTGTAAGTTACTTTGTGGTCAGCTTTCCTTCATCCTATTCCGTTTTAATTAAAGATTTTCCTAGTTGCTTTACGTCGCACCGACAAAGATAGGTCTTATGACGACGATGGGATAGGAAAGGCCTAGGATTTTGAAGAAAGTGGCCGTGGCCTGAATTAAGGTGCAGCCCCAGCATTTGCCTGGTGTGAAAATGGTAAACCACAGAAAACCATCTTCAGGGCTGCCGACAGTGGGATTCGAACCCACTATCTCCCGGATGCAAGGTCACAGCCGCGTGCCCCTGACCGCACGGACAACTCGCCTGGTGATTGAAGTTGTAGGTTCGTGGTTGGAGGAATTGCTTATGCAAGGTAAGTGTGACAATCTTGGGAAGTATAGGTAATTTATTCGTTATGAAATAATTACCAGTCTCAGTTTTTATTAATTTGTATTTTCGAACGCGTTTCAAAGCGTTTAAATTGTGACATTTAATTGTTGATCCATTTAATACACAGTTGTTTTCTAAGAATATTATACTATTTCATTGAAGACTATGGGGCTATGTGTATTATGAAATTGTTACATCTGTGTTGAGTCAACTATAGGTGTATGTCATCTCAGAAATATTCAGTTGCTGCTGAAGCTTAGTTTTTAAATATTCATTTTCAGTTTTATCATTGAGTATGTGCTAAGGATCTATTAATTGGTGCTTTCATATTTCTAGAGTTTCTAAACTGTTCAGTTTTATCCCTTTCTGATTTACCTCTAAACCAGTGAGAGAATTTTGCCTAATGACCTGTGTCAAGTAGATGTGCAGCAATGGCTGTTTTTCCATGTTTACGTAAATAAAGTAAAATGTATATTATTATTCTATAAGCACTTTCAACATTCGTAAGATTGAGGGGCGTAAGCAAAGGGCGAGGGGCTGTTGCTAGGGGTTAGACCCCAACATAGAAGTTTTACAAAATAAAATAAAAGGAAACTGACAATAAAGAAGTGAAAGTCGACTCAATGTGTTGGCTCTTTCAAACATTCACAGAGATATAATTGTAAAACTAACAGATCTCTTGAATCTATTTTATAAGAAACCTCAAAATTTGGATTTTAGATTGTAATCTGAATATACCATTCGCTGTAAACTGTTGACCTAGATCATATTGTTCTTGTACTGCATTTTAATGTAAGATTTTCTAGTGTACTGGAAACTGAATATCAACATAATTCACTTGTATCAGTGTCCTTACAAAGACACTCATGCATGCGCACACCACACACTCACAAGTACCTTCATTATGTTCCATCATCATTTTGTAACTATGAACTCCCCCTTCGGTCGATCGTGGCTACGCTACTGTTTCCAATATATCATCGGATCGCCAAAATCCATTTCTTCCTAGTTTTACGGTCCTTTGGCACATTAATATTATTTTTTGCGGTGGTATGCGATGTGTTGATGCACATCGGAACTATACACCATTTATAAGTTTCCTGCCTCACTGTCTGCCCAAGATTCATTTTAAGTCCAAAAAATAACACTCAGATTATTACACAATGTATAGAAATTGAACTTAACTTTTCCAGACACTAGCATAAAGGAGAAATACGTGAACTGTGTCTGTTTTACAAAGCACACTATGTGTTATTTTGTCTGCTAATACAGGCAATCTGGACGATGACCTCAGACCAATGAGATCGTGTACTTGCGTCACGTGAAATTTTCGTACTTTAATTTGGATTTTTATCATGTTTGGAGTTATTTCTACATTCTGACCAGATATTTGAATTCTGCATGAAATTCTAAATCAGATTAACACATTTTAAATTAAAACCCCGGACCATGCATGTTCCCTATTCATCGCCATGTGGTCTAAACCGTTAGATAGAGAGATGGGGAGTGTCAAGGGCTGAGTGGAGGGTAGATCTACCATTCTGTTTTTGTGCGTATTTGCGTATGTGAGAGAGAAAAAGAGAGAATTTGAGTATGAAAAAGAAAAATATTGCACATCCATTTGAATAGACCACGAGCCGCCACTGCCTTTTGGTTGTTCTCTCTACATTGCAGTCATCAGCTCTATATAATTAACGTGTGTGTATGATTTTATTGGACTGCCTGCATTGAACTGCATGTTCGTAATTTATAATAATGATAATGATGGTATTGGTTTTACCTCCCACTAACAACTTTTATAGTACTCAGAGAAGCCGAGGTGCCGTAATTTGGTCCAATAGGGCTCTTATACGTGCCAGTAAATGTACAGGCACGAGTATGGCGTATCTGAACTAAGCCTCAAGGTGCAAACAGTATATCCAGAGAACAAACGTGGCTCAGAAACGTGTATACGGACGAACACAGATATTCACTGAATTCATAAACGGAAACGACGAAACTTTCTCTGAAGTCGAACCAAGGAACAGTCATCGTGTGTTGTGGGGGTCCGCAGCCCTGTGTTCAAACCTATCCGTCTGTACGCAGCTGTTGTATTGGGCGACTGGACTTGCGAGACGAAGTGAATGTAAGGCGAGGCTAACGAAAATGATTATATCCTTCCTCAGGTAATACCTGGGAGCCGGACTACCTACTGTGTGAAGAGGACAAAAACCTGTATATAGGTAACAATTAGTCAATGCGGTCACTGGTCATTCATGGTTAAATAGAATTGTGTGTGCACATGTAAGTGCGTGAATTAATTTAGGCCATCCTAGAAATGAATCGGAGTGATAAAACAGACGGTATTTTATTCGTAACAATACAATGACATAATACTGCAATTGGCCTTATATTGATGTACATTTTAAGGACACAGTGGTCTCGGGATTTAGTTCCATAGGAGTTCTTTTACATCCCAGAAACCAACGAAACGTGTTGCGGCACTTGAACACCCTCAAATACAACTGAATTCGAAAGAATTCAGTACACTAGCGGACCCGTACGAGAAATCTCGCATGTTCATAAATCACAATTTTCCAAATAGGTTTATAATGAGAGACTTAAGGAGAAAGGTTGTTTATGTTTTCATTTGAAGGAGATGATCACAGAACACTATTTACAACTTTTATGCCTATATTTACAGTACCTCCTTAAATACAACATTGGAAATGGCAATGCAGTCATCCAGTACCACATGTTTCTCGTTTTTGCAAATAGAAAATAAAATATTATTGGAAGATTTAAATCTGGAGAAACCTGCATATAATTGGCCGTACGAGAACACGGGCTCGGGAAAATGCAGCCCTGCTTTTCGCAATGTTTGGCCCTGCGACTTATTAATAGTCACAGCATATGCTATTTTAATGGGGAACTGCTTTCGCGTCATAAGGAAGGGGATAGTGGGATCCGATGGGGTTAGGGTTATTCTGGGAATTACAACAATATTTCCTGAACTGATAACTTTTGCAGTGACAGTGAAATCATGGAACTGAGTTATGACCATTCTCGCGCCGTTGATGAGGCCTTCCTTAGAATTGAGGTTTCTAACGAGCATTACAGCAGTATTCTTCTTTAGCGCTAATTTGTGTGAAGGAAGGCCTTAGGGATGTAAACTGTGAAGAAATTCATCCGAGCAAAGGTTTTCCTGAAAATCACCTTCGCTTGCAATTGAATCACAGATGAAATAAGTTTTGCTTCGCCTCGAACTGTACGTTGAACAAAATGATTTGTAATTATTTCGCAATTATCATTTTTAGGGCAAAGAATGGCACAGTCTAGAAAGTGAATAACGTTGTCATCGTTTAGCTCTTGCGTGTTGAATACTTTGCGTACAATGTCACATTCTGGTACCTAGCAATGCTTAGGAATCTGAACTGCGTCTGAAGATATTTCAGTTAGAATTTCAAGTTCTCCGTTCCCTAGCTTAAGAAACCAATCACTGAAACCTGGATCATCATTCGCTCTCATGTTTTTTGTCAACTTTCTGCTGTGAATTGTGGACCATAAAGGTGATGTTACTCTCAACAATGGTAGTTCGGTTGCCATGTCTTACAACAGGCAGTACCTGTCTAAAGTTTCCACCGAACAGAATAGTCTTACCTCCAAAAGGAGCCGTGCTGTTGAAAATTTCTTTCAATAGCCGATCGACAATGTTTAACGCATCTTTGGGGACCATTGAGACCTCATCCCAAACAATTGAAGTAGCTTTTCGGATGACGTTCGCTTGCTTGGAGTAACTTCGGATGCTTGAAACTGATGTATCCAAAATTGGGACGGACAATTTAAAGAGTGAATGAGTTGTTTGGCCACCTTGTAACAAGCTTGGAGCTATACCAGTCCAGGCAAAACATAATACAACCTTGTCTTCTCCATGCAAGATGCAGAACAACGTGCGGTACACAAAATGTTTTTCCTGTCCCTCCCGGTCAATCAATTAAGTAAGATTGTTGGTTTCCACTCCGTACAGCCGTCAGAACTTAGTCTGCGATTTGCCGTTGCTCGTTGTTCAACTTTTCGTAACCCGAAATATCTTCTGTCCTTTTTTGGTGTAAATTGTAGGCGTTCTCTATCGAATCTTTGCGGTGACGTGGAATTGGTAAACGAAATTGCCCACATTCTCTTCCATGTTGGCAGAATATTTCTTGCAAGTTTGCCAAAGCCCGTTCCGCACTCGTTTCGTGATCGTGTTGCCTTGCAAAATCTTCTGTCAAAGATTGCCGGAAGGTTTCCCACAAGTGAGGAATGTTGCTTGGAGAGCAAAGAAGCATATAATAGCAAATATCTGACGCAGCTTATGAGGCATATGCAAGGTGACTGCCTCATTCAAGCATCGAACCCAATCCTGGTCATCTTGTAACAAATGTAATTTCTCCGCAGCTTCTTGGAATGTAGCGCAAAGGATCCCATCTACGGTCCTGAGATCTTCATAACTTGTTGCAAGTTGCTTTACGTCGCATCGACACAGATAGGTCTTATGGTGACGATGGGACAGGAAAGGGTTAGGAGTGGGAAGGAAGCGGCCCTGGCCTTAAATAGGGTACAGCTCCAGCATTTGCCTGGTGTGAAAATGGAAAACCACGGAAAAACCATCTTCAGGGCTGCCGACAGTGCGGTTCGAACCTACTATGCTGAGAGTCAACTCAAGACCTTAGCGGTCCCTTTGATGTTAGTCAGACTTCTGGTCGGTGAAAAGGCTTCCGCAGCGCCAAATAGTTCCCTAGGTTTGTTACTTGTTCCTGAAGTCAGGAGCTTCCTTCAGTTTGGTTAGATATTCTGGTGAACTGACTTGATGAATTAAAATTTTTGCCCTGTATAAATATGGAAAATATATCACAGGTTGTATGTTATTCGGGTTCGTTACCAACTCTTATATTTCATACGTAGATGGCTGTGAATAGTTATTGTTCTCAGTGGTGTATGTAGCAAAATAATAATAATTTAATATGATATTGATATCTTATTGCACTGTGTACTTAGTAAGTTTGTTCGAGTTCATTCCACTGTTGATAAGTTCGCATAATAGGTGGGACGTTGAAGATGGATCCAAGAAAACTGTTGGCAATACTGGCTGCAACAGCATGTTCACTGTTCAGTATTCATAATGGCTGCCAGCTGTGAGCAAGACGTGTGTGATGCTGTGACGCTTGAGTCTCCTGTGAAATACTTGAAAGCTAACAAAGTGGAGAAAAATTAAGTAGGACATCTAAACCAAATTTTTTTAAACGTTTACAGTAGCCTACAAGATTAGAATCCACTGTGGACTGTGGAAGACGTGAAAAAGTCCGCGCAGCTGATCGGCGTTTCTGTGTACAGTGTTTACGCCGCTCGCTTGGAATGGAAATTCCAAGTCTCCAGGGAAAGAACGATGTGTCAGCTCAGCACTCGCCGTAAATAAAATAGGAAGGGCCTTAACACGGTATGGGAATAGGATTCTTGGCGTATTCGATAATAATAATAATAATAATAATAATAATAATAATAATAATAATAATAATGTGTACTTTACTTTATATTCGCAACCGCCCTCTACCTACAGAAATGTTGTCATGAGAGGATCATGAGTTCGTTTTTACCTTCCGAATGACGAGACTACAATATTTACAACATTCCTGGAAGCATTGTATTTTGCAATCCCACTCACCGGTGGGTTTTTCAGCTTTTTTAACTATGAGAAACTGCCACTGACAGTCGTTGCACGGGAGCGGAATCGTATACGTATGTTGTAAGTCTCTGATTGGCTCCGCCATGTTTTAT